>NC_080704.1:88056182-88362901 GCF_030445035.2 Dasypus novemcinctus | reverse complement strand
GAAATTATAATGCAGAGAAAACTCTTTGAAAAATATACTATGGAAGGTTACCTGTTTAAGATGTTTAAGGGGGAGCATCTGACACATGACAACTTCTAGGAGTGTGTGAGTGCTCATTTTTCATAGTGGGTTATATCATTGAGTGGAGTCCCATACAATGAGAAAGAAGATATACCCACATCCTGGGAAGGACTGATGTTGTCAAACAGAGGGAATTGTATCTCTCGAGAGAATGGTGGCTCCCAATGGGTTTGGGTAGTCAAATATGTTAAGCCCTCAACATTTTTGCAAGTACCTCTGAATATGGTTCTTCAAGTAATGAAGATTGATTGTCATGGTAGGTGCTGAGGGGAGGTGGAAAGAAGTGTTGAACAGATGCAATCAGTGTAATTGTGGGGCAATGGAAGTGTTCCACAAGATCATGCAATTATATATATTTATATATATATATACATATATATATATATGATATGTTAAAAGCCTATAGGCTAAAATGTAAACTATAATGTAAAACATAACATAACTAAAAATTTAGAAAATTGTATGGTCTAAAATATAAACCATAATGTAAACCCAAATGGAACCATGTTTGGAAGCTATTGTTTCAGTAACTGTACATCAGCTGTAGCAAATACGTTGTGAACATGTAAAAAGATCATTGATGGGGAAGGGACAAAGTGTTTGATGCTGGACATGTGGGAGCACCATATATTGTATATGTGAATTCTTGTGATCTAAAACTTATATGAAGACAAACAATAATTTTAAAAAAAGAGTTAGACATTTTCTGATACCCCAGTTTATTTTGCTGAATTACCAAGTATTGTATATCTAACCTTTAAACCCATCACTGTATTCCATTTTACTATTAATGGAACCTGGCAATATTTTGGGCTTCCTTTTTGAATAACTTTTGGACTACAGAGAGGTTCAATTATGGCAGGAGAGTAGCACTTGTGTGGGGTGTTATTGACGGGGGGCACACAGTTGGGAGGGAGCTCTCCAGGACATTTATACAGGGTACATAGAAAGGCTTGGATATTTTCATAGTGGTTTCAGTTGGAAATGACAAATGAGAGAGTACTGAGTTCCTGGCCAGGGGAGCTTTATCACATTCCCCAATGTAACAGCAACAATCCCCCAAGTGCAATGGCAAAGACCAATAAAGATTGGTGGTTCAATGATAAGCCCTTGATACTGATGGCTTTGATTATGAGCCTGTGTGCCTGAAATATGAATTAGGCCTAGAGTTTCGGGGTGCCTAAGGGTTACCTCCTGAGAGCCTCCATGTTCCTCAAATGTGGTCAAACTCAGCATGTAGATGCATTGCCTTCCTGCTAGCATGGCCATCACTCATGGGGATGAGTCACCCTGGCACTGAGGGATTACTACCAAACACCAGCTGATGATGTAACTAGAAAAAGATCTTGAGTAAAGAGGTCAACTCAGATGGGAAAATTATCTCGGCCTCCATATAATATCAGGTGTTAAAAACTGCTTCTTGACCTGGATAAAAAGGGGGAAATGGAAAAGACAAGTGAGTTTATATGGCTATACATCTCCAAAAAAGAGTTGGGAGGTCATCAGATGGGTAATGCTTATGCACACTGCTGCCGGGTACCAGAGACAGCCAAGGTAGATGGAAATCCAGGTGCTGGTTCTCCTGAGGACTGCAGAGAACCACAGGTTCTATGGTCATGGCAGATGGCTCTGGAATTCAGGGCCATGTCAGTTGGCCCTGTTTTGGAGTTTGTGTGCCTGAGTGTGATGGAGTTGGACTCAAATATGACCTTTCTACACATGCCTCTTCTCTTTCTTTTACTGAACCTGTGGTTGGCATTTGAGCTCTTTTATACTCAGGAGACCTGAATATCTGAACTGTCCATGTGATGGCTAGGCCCTGGGCTTCAGCAGACTTGTGGCTCCTACCCTCTGTTTTCTTGGACTTACCCTGGCCAGCTGACAGGGAGATGAAGAGGGTCAACCACCACACCAGGAAGCCAAGAGTGCCTACAGCTGCAAGCAGGAGAATTGCATCCATCATCTACGTGGAATCTAAGCCCTCTCTTGATGTAGAGGGGGGCTGGACATAACCATTCCTGGATCTGCAGGATGGAGGAATGGAGTATGGATTAGAGTGGACTTACTGGTGTTCTGCTGGTGAACTGTTGTGATTAGTAAAGGAAGAAATTGTAGTAGTCATGTGGAGAGGGTGGGCACGGTAGCTGCTGATGGTAGGGAGACAGAGGAAGAGATATGGTGTGGGGGCATTTTCAGGATCTGGAGTTGTCCTGGGTGGTGCTGGAGGGATGGATGCTGGACGTTGTGTGTCCTGTCATGGCCCACTGGGTGGGCTGGGGGAGAGTGTGGACTACAATGTGAGCCGCTGTCCATGTGGTGCAGCTGTACTCCCGAATGTATTCTCCAGGTGCAGTGCATGTGCCACCATGATGGAAGAGGTTGTTGAAGTGGGAGGGGTGGGGATGGTGGGGTGGTGGGTATATGGGGACCTCATATTTTTTGGATGTAACATTTAAAAGAAAATAAAGAAGAAAAAATAAAAAGAAACCTTAA
This sequence comes from Dasypus novemcinctus, assembly GCF_030445035.2. Taxonomy (NCBI): domain Eukaryota; kingdom Metazoa; phylum Chordata; class Mammalia; order Cingulata; family Dasypodidae; genus Dasypus; species Dasypus novemcinctus. The sequence continues at coordinate 88,360,327 of NC_080704.1, read as the reverse complement.
AGAAAAAAATTTTCTGGTTTAAAATTGCACTAACTCTGCCCCTTAGGTTCTATTCTGCATTGAAAGGAAAGGTCAGAATAAGGTCCTAGGAACTTAAATGGCTGGACCTCAAAGCCTATTATTCTGCAAAAATCTCTAGAAGAAAACCCACTACCCCTGCCATATGTTCCAGCCATTCCAGGACATCTCCCTGTCCCAGAGCCTCCACAAGCAGATCTCTCAGAGACTCCTCCACCTTCAGGCTCCCCAGGCATGTAAGCCCCCTCCTGAGTGAGAATCCTGAGACCTCTTTGGCAAAAAGACTTCAGTCCACACAGCCTGTACTTCAGATACCCCTCCATGAAACACAGAGTCCAGCCCAGATTGGTGCAGATGTGACTGTCCAACCTGGGAGACCAATTTTGTTTTATAGAACTTTCACATCTACAGATCTTTTAAAATGGAAGCCCCACACCCCTTCATATTCAAAAAAGTCTCAGGCACTTATCGACTTCATGGAATCCATTTTCCAAACCCACTACCCCACTTGGGATGATTGCCACCAACTCCTCTTAACCCTATTCATTACAGAGGAGAGATGCTGGATCCTCATGGAATCCAGAAAGTGGTTGGGAGAACAGGCTCCTTCAGGTTTCTTGGAGCCAGAGGAATGGGCCCAAGAAGTGGCACTGAAAGCTCAAATGGTCTGGGACTTTAACACAAATCAGAGATGGGCTGCCCTTCAGCAATACTAAAAAGCCTCCTCAGAGAGTGAGGCACCCCACAAACATGTCCAAAATGGCCTCCATCATTCAAAAACCTGAGGAAGGGAAAAAACCTTCAGGAAATTTTTATGAGCAGCTCTGCAAAGCCCTCAAGATTTACAACCCTTCAAACCAGAAGCCCAATAAAGCCATGGAATTATCAACACAGCTTTTGTCATCCAGGCAGTACTGGACATCAAGCAAAAACTTCAGAAGCTAAACAGGTTCACAGAGATAAACATCTCCTAGCTCCTCAAAGGCACAAATAAAATATTCATCAATTGAGACAAACCTGCTGAGGGGAAAGCAAAAAGTGAATGAAACAGCAGGTCTCTCTCTTAGCAGCAGCCTTAAAAATCTAAACCCTACCAATCGAGAAAAGCCACCCTGAAAAAGGGGGAATACTTCATCCTGAAACTCCCGCTGCTGCCAACACCACCTGGGGCTGCCTGGTTTACCTGTTTAGATTTAAAGGATTTTTTTTCTGTCTGTTATTAACTCCCCAGAGCCAGTCTCTATTTGCTTTCAAATGGGAGAATCCCAGGACTCAAAAAAAAAAAAAAAAGACTTAATTAACTTGGACTCCTGTCCCACAGAGCTTCAAAGACTCCCCGACCTCTTTCCTAAATTCTGCCACTTTCCTGCCAACCAAAGAGGAACTCCTGAACACAACTGTACAGAAGTAACAGAAAAAGTGTATGCCAGTCACCTTGACCTCCAGGACAGAATACTTCCTTGCCCAGACAACGCCTATTCACAGACAGCAGCAGTTTTATCAGAAATGGAAAGAGGCTTGCTGGATATGTAGTGACAACAGGTGAACAAGTAGTAGAAGCAGCTCCCTTACCTAAAGGGTGGTGTGAACTCTGAGCAGAACTCTGGGGGCTAATTCAAGCCCTACAACTGGCCACTGGGCAAACGGAAGACATTTACACTTATTCTAACTATGCATTAGCTACTGTGCATATCCATAGAGCAATTTATAAAAGGAAACTCCTAACTGCATGGTAAAAAGAAATAAAAAATAAAGAGAAACCTCTTCAACTACTAGAAGCAGTCTGGAAGCCAAGCAAAATCACCATCATCCACTCTCAAGGACATCAGAAGAAAACAGATGCAGTTTCTAATAAAAAAAGCTCTTGAACTGCAAGCCCTACCACTATTCCCTCATCTGTCCCTTTTAGAACAACACATTGAAAAGCTAAACTGTACCTGGAGGGACAGGAGTGGGCAAAAAGAAAAGGAGGGCACCTGACCCCAGAGGGAAAACTGGCAACTCCCGGAAAACCAAGTCTTCATCCCAAAGGGGATCACCTAAAACCTTGTTCAACAATACCACCAGCTCACCCACTTGGAAAAGACTACTTTAAAAGTCCTGCTCAGAAAATATCACTACATTACCTAGATAACCTCACTCTGCATAACCTTTAACAGCCGATGACAAACATGTGCTAAAAACATCCTCTCCCAGGCCTTGGCCAGCATCCAACACTAGGAACTGCCTGTTTTAAAAACTTAACAAACTTTACAGAAATAAAACCAAGTCAAAATTATAAGTATTTATTAGCAATAATGTGCACCTCCTCGGGCTGGTTCAAGGCTGTTCGCATCTACACTAAAAAGCAAGAGATGTAACTAAAACTTTGCTCCAAATAATAGTTCCCCAGCACAAGATACCTTTATCCATAAGCAGCAACAGTGGCTCAGCTTTTGCAGCAGCCATTGTCCAAGAGCTAGCAAAATGTTAGGAATTAAATGAAAACTCCTCACAGCATATGGGCCGCAGAGCTCAGGGATAAGCAAAACCCATAAATCAAACCCTCAAAACCACCCTAGTCCAAGTTCTGGTAAAAAAAAAAAAAAAAAAAGAAAAAGAAAAAGAAAAGAAAACTGGCCTCCCAGGAGTATATCTACTCCCTTTAGCCCTCCTTAAATTAAATTAAGACACACCCGGGACCCTCAGGTTATTCACCTTTTGAAATTCTGTTTAAACAACCATCCCCAATTATTCAAACTTTCAAGGAAAATCTCAGGCTCCTAAAAAAAACTGGCCTGTATTCTACCTCCCAGCAGTTAAAAAAGCCCTAGCCCCAATACACAAAAGTGTCCTGTCTCAGGATCCCATCCCATTAAGGCACCCAGTACACACACAGTTACCCAGAAACCTAGTTTGTGTAAAAACTGGAAAAAGGAGCCACTCCAGCCCATCTGGATGGGTCCACATACTGTTATTCTTGTAACCCCTACTGCTCTCAAAGTTTCAGGTATTGCCCCTTGGATTCATTATGCTAGAGTTAAAAGGACACACTCCAACAAAAAACAAGGCAACTGGGCAATTCACCCTGTACCTGACTCATGTATGAACTAGTTGCCTTAGTTCTACTCACTGTAATATTTTACCATTAATTCTATCCATTTCCACACATTTACAGTTAATTTAATTAAAACTTATATATACATTAAACATCAATACACTTTCTGACCCCTCCTCTTAACTCCTAATAACCTGTACAGGCTTTATTTTTTTATTTTTTTTATTTTTGATAACTTCATTTTTATTAGAAGCAAAATAACAGAGTAGCAAAATATTGGTCTGTAAAGCAGGATTTAGGTTCAGGTTCTCATACCTTGGGCAGGTCTATGTAAACTTTCTGAGCTTCAGTGTCTGAGTCATTACAACAATGGTAATTATACACATTCTGCCTCTTCTTGAAATAGTGAAATTCAAGTGAGGTAATGCACAGGAAAAGTCTTTGAATACCGTAAAGCCAGTGCAACATATGCTAGGGAATGTGCTAAAGCACCTTAAAAATATGGCAAATGATTTTAAATTTTGTGAGATATAAGAGATTTTTAAGCCTGCTTTTGTTTTCACAAAGTGAAAAAATCTTCCTCCGTTTTAGGAAAGTAAATAAAAAATATTTTGAGATTCACTCTTTAGAACATCAGTTACTGGTTTCATTTTTTTCTTGCATGTTCTTCTGGATTGGGAAGCAGATGTGGCTCAGGCCTACCACGTACAGGCTTTAGTACCATGTATTTATTCTTATTTAGTTCATATTAGTGAGACCATGCAATATTTGTCCTTTTGTCTGGCTTATTTCACTTAAAATTATGTCTTCAAGGTTCATCCTTGTTATCATATGTATCCCAATTTTATTTCACTTTACAACAGCATAGAATTACATTATTCATAAATACCAAAAATTTCCCCCATTCATCAGCTAATGGACATTGTATTGATTTCACACTTTGTAAATTGTGAATAACAGTGCTGAGAACATTGATGTGCAAAAGTCTGTTTGCATCATATTTTTCAGTTTGTCTAGATATATTCCTAGTAGAGAAATTGCTGGATCATATGGCAGTTCTATATTTAGCTTTCTGAGGAATTGCCAAACTGCTTACTACAAAAGTTGCACGATGTTACATTCCCACCTAAAGTGAAGGAGTATTCCTATTTTTTTAATGTCCTTCCAGCACTTATTGGTTTCTTTTTTTTTTTTAACATACATTCTATGGGGTCTGAGATGGTATCTCATTATCATTTTGATTTGCATTTCCATAACAGCAAATGATATTAATTTTTTTAAATGTGGATTTTGGCCATTTGCCTTTCTTCTTTAAAGAACTGTCTATTTAAATATTTCACCCATTTTTAAATTGTAGTGCTTACTCTTTATTTTTGAGTAGGTGAACTGTTTATATAGACAGGAAATAAACCCTTATCAGATATGTGATTTCTAAATAATTTCTCCCATTGAATGGGCTCCCTTTTCACCTTCTTGACAAATATTTTGAAACCCAAAAGTGTTTAAATTTGAGGTGTTCCCATCTGTCCATGTTTTCTTTTCATTGCTCATGCTTTTGGTGAAAGGTTTAAAAATTCACCATCTACCACTAGGTGTTGAAGAAGTTTCCTTACATTGTCTTCTAGGAGCTTTATGATTCTTGCTTTTCTACTTAGATCTTTGATCCATTTGGAATTAATTTTTGTATAAGGTGTGTGTTAAGGGTCCTCTTTCTTATGTATATTAATATTCAGTTCTCCCAACACCATTTTTTTAACAGACTGTCTGGCCCAGCTGGGTGTTTTTGACAGACATGTCAAAAATCATGTGACCATAGATGTTAGCATGTGTTTCTGAACCTTCAATTCATTTCCCTTGGTCTATTTATCTATCTTTATGCCAATACCATGCTGTTTTAAAAACTGTTTCTAGGTAGTATGATTGAAAATCTGGAAATGAGAAGGGAGAGTCTCCCAGCTTATTCCTTCCTTTTGAAGATATTTCTAGCAATCTGGGGCCTCTTACCCTTTTAAATTAATTTGATAATTTTGTTTTCCACTTGTTTAAAAAATACTGGTGGAATTTTTATTCAGATTGCATTGAAATTTTTTAGTGATTTGGGTAATATTGACAATCAAATGATATTTAATCTTCCAATCTATGGATATGGAATGTTCTATTTGGTAAGGTCATTTTTATTTCTCTTAGAAATGCATCTTAGTTTTCTGAATACAAGTGTGTTACATCCTTGATTAAGTTTATTCCTAAATATTTGATTCTATTAGTTGCTACTGTAAATGGAATCTCCTTCCTGATTTCCACCTCACATTGTGCATTGCTAGTGTACAGAATCACTAAAGATTTTTGGATATTAGTCTTCTATCCTGCCCCTCTGCTGAAATTCTTTAAAAATCTAGCAGCTTTGTTGTAGATTTTTGGGGAATTTAGGTATGGGTTCTTATCTGTGAAGAGCAAAAGTTTTACATTTTCCTTTCCAATTTGTGTGCTTTTTATTTCTTTTTCTTGCTTGATTGCTCTATCTAGAACATCTATCACCATATTGAACAACACTGATGACAACGGACTTTCTTTTCTTGTTCCCATTCTCAATGGGAATGCTTTTAGTCTTTCACCATTGAGTACAAAATTACTTGTGGATTTTTCATATATGGCCTTTACCATTGTGAGAAATTGCCTTCTTTATCAAGAAAGGATACTATATTTTGTCAAATGCTTTTTCTGCATCAATTGATAGGTCATGTGATTTTTCTTCTTTGATTAATTAATGCGGTATATTACACTGATTTTCTTGTGTTGAAACATATTTTCATGCCTGGTATAAAACTCACTTGGTCATGATGAATAATTCTGTCAATGTGTTGTTGAATTCAATTAGCAAGTATTTTGTTGGGAACTTTTGCATTCATATTCATTAGGGAAATGGATTTGTAATTTTCTTTTTTTTTGTAATACCTTTCTCTGGCTTTTATATTAGTAATGTCCACATTTACATTGTTTATTTGATTCATTTGCAACTTCACTCTTTTTTCTTTGACAATCTAGCTGTTTGTCATTTTTGTTAATATTCTCGAAGACCTTACTTTTGTTTGTGTTAATTTTCCCTATTTTTTGCTCTTGATTTCATTTATGTCTGCTCTGATTTTGTTATTTGATTCATTATGCTTGCTTTGAGAATAGTTTGCTGTTCTTTATCTAGCTCCTCTTCCTGCTGGTAGTTAGGTCATTGATTTTAGCTTTCTTCTTTTTACATGACAAGCATTTAGGGCTATAAAATTGCCTCAGACCACTTAGTTTGCTTCATTCTATGGGTTTCATTTTGCAACCTCATTTTCATTTGCCTCAAGATATTGTTTTTATTTATCCCACAATTGCTTCTTTGATCCACTGATTATTTAATATTTTGTTGTTTAATACCCATATATTTGTGCATTTTCCCTTTTTCACCTTTTAATTTACATTTTTCTTCTGTTTTCATAAGAGAAAATGCTATGTGTAATTTATTGAGATCTGCTTTGTGATCCAACATAAGGCCTATCTTGGAGAATGATCTATGAAAACATGAGAGGAATGTGTATCCTGCTGTTTTGGGGCTCAGTGTTCTATATGTGTATATTAAGTTTAGTCCATTTATCATATTTTTCAATCTCTCTGTTAATTTTTTGATCATCAACCCAGATATTCTATCCAATGCTGTGAATGGTGTATTAAAGTATCCAACTATAATTGTAGAGGGTCCAATCTGGATCTTCTAATGGGGAAGTTTATTACATTCACATTCAGTGTTCTTATTGTAAAAGCAGTTCTTACTTCACCCATTTCGATCTTTGAGTTTTACCTATCATTTCATTTTAATCTCTCTTTTAAAAAATTAATTTATTTTTAAAAGATACTTAGATTACATAAAATGTTACATAAAAAATAAAGGGGAGAACTAGCAAGATGGTGGTGGAATAAGGAGTTCCTAGAGTCAGTTCCTGCTACAGGGCAGTTAGTAAACACCCAGAGCTAGCTGAAGCACATGTTTAGGGGCTCCAGGAAACCAGAAGAGCATCCTGCATCTTGCTTGAGGGATGGAAGGAGGAGGCTCCCCATCTGCAGAGAATATTCATAAGTAGTGCATTCCATGCCATGGAAGCCATTGCCCATCCTCCACTAGAGGTACAAACATAGGAGCTGTTCTGCAGCTGGAACTGAAAGATCCACTTCCCATAAAAAGGGAGGAAGGGACAGTTTGGCACCAATTTAAGCTAATGATGAGTAGTTTTGGAGGGATAAAGTATAGTCCTAAGAACAACTAAAATTTGAACTTGTCCAAGTCAGAAAGAGACTGGTAGCTGATATCTTAACCCCATGCCTGACATAAGGGGATGTGGACTGGCCTGAAAATCACAGTGCTGGTAGGGAATGGCTTCCTTTCATCCAGATGAGAAAGAAGGTCTAGCCTAGGCCCAAGCCCCACCTGCAGTAGGGAGGAAGATGGGGGGACCTGTGCCAGCCTCCCTGGGAAATTAACTGCCAAGATATGGAGACTGGTGGTTATCATACTTCGGCAGCACAGTCCACCACAGGAGATATTCTGTGGCTGGAATGTAAAGCTCCATTCCCAAAAAAGGTGGAGGAAGAGATGGTTGGCCACTAATTTCAGCTAAAGATTAGTAAATTTGGTTGACTTAAGTAGAACCCTAAGAACAGCTAAAGAATGAACCTGTCCAGGTCAGAAAGAGGCCCGTAGCTGCCATTTTGACTCCCCCTCAGCATAGGGGAAGCCAGAATAACTGAAAACCACAATGATGGTAGGAACTGGTTTCTTTCACCCAGATCAGCCAACAGCCCTAGCCTAGGTTTCATCACCAACTCTGGCAAGGAGGGGGCTGGCAGGCCCTGCACCAGTCTATCCAAGTAACTGCAGGTTCATTTTGCTGGCAAAGACTGAATAATCAGAAGTCTACTAGGGCAACTGTGAGCATCTTAGTCCCACATGGCATAGATTGCTGCCCAAACGTGAAACTCCATTCCCACCACAGGGAGGGGAGAAAAGGGTGAGAAGTTTCATCAGTCTCTCTGGGCAACACAACTTGGATTATTCCACAAAGCTGTGAATCTGTCCCCACCCCTGACAAAGGAGAAAATTAGTAGAAGATTCATTGATCCCTGGGGCAATGAGGGAAGCTTGAGCCTCCACACTTTTTAGCACCAACTACATCATTGGCTCTTACTGCACATCCAGCAAGGGAGAAATGGCAGGATTCCTTAAGCTAAAAAAAAAACCTGCACCCAGAAAAAATACTCTATTAAGTGAGATGACAAGACACCAACAAAAATTTACAATCCACATAAAGAAACAGGAAGCTGTGGCCCAGTTAAAGGAACAAGATAAGCATTCAGATGACATAAACAAGCTGAGACAACTAATCATAAATGTTCAAAAAAAGTCCTTAATAAATTAAATGAGATGGCTAAAGAGATTAAAGATATTAAGAAGATATTGGATAAGCACAAAGAAGAATTTGAAAGCATACATAGAAAAATAGCAGATCTTATGGGAATGAAAGGCATGATAAATGAAATTAGAAAAACTTTTGAATTATATACAAGCAGATTTGAAGAGGCAGAAGGAAGGATTGGTGAGCTTGAAGAAATGGCCCCTTAAATAAATATAAAAAAGAGATGAAGAAAAGAATGGAAAAAATTGAAAATGGTTCCAGGGAAATAATGACAGGAAAAGATTTGCAAAATACTTTTTGTGGGTGTTCCAGAAGGAGAAGAGAAGGGAAAAGGGGCAGAAGGAATATCTGAAGAAATAATGGTAGAAAATTTCCCAACCCTATTGAAGGACATAGATATCTATGTCCAAGAAGCACAACATATTCCCATGAAAAAAACTCCAAGACTCATACTCATCAGAATGTCAAATGCCAAAGACAAAGAGAGAATTCTGAGAACAGCAAGATAAAAGCAGTGCATAACATATAAGGGATACCCAATAAAATTAAGTGCAGATTTCTCACCAGAAACAATGGAAGAAGAAAGACAGTGGTCTTTTATATTTAAGACACTACAAGAGAAAAAATTTCAGCCTAGTATCTTATATCCAGCAAGACCATCTTTCATAATAAGGCAAGATTAGGATATTCACAGATAAACAAAATGAGAGAATTCTAAGCAAAAGACCAGATTTTCAGGAAATATGAAAGGGTGTGCTAGAACCAGATAAGAAAAGACAAGAGAAAAAGGCTTGGAAGGGACTCTAGAAATGAAGATAATATCAATGAAAGTAACTAAAATTGTCAAAAGAGTGGTGAAAATAAAATAGGACAGATAAAACTCAAATAGGTAGGAATAAACTTAACCAACGATGCAAAGCATTTGTTTTCAGAAAACTGCAACTCAATGTTAAAAGATAACAAAAAAAGGCTTATGTAACTAAAAGAACATTCCTTGCTCATGGATTGGAAGACTAAATATAGTTATGACATTAATTTTACTCAATTTGATATACAGATTCAAAGCAGTCCTGATAAAAACCTTCCAGCATTTAACAAAAATTGAAAAGACTCATAAAATTTATTTGGAGTGGTAAGGATTCTTGAATAACCAGGAATATCATAAAAAGGAAAAGCGAACCCTTATCTCCAGACTTTAAATCATATTACCTAGCTATACTGGTGTAAAGACAGACACATAGATCAATGGAACTAAATTCATGGTTCAGAAACAGACCCTTACAAGTTATTTTTAACTAGCCTGTCAAACTCACACAGCTCAGACAGAACAGTCCATTCAACAAATGGTGCTGAAAGAACTGCATATCCACAGCTAAAAGAAGGAAATAGGACCCCTATCTCACATTATATCCAAAAATTAACTCAAAATGGATCAGAAACCTAAAAATAAAATCAAGAACACTAAAGCTCCTAGAAGAAATTGTAGTTAAATATCTTCCAATCTTGGTGTTAGGTGATGGATACTTAAAGGAGCTAAGAGGATAACTGATGGACTACTGATTAATGTATGTAAAAGTTTTAATTACCTTTACTGTAAAAGCATGGAAATTTATAGAGTGGATAGTAATACATAGTGAGTAACAGCTAGTTTATAAAAGAGGATGTGGCTGAAAATGGTAGTCTAGGTATGTAAATCCCGATTGTCAGAATGCTAGAGAATAATCTAGAAACCAAATAGCACAGTAAACCAAGAGGTGGATGAGAATTGTGTGTGATGGTACAGATGCAAAAGTGTGCTTTGTTAGCTATAGCAAATTTACTTCACTATTGCTGGGTGGTAGGAATATGGACAAGTATGGGAAAGATACAACTGGCATGACCTATGGACTTTGATTAGCAGTAATAATATAATATTCTTGCATCTATGCAAAAGAGGTACTATGATTTAATGGGGCCGTATGGAAAATATGTGCAAATGGACACTATAGACAAGGTAACAATCATATGATATTACATTATTTGTAACAAATGTTCCAACATAGTGTGTGTGTGTTGAAAGAGGGGTGTTGTTAGGGAATTCTGCACATGTGCATGATTGTTTTATATGTTAACAATTTTGTCATAAAAATACATTTAAATAGGGCGGGTTGGGGGAAAATAAACCAAATATAAGATAAGGACTGTTATTGGTAGGAAGATAAAAATATTTTATAATTTGTAAGAAACGTCTCACGACTGTGCAAGGTGATGGTTCATTGTTGATGTATGGGGCTCCATATGATGTTATGCATGTGTTTTTTTTTGTGAGTTCACAACTTTTACTATATACTTATTGTTTATGTATGTTCATATATAAATGGTATAAATATAATAATATGGTGCATTGGGGAATAGTATTAATATTTTGACAATGCTCTTTAATCATTAGTCAAAAATATTTAACAATAATGCAAAGTATTGGTTATAGGGTGAGGTACAAGAGTCCTGTATGATATTATATATGGTTGTTTTGTATGTTCACAGTTATTAATACATAATTATTGTTTATGTATGTTTATGTATGAGTGGTAGACTTCAATAAAGTAAAATATACTTTCCCCATAAGCCCTACTCCCCACACCTCCCACATTTCCCCACATTACCAAATTCTTTCATTAGTGTGTGGTACATTCATTGCAATTGAACATGTTCACCTCTCTTTTTACCCTTTTAGTTACTTTTACTGATATAATCTTCATTTCCAGACTCTCTTCCAACCCTCTCTCCTGTCTTTTTCACTTTTTTTTCAGACTATAGCATTCCTTTAAGCTATTCTTTCAAAACTGGTCTCTTGGTTACAAACTCTCTCATTTTCTGAATTCAAATTCACTTTCATTATAGAAAGATAACCTTCCTGTATATAAGACTCTTGGCTAGTAGTTTTTCTCTTGCAGTATCTTAAGTATATCATACCAATGATTTCTTACCTCTTTAGTTTCTGGTGAGAAATCAGCACTTAGTCTTACTAGGTATCCCTTTATAAGTGACGTGTCCCTTTTCTCATGCTGCTTTAAGAATTTCTCTTTCTCTTTGGCATTTGACATTAATATGTATCTCAGAGTATGTGTGTTCATATTTATTCAGATTTTAGTATGTTGTCTTTCTTGGACATGGATATCTAGGTCCTTTAGTAGGGTTGGGAAATTTTCTACCATTATTTCTTCAAATATTCCTTCTGACCCTTTTCCCTTCTCCTTTTGGAACATCTAAGACAAGTAATTTTTCATTTCTCTTGATGTCATTTAGTTCTCTAAGTCACTGTTAATTTTTTCCCATTCTTTTCTTTATCTGTACTTTTGTATGTTCACTTTCAGTGGCCAATTTTTCAAGCTCACTGATCCTTTATTCTGCTTCTTTTGAAATCTGCCATCATAAGCCTCCAATTTATTTTTTTTCATTTATTGTGCATTTCATTCCCTTAAGAACAGGTATTTTTCTATGTGTACTGTCAACCTATTCTTTGTGCTCACCCAAAGTCTTCTTAATGTCCTTATTCTCTTTGGCCATCTAGTTGAATTTATTGAGTTTTAAACACATACAATTAGTTGTCTCTGCCCCTTTATGTCTTCTGGAGGCTTATCTTATTCCTTTGACTGGGCCATATCTTCCTGTTTCTTGATATGGATTGTAATTTTTTTGGTGTCTTGGCATCTGGCTTACTAGATGTATTTATTATAGGTAGAATTTCTATGTTTATATTTTAGGGCTTTCTTTCCCTTTCTTCATTCCTGCCTGTGTAGTCATGAGCCAAGGGTATATTTGATACTGTAAGCTATGGAGGTTTAAGCTGCCAACTATGCCCCAGGAACCAATGAAGATTCTCCCAAATTTCTCCTCTTCTGGGGGTAGGGATGGAGCTGCAGTCATGTGTAGTATTCCAAGCTCTCCAGGACAAGACCATCTGTAATTGACTGGAGAGACTGGCGTAGCTTTATACCCCTTCCTCCCATGCCTGGGTTTCAGATGGAGCTGCAGTCATATGTAGTATTCCAAGCTGTGCAAGGCAAGACCCTGTGTAGTTGACTGGAGTGACTGACATAGCTTCACAACCTTTCCTCCCATACCTGGTTTTCAGATGGAGCTGCAGGTGGGCACAGCAAACTAAGCCATGTGGATCCAAACCCTCCACAGATTTGCAAGTGGAGTAATCTAGCAAGAGTCCCCCTACTACCCTGCCAGTGGTGGAGATGGCCCTTCTAGATTGTCCAAAAATATATTCCATATGGGCTGGAAGCAACTGTAGTTGCCCTGAGAGGCTGAAGGAGTGCTGTCTTTTAGCCCTTTAATAGGTGGGGATGGTATCACAGGCACCTAACAAACGAGTTTTTTCAAGAGGCTGAGGAATCACCAGTCCCTTCCTATCATATTCAGTCATGGGGGTAGGTTCACAGGTACCCAGCAGCCCAGTTTGTGCATCCTGAAAGCCCCTGCAGTTGACTGGCGAGGCTGAAGAAACACTAGCCCCTCCTATCATATGGAAAGGTGGTGATGGAATCAAAGGTGTTTAAGAAACCAGTCCATTTAGGCTTAAATGGCATCTAGAGGTGCCCAGAGAAGACAAGGAAACTGCCCTCTCCTCCTATCCTAATGGGGTCAGTTGTCTGACTATCCAGTCTTTGCCATCAGAAAGGGCCTGCAGTTGACAAGAGAGGCTGGTATTGTCCCCCCCAGCATACTCCCTGCTAAAGGTGTTGCTGGAGCCTAGGCTAGAGCTGCAAACTGATGTGGGTGGAAATAAGCCAGTCCCCACCATCACTGTGATTTTCAGTAAGTCTTGCTTCCCCTCATGCCAGTGGTGGAGTTTAAATTGCATCTGCTGGCTTCTTTCTGAATTGGAGAAGTTCAAACTTTAGCAATTCTTAGGATTAAACTTTAGCCAGCAGAATTTACAAATTAGTAGCAGAAGTCACTACCCAACTGTCTCTTTCTCCCCTATTTTGGGGAAACAGTTCTTCCAACTCCAGCCACCAAAAAGCTCCAGAGATTAATTGTGCTGGCAGTGGAAGATGATCGCAGGACTTTATAGCATGGAGTGCTGTACTCATGAATCTTCACTGCAGATGGACAGTCTCCTTCCACTCTTTCAAGGATGTTGCAAGATGCTCTTCTGGTCTCAGGGACCACTGAGCAAGGGAGATAGATATTGCTGTTTCTTAGTGCACCATAATCTGTCACCCAATTTCATTTATTTTTGTTCTGATTTTTCTTTCCTTCAGTTTGTTTTGGGATTACTTTGCTGGTCTTTTTTTAGTTCCTCTGGGTGTGCAGTTAGGTCTTCAATTTAAACTCTTTCTTCTTTTTTAATGTAAGCATTGAAGGTGATAAATTCCTTTTCAGAATTCCCATTGCTGTATCTTATAGGTTTTGCTATGTTATGTTCTCATTTTCATTTGTCCTGAGGTATTTACTTATTTCTCTTGAAATTTCTTCTTTGGCCAACTGATTATTTGAAAGTGTTTTTAAATCTCCACATATTTGTGAATCTTCCTTTTTTCCACCTGTTATTGATTAACTTCTTCATTCCATTATGCTAAAAGAAATGGATTTCTATAATTTCAAACTTTTTAAGTTTATTGAGACCTGTCTTCTGATAAAACATATGTTCTATCCTAGAAAAATGTCCTTGATCTGTTGAAAATAATATCTATCTTGTTGTTTGAGGGTGTAATACTCTATAAATATCTATTAGTTCTAGTTCATTTATCATATTTTTCATGCTCTCTGTTTCCTTATTTATCATCTCTCCAGATACTCTATACAACACTGAAATGGGTGAAATGGGTGTATTGAAGTATCTAACTATTATTGTAGATGTGCTTCATGTATCTTGAGGCACCCAGGTTAGGTGCATAAATATTTAGTATAATTATTTCTTCTTGTGAATTACCCTATTAGTGTATAATTACCTTCTGCACCTAGTATAAAATTTGGAATTTAATTTTTAAAAATTATTTTAGTATTGCTACTCCACATCTTTTAGCTTACAATTTGTGTGAAATTCTTTTTTTTAAATTTATATATATTTTATTGTATTTTTTGAAGATATATAGATCATGACAAATGTTACATTAAAAAGTATAAAAGATGGGAAGTGGCTGTGACTCAATCAGTTGGGTTCCTATCTACCTTATGGGAGGCCCTCGGTTCACGTCCCAGGGCCTCCTTGTGAAGGCAAGCTGGCCTGTTTGCTGCGGAGTTCTGATGGCCAGTGTGCTGCAGAGAGCTGATGCAGCAAGATGATGCATCAAAAGGAGACAGGCAGACACAGAAAAAAACACGGAGTGAATGGACACAGAGAACAGACATCAAAAAACAAGCCAGAAAGGGGGGGGGGGATAAATAAAAAAGAAAAAATATATAAAAGGTTCCCACCCCCCACCCTGCACTCCTACATCAACAACCTCTTTCATCATTGTGGCATATTCATTGCATTTGGTGAAACATTTTGGAGCACTGCTGCACTGCATGGATTATATTTTACATGGTAGTTTACACTCTCCCCCCAGGACATTCATTGGGTTATGGCAGGTTATATAATATCCAGCATCTGCAATATCATTTAAGACATGAAATTACTTTTTTGCAACATTTTACTTTCAAACACATTGTGTCTTTACATCTGATGTAGGCCTCATGTAGACGGCATATGCATGGCTCATATTATTCATTCTGTCAGTCTATATATTTTGATTAGAAAGTTCAATACATTAACATTCAATGTTACTACTTTAAAGGCATTACTTACTTTGTCCACCGACTTTCCATTGTCATACCTCACAATTGTCAGTCTCTCTATACTTTGATGCCATTTCTAATAATCTTCATTTCTATACTCTTCTCCAAATCGTTTGCCCTTGATTTATTTATTTATTTATTTATTTTTACCTTTCAGGCTGTATAATTCCCTTTAGTACTTCTAGTAAATCCAGTCATTTTTAAAAAACATACTCTCTCTCTGTTTTCATCTGTGAAGAATTTAAACTCACCCTCATTTTGAAGGAGAGTTTTGTCAGATAAAGAAGGGTTAGCTGGCAAATTTTCTTTTTCAGTAACTTGAACGTATCATGTCATTTTCTTCACAGATGAGATGAGGTTCTCATGTATGAGTTTCATTGCTTTTCTCTTTCTTCTTTGAGAATACTCTTTATTTCTGGTATTTGTCATTCTGAAGAGTAGGTGTCTTGGATAGGTCTGTTTGGGTTAATTCTGCTAGGGTTGTGTTGTCCTCGGATACTGTTATTTATAACTTTCTTGGAATTTTCTTTCATTATTTCCTCAAATATTCCTTGTGCCCTAGTTTCCATTCTCTTCTTCTCCTGGGAATCTGATAACATATATATTTGTTTGTTGGCCCTGAGACCCTTCTTCATTTTTGTCCATTTTTCCCTACTGTCCTTTCATATTCTAAGGCTTCCCTTTCACTATTTCTGTCCTCCACCATTTCAGATCTGTCCTTATATGCTTCTCTTGGATTTTTAATCCCACCCATTGTGTCTTTCATTCCCATGTTTGGTTACTTTTTTTGAATGGCTTCAATTTTTTCTTCCTGCTCACCTAGTGTCTTTTTAATAACCTTTATCTCTTAATTAATAGTTTCCTTCAACTCCTTGGATTTATTCTGGAGATTTGTGAGATTGTCATTGAGCAGTTATCTTAAATACTGTATCTTGTTAAGATTTTTGGTTTATTCATTTGAATTGGCCATCTCTTCTTAGTATGACTTAATTTTCTGCTGATCTCCAAGCATCCATTCCAAGCATTATGTTGAAATTACTCTGATGTCCAATCACTCTCTCTCCTCTAGTGCTTTTGTGTCACAGTTCTTTGATTTTGGGCCTGAGTTATTCTAAGTCTTTAAAGTTACCCAGCTCATTGTATCAAAATAGGCTAGGGACTCACTAATGGGACACAAATCCAATGTAATTATTCTCAGAGAAGAGATTCCAGAAAACATTTTTTATCCTTGCATTTTCCTGGACATTCAACAAATGGTGCTCTTCAGTGACTCTTTCAATGGAGGTCTCTTTCAACCACCTCTTGCCTGCGATTCTGGTCTGGCCAGAGCTGAAGGTCAAAGTGCGATCTGAGGGCCAACCTCCCTGAAGTAAATCACTCTCCAATCTCCACCCACCCTCCTTCTTCCCAGAAAGGGAGAAGTCTGTTCCTCTCTCTGTTGCCTGCAGTGAGCCACGGACTTGAAGGTGGGAGATGCTTCCTATTCTTTGCCACAGATGATATTAACTCATGTTTTCCATTTCAGCTTCCTCATCTCTCAGTCCCTCGCCCTTCTATATCATGTAGAGTAGTCTCCTGGCCTGTAGAACCCCAACGCTGTTCTTTCAAACAGCATTTTGCCCTTCATTGTTTTTGCGAGAGAGTTGAGCCTTGCTTACCTACTCCTTTGCCATCTTCCCAGAAGACCTTTCTTTCCTTTCTAATATTTTTTTCTTTTCTAACTCTGCATTCTGGCATCTTCTCTCATCTTCCCCATCTCACCACCCCCATCATTCCACCACTCTTTACAAGCCCTTCTTTCCAATGATTCTAATAACATCCCTTTGATATGTGCTATGGTATTAAATCTAATATCATTTCTTTCTTTCTTTCTTTCTTTTTTCTTTTTTGCTTCCTTCTTTCTTTCTTTCCCCTTCTACTTCCTTTTTGCAACATATGCTATTGCACCAATTTTGTATCTCCAATAGTATGCCAGACATTAACCTTTGGGATCCCAGTCAACTCCAAGAGAAATCAGTCTTCTTTTCCCCAGTTACAAAGCTGAATTCACTCTCCTATACTCCCATTTCTGCCCATATTCTTTCTTCTGGTCCCCAAGTTTAGAAATCTCAAGCTCTATAATTATTTCATCCTTTCATTCCCTGTTACCAACATGACAGACCCCACATTTTCTTGTTCCCTCTTGTTAAATACTTTTTGCATTTGCCTTTTCCCCTCTTTACTCATTATCTTTTCAAATCCTTAGTCTTTACTATATCAGGCCACACACAAAATATTGGTAGATGTCTTTTGGCTATCCTTTCTGACATCAGGTGTTGATTCCTCCATTTTTTTCTTGCACATTAATCACTGATGAATTTTCTGTGATTTGGGTTTCCAAGCCTGCCTCAATCTTTCCCTCTCATCTATCAAATTACATTCTGCCACTGCTCCCACAACAAATACCCTTACTTATCCTCAGGCTTATCTCATTGTTGTTCATATAACCCATGCACATTCTCTTTCACTCTTTGTTATACTTTTACTCACATGTAGAGTAGTCATTTTTTTAATTTTTAAAATTTATTTCTCTTCCCCCACCCCAGTTGTCTGCTCTCTGTGTCCATTCGCTGTGTTTCTTCTGTGGCCAATTCTATCCTTATCAGCACCACTAGGAATCTGTGTTTCTTTTTGTTGCATCATCTTGTCGTGTCAGCTCTCCGTGTGTGTGGTGCCATTCTTGGGCAGGCTGCACTTTCTTTCATGCTGGGCAGCTCTCCTTACGGGGCACACTCTTTGCACATGGGGCTCCACTACACGGGGGACACCTCTGCATGGCATGGCACTCCTTGCGCACATCAGCACTGCACATGGGCCAACTCCACAAGAGTCCAGGAGGTCCGGGGTTTGAACGTGAAATCCCCATGTGGTAGGTGGATGCCCTATCCATTGGGCCAAGTCTGCTTCCCTAGAGTAGTCATTTTTGTCCTCTCTATTCTGGTTTTCATCCTCTTTAGGAGACCTTACCAAGTCCTGCATCCTCTGCAAATATTCCTGTCTTTGATATATCTTCTGTTTTCTTATTTTGTGTGCAGTACATTCTCCTGTCTATCATGCTAAGCTCACTGATTCAGGACTCTAAAGGGAGTATCTGTGAAGTATCCCCTGAAATATCTTATAGTGCCTACCACAGTGCTTGGCACAAAGAATGTGCTCCATATATTGGGTAAATTGAAGAATTAGAACAGAGTTGAATAGTTTTCTCTATTAAAGAATTACACACTTATTGACAAGCTAGTAACAAGTTTCCAAAGAAATATCAGCTCATCAAAGGAATGTCAGGTTCCTTATACAAATTTTAAAGTATGTAGTGCCAAGCACAGCAAAGGGTAATCATCATTCAGGAAATACTTCTTGATAAGAATGGGAGTTTTTATTTACAGAGACTATGTTAAAGCATGGGTGTATAAGAACAATTTAATGTTGGCTGTCTGAATTTCTTGAAACTGCAATGTGGCACCTGGGGAAATAGTGGCTTAACAGAAAGGACCTGGGTTCTCTTGTGGGATAAGTGAGGATAAATGAGGGGATATATTAGGAAGACTGAAAAAGAGCATGCATGGCTCCTAATAAGGGAGGACAGACTAGTGTGTGAAACCCTCAGCATTGTTGCAAGTATCTATGAATCTTGTTGTTTAAGCAGTGAAACTTGGTTGCCAAGGGGAGGGGGAGAGAGGAATAGACTAGATGGAAGAGGTGGTAATTGGGGACAATGGAAGTGTTCTTCATGATCATGCAATGATGGACACAGGCAAGGTTAAATTTCACAAAAAATTATAAAAGTGTATGATCTAATATATAAATCATAATATAAACTACTGACCAAGGCTAGTAGCTATGTATCAATATTTGTGCATTGGTTGTAGCATATGTAACATCCACATGTAAAAATATGGTGTGAAGGTGAAAAGAGGGAGGATTTGGGGGTACATGGGAGTCCCCTATATTCTGTATGTGACTT
This sequence comes from Dasypus novemcinctus, assembly GCF_030445035.2. Taxonomy (NCBI): domain Eukaryota; kingdom Metazoa; phylum Chordata; class Mammalia; order Cingulata; family Dasypodidae; genus Dasypus; species Dasypus novemcinctus. The sequence continues at coordinate 88,341,054 of NC_080704.1, read as the reverse complement.
TGCTGTAACCTAAAACTTCTTTGAAGACATAATGAGAAAAAAAGAGATAAGACAGTGAGGAAGAAATGGAAAAGATTGCCTTGCCTTGCCAGTGTATATACAAGACAACACCTATTACAGTGATAAAAGGCAAAATGTCAAAAAAAAATCGTATTTTTCATTTTCGAATGCCCCAATTGTTAAATAGTTTATTTTAGTTTTTACTAAATTATTATGTATTTTATTTCTAAGGTTTAATCATATCACTACTGTTTCATTTTCTTATTGAGTGAATTTGGCAATATATTAGGCTTTATTTTTTAAAATTTTGGATGACAGACAGGACAGGATCAACAATGGCAGGACAGGAGCATTGGTGTGGGGTGTCAATGATTAGGGATGCATGGTAGGAGGTTTGCCTGGGCTTGAACATAGGGTATATAGATATGTTGGGAGTTTGTTAGGTATTGACACAGTGGATAGAGATTCAAATGAAACCTGAGAGAGTGCTGAGCTCACATCCTGGGGAGCTGTGCCACATTCCCAAAAGTAAGAGCAACAATCCCCCAAGCACAAGGGTAATGACCAGTGAAAAAGGTCTAATGATGGGCCTTTGATGCCAATGACTATGCTTATCAATCTGTTGTGCTTGATATTTCAGCTTGACCTAGTGTTGCAGTGTGCCTAAGGGTTACCTCCTCAGTGCCTCCATGTTGCTCAAATATGACCACTCTCTAAGCCAAACTCAGAATATAAATGTATTATCTTTCCCTCAGTGTGGGACATGGCTCATGGGGATAAACATGCCTGGCACCTAGGGATTACTACCAACCATGTGCTGGTGATGCAACTAGGAAAAGACCTTGAATAAAAGTGGGGAATGGTAAAGACAAATGAGTTCATATGGCTATGAGACTTCAAAGTGAGTCAGGACATCATCACAGGGCTTGCAGTTATGCATGTCTAAGCAGGATCTCAGAGTCAGCCAAAGTAGATACAACCCCAAGTAATGGTTCTCCTGATGGCTACAGAGACACCCAGGTCCTACAGTCATGGCAGATGGCTCCAGAGTTAGGAGCCTTGACACTGGGCCCTACTTTGGAATTTGTGCTCCTGAGTGTGATGGAATTAGACACAGATGTGATATCTCTACACATGCATCATCTGTCCTTTTTTATTGAACCTGTGATTGACATTGCAGTTGGTTTATGCCCAGGAGCCTTGAATCCCTGGACTGTCCATGTGCCATCTGGACCCTGAGTCTCATTGGGGTTGCAGCATGTGCTCTCCAATTTTTGGACTTACCCAGGTCAGCTGATAGAAAGGTGAGAATGGACAACCACCATACCAAGGAAGCGAGAAAGTCTACAGCTGTGGGCATGAAATTTCCATCCACCAGCCATGCTGGATCAAAGCCCCTCTCAACTGAGAGGTGGAGTGTGCATCACCACCCCAGGGTCCTCAGGATGGAGGAAGAAAATATGGATTAGTGTGAACTTACTGGTGTTCTAGTATAGAATTATTGTGACTCTAGCAATGAGGGGAAATATATCACTGATGTGGAGACTGTGGCCACAGGAGCAGTTGATGGCAGGAAGAAAAAGAGGTGTAATATGAGGACATTTTCTGGACTTGGAGTTGTCCTAAATGATATTGCAGGGACAAAGGCAGGACAATATATGTTCTGCCATAACCCACTGAATGGACTAGGAGAGAATGTAAACTACAACGTAAATTCTAATCCATGCTGTATAGCAGTGCTCCAAAATGTATTCACAAATTGCAATGAATGTGCCACACTAATGAAATAAGTTGTTGATGTGGGAAAAGTGGGGGGTTGTGGGGAGTGGAGCATATGAGAAACCCCTATAATTTTAATGTAACATTCTGTGTTATCTATGTATCTTTTAAAATAAAATAAAATAATGTATTTTTAAAAATAAGTGAAAAACTGGTAACTTTCCAGATTTTTGAAGTCTATTCTTTGGGTATAGGGGATGGCTTATATTGAACAATATCCCAGACAAAGCATTTGCCATTATCATTTATGTAGATATGAGCCCTAAAGGAAGCCAGAATAAAAACACCCTTTTCATACTCCTTCCCTTGACTGCCAGAGAGCATTGTTGCTACTACACCTGCAGCAAAAGTATCAAGATACTTAAGAACTTTATGCCTCTAAGCCACAGACTTATGTAGTTTTGGGTCTGAAAAATAAATATCCACTGTTGGAAAAACAAATTCTCTGAAGAATAGTTTGATAAATTTTTCCCTTAAGCAAATTCAGCCTTAAAATTTCCCATTGGAGGTATTAGTTCTACAAGTAGCTCATAGATCAAACATTTTAAACCTTGGGCCCCTAAGTTGAAACCAGATAGCCATGGAGAAACATGAGCAAAGATTCAGTTTACCAAAAATAAAAGTATTGGAAGAATAATTTCCATATTCTCTCCAAATAATCTTGGTCTATAATTTATAAGTTAAAACTAGCAGCCTTTCTGGTAATACTCCTGAATATATCAATCAATCCTTAATTTCTGACTGCAAACAAGGTAGATTATATGCCAGGAAACAGACAATATAAAATTTGTGATGTTCTATGTGGTGAAATTTATCCCCTACTAACAGAAATTCTGCAAGTTAGCCTTAAATGCCAACCAACCTATAGCTGTTAGAGTCTCAGGACACAGATTCTAAGAGGCTAGTATCTTTAAGAAGGCACAGATATTTTCAACATCTTAATGTGAGCACATTTAAAGGTTATGTGCCCTCTTAACACCTAGATAAGTCTGGAATGAGAGAAAGGAGCTTTTATTGTGTGGAAAGTAGAGGAGAAATAAATGCTGATTTGGAGCATGAGGGAAATCCGGCATGAGTGAGTGACATAAGAATGATAGAATGCAAGGGATAAAGAACCAGAAGACATTGTGATGGTTTTGATTTAATACCAAGATTTGGAAGAATAAGAAATTGTATACCTCAAAAATAAAACCACATACAACATATTTAATAAAATGGGCAGGAGATTTGAACAGATGTCTCTCCAAATAAGAAATACAAATGGCTAAAAAGCACATGAAAAGATGCTGAACATTACTAGTTATTAAAGAAATTCAAATAAAAATTACAATGAGCTACCACCTTACACCCAATAGACTGCCATCTATTAAAAAACATATATAAATGATATAAATATAATAATAATAGGGTTTGCTACAATGGCAGCGGAGGAATATTGGTATAGGATACTATTGACAGGTGATATATGGCTGACAGGGAGCTATACAGGGCATATGTCCAGGGTGCATGGTAATGTTTGGATATACTCATAGTGGAAACAATTAAAAACTACATCTGATATATTTAGGGGATTTAAATCTCTGGACTGACAATGTGATAGCCAGGTCCTGAGCCTCAACAGACTCCAGCACCTACAATCTGATTTATTGGACTTACCACACTCAGCTAAGATGGAGTTGAAGAAGGACAATCACCACACCATGGAGCCTAGAGTGATTACAACTGAAAATGGGAGGATTGCATCCAGCATCCATGTGGAATCTGAGCCTCCTCTTGACATAGAGGTGCAATGGACACAACCAATCCAATGTCCACATAGAAGAGGTGGCATTGGATTGGGAAAAGTGGACATGGTGGACTGCGGTGGCTTGCTCGGTCGGTAGAGGTGGGGTCTGGCTGCGGACGAGGGGTCGGTCCAGCTCTGGACGAGGGGTCGGTCCCGCTTGGGATGAGGGGTCGGTCCCACCTGGGACGAGGGATCGGTCCGGCAGCAGACGAGGGATCGGTCTCACAAGGGGTTGCGCGGTTCGGCTGACGGGGTCGCCCGGCGAAGCCGGCGACGAAGGGGTCGCCCGGAGAAGCAGGCGACGAACTGGGGACAAGGGAGGCCAGGCCCTTGTCGGGGGCTCTCAGGACTGGAGGGCGCACGGCAGAAGAACTACCGCGGAGACAAGGTAAACACGAAAGTCCCCTTTACTGAGGGAGAGGCAACAGTTTTATAGGGGCTGGGGAAGGCTGATTGGTCGAAGCCACGCCCTGTTCTGATTGGTTGCTGGTGAAAGGTCAGTGGGCGGTACTGGATGGGGGAGGGGTGGTGGTTAGGGATTGGCTGTCGCTGTTGCTGGGGGAAGGGGCAGGGTTTAGGGATTGGTGGCTGCTGTTGCTGGGGTGGAGGGCAGACTTGAGTTTCCCGCCCACGCCTGGCTGTTGCTGCTGTCGGGGGAGGGGAAAAGGGCAGACTGGAATTTTCCGCCCTGCGCCCGTGCAGGGAGAAAGAAGAAGAAGGGTGCCGCCCCACAAGGCATCGTGTGGCGCCATCTGGGAGGAGGGGCAGCCGCGGAAGCATGGCTGCCGAGAAGGGGAGACCCGAGGGCACTCTGTGCCCATGCCGAGCTTCCTTCAGGGGTGGCGGTGAATCCGACCAGCCACCCTATTATGGGGGCAGCGGCTTGGCCTGCCGCGGCTGCTCCCCTGCCAGGCCAGCAAACCACACTTCAGCCCGAGGGGTGACCGCAGTGGACGATGGGTATGGGGAAAGGCAGGAAGAGATGAGAGGTGGAGGCGTCTTTGGGACATGGAGCTGCCCTGGATGGTGCTTCAGAGGTAATCACCGGACATTGTAAATCCTCACAGGGCCCACTGGATGGAATGGAGGAGAGTATGGGCCATGATGTGGACCATTGTCTATGAGGTGCAGAGGTGCCCAAAGATGTACTTACCAAATCCAATGGATGTGTCATGATGATGGGAACGAGTGTTGTTGGGGGGGGAGAGGGGGGGGTGGGGGGGTGGGGTTGAATGGGACCTCACATATATATTTTTTTTTAATGTAATATTATTACAAAGTCAATAAAAAAAAAAAACTACATCTGGGGGGGTACTGGGTTCCTGGCCAGGGGTGTTCTGTTGTGGGAGCAGCGGCAGTCCCCCAGGTGCAGCGGCAAGGACCAGGAAGGAATGAGGGTCCAACAGTGAGCCCCTGATACTAATGACTATGCTTGTGAGCCTACATGCCTGAAATAAGAACAAGGCCTAGAGCAGCACTGTGCCTGGGAATTTCCTCCTGACAGCCTTCATGTTACTCAAAAGTGGCCAGTCTCGAAGCCAAACTCAGCATGTAAATGCAATGCCTTCCCCCCAGCGTGGGACATGACACCCAGTGATGAGCCTCCCTGGCACCGAGGGATCACTATCAACTACCAACTGATGATGCAACTGGAAAATGACCTTGAATTGAAGGTTCGATGCGGAGCAGCAGAATATCCCTGTCTATATATAATAACATGACTTTAAAATGCTGTTTGACCTAATGTAAGGGGGAAAAGGAAAGGAGAAATGAGTTTATATGGCTACAAGTCTCTAAAAAAGAGTCTGGAGGCTGTCAGAAGGATTGCCCTTATGCACAACTGAGCAGAGTCTAAGAGACAGATAAAGTAGATACAATCCCCAGGTATTGGTTCCATGGAGGGCTAAAGAGACCCACGGGTTCTATGGTCATAGCAGATGGGGTTCACTGCCATGTCAGATGGCCCTTCTTTGGAGCTGGTGTTTCTGCGTGATGAAACTGGACTCAGATGGGATCTCTTTTCATAAGACTTTCATGGTACTTTACTGGAATTGTAGTTGGTGTTGGGGTTTAAGATATATTTAGGGGATTTGAATCTCTGGACTGACAATATGATAGCCAGGCCCTGAGCCTCAACAGACTCCGGCTCCTACAATCTGATTTATTGGACTCACCTCACTCAGCTAAGATGGAGTTGAAGAAGGACAACCACCACACCATGGAGCCTAGAGTGCCTACAACTGAAAGCAGGAGAATTGCATCCAGTATTCATGTGGAATCTGGGCCTCCTCTTGACATAGAGGTGCAACGGATACAACCAGTCCAAGGTCCACAGAGAAAAGGTGGCATTGGAGTGGGAAAAGTGGACATGGTGGCTGATGGGTATGGGGAGTGGCAGGAAGAGATGAGATGTGGCAGCGCCTTTGCAACTTGTAGTTGCCCTGGATCGTGCTTCAGGGGCAATCACCAGACATTGTAAATCCTCCCAGGGCCCACGGGATGGAATGGGGGAGAGTATGGGCCATGATGTGGACCATTGACCATGAGGTGCAGAGATGCCCAGAGATGTACTTACCAAATGCAATGAATGTGTCATGATGATTGGAGTGAATGTTGCTAGGGGGGGGAGTGGTGGGGTGGAGGTGGTGGGGTTGAATGGGACCTCATATATATTTTTTTTAATGTAATATTTTTACAAATTCAATTAAAAAAATGATTTGCACCTTAAAAAAATTGGGTTTGCTGGGGGAAAATACTTTGGTTAGTAGTAATATTTTGACAATGCTCTTTAATCATTAGTTAAAAAGTTTTAACAGCAGCGCAAGTTATTGCTGGTAGGTTGAGTTATGAGAGTCCCGTATGATGTTACATATGTTTGTTTTGTAAGTTCACAACTATTAGTAAACACTTATTGTTTATGTACATTTATGTATGAGTGATATACTTCAATAAATTAATTTTTAAAAAGGAATACATGTTTTGGAAAGGAAGTGGAGGAATAGAAATACTCATTCACTGCTGGTGGGAATGTAGAAGGATCCAGCCATTCTGTAGGACAGTTTGGCAGTTCCTCAATAAACTAGCTATAGATTTGCCCTATGACCCAGCAATTCCACTGCTGGGTATATATCCAGAAGAACTGAAAACAAGGACACCATCCGATATATGTACACCTATGTTCATAGCAGCATTATACACTATTGCCAAAAGTTTGAGTCAACCAAAATGCCCATCAACAGATGAATGGGTAAACAAAACGTAGCATATACATACAATGGAATACTACTCAGCTGTAAGAAGAAAGTACAGTACTAACACATGGGATAACATGGATGAATCTTGAAGAACTTATGTTGAATCAAGCAAGCCAGATATTGAAGGACAAATAATATATGACATTCTGATATGAATTAGGCAAATCAAGATGTCTCAGAGAGCTAGAGACTGGAAGATAGGCTTACAGGAAATAGGGGGAGGGGACATGAAGTTTGTGAGTCAATGCCCACATGGGCAAAATCTATGATAACATGAAGTTAAGTAGTTGTGCAGTTAAGGGATAAGATGGAGGCATAGGGATACTATTGGTTTGGGCTCTACAAGCTTGTGTAGGCTCTGGGTTGGGAGGATGGGTCAGATGGTTCATGGAATTGAGTGGAATGTTGGAGGCAGCAAGTGAACACAAAAGATTGTCAGATGTAGTTGAAACTATCATATTAAGAAAATCCTTTAGAAAATATAGTATGAAAGAGTTATTTAAGGTGTTTGATGGGAGGCATCTGGCACAAGGTTCAACTGGGGCAGGTTTTTAGTGAGTGTATGAGTGGTCATCATGTCCTAGTGGAATATATCAGTGGGTGGAGACTGATACAATGAGTGGGAAGGTGTTATGCCCCCATCCTGGGGAAGCCTGATGTTCTCAAACTGAGGGGAAGATAACTCCTGAGAGCATGGGTGACTCCCACTGGGGGAGGACAGACTAGTATGTTAAGCCATCAGCATTGTCATAAGTATATATCAATTTTGTCCTTCAAGTGGTAAAACTTGCTTGTCTCTGTGGGCCCTGAGGGGAAGGGGAGAGAGGAATATAATAGTTGGAAGAGGGAGTAAGTGGTGAGGGAGTGAAAAGGATGTATTCTGCATGATCCTGCAATGATGGATACAGGCCATGTTAAATATCACCAAAAATATTTATAGTCTAAAATGTAAACCATAATGTAAACTATAATGGGATCATGCTTAGTAGCGATGTTTCAATATCTGTATATCAGTTGCAGGAAATGTAAAATCCACATGAAAAAGATCTTTGCAAAGGAAGAGGGAGTAGGGTTTGATGTAGGGTATATGGGAGTTCCCTATATTCTATGTGAAATTATTGTGACCTAAAGCTATTTTGAAGACATAATTTTAAAAAAATGATGTAGACATTGAGGAAGAAATGGAATAGATTGCCTTGCCACTATACATACAGGGCAACACTTATTACAGTAATGAAAGGCAAAACATCAAATAAATGTTTTTATGATATTTTTCACTTTTTAATACCCTAATTTATTTTTTACTTTAGTTTTTCTAAATTAATATGTATTCTATTTATAATCTTAAAACGTGTCATTGCTGTTACATTTCTCAGTTAATTGAATTTTGCAATATATTAGACTTCATTTTTTATCACAGAGGTGTTCAACTATGGCAGACAAGGAGCACTGATGTGGGGTGTCATTGACGGGGGATGCATGGGTTGTACGAGTTCTCCAGGGCATGCAAATATGATATATAGATATGTTCAGAATTCATTGTGTATTGACATAAGGGATAGAGTTTCACAAGACAACTGAGGGAGCACTGAGTTCCCATTCCTCAAAACTCTGTTGGACTCCCCAATGGAACAGCAACAAAATCCATTGTATTAGTCAGCTAAAGGGGGGCTGATGCAAAATAGCAGAAAATGGTTGGTTTTATAAAAAGTACTTATTTGGAGTAGGAACTTAGAGATATACCCCTTACCCATTTACAAAACCATTCCAGCATTTCAGTAATTGCAAAAGCACTTCCTCAGTCCTCAGTACCAAATTCTGTTTTAGTCAGCTAAAGGGTGCTGATGCAAAGTAACAGAAATTGCTTGGTTTCTATAAAGGGTATTTATTTGGGGTAGGAGCTTGCAGATACCAGACTATAAAGCATAATATAGTTCCTTTACAAAAGTCTATTTCCACATGTTGGAGGAAGATGGCTGCTGATATCTGCAAGGGTTCAGGCTTTCTGTGTTCCTCTCTCCACACAGCTTCCTTCTTTCCAGACTTAGTGTTCCTCTCTTCCCGGGCCTCCAGTTTAAGATTTCAGCATTAAGCTCTAACATCAAAATTCCAACATTAAAAACCCTTAACTCTGTCATTTGCCATGACTTTTATCTCTCAGTCCCTACTCACCAAAGGGTGGGGATTCAGTGTCCTACTGGCACTAGAGATTTACACAATTATTTAATCAAATAGAGGTCTGAATCTTATATAATCTAATATGACAAGAGGAAAAGATCAGTTTACAAACATATTCCAATATTTCTTTTTGGAATTAATCAATAATATCAAACTGCTGTACCAAAGAAGGATGGTACAATAATGGGCCCTTGATACTGAAGCCTATGCTTGTGATCCTGTGTGATTGAAATTTCAACTAGTCCTAGAGCTGCAGGGTGCCTACAAGTTCCCTCCTGAGAACCTCCATCTTGCTCAAATGTGACCACTTTCTAAGCCACACTCAGCACATAAAGACTTTATCTTCCACTCAGCATGGGACATGACTCCAGGGGATGAGCCTCCCTAGTGCCAAGGGATTACTACCAAGCACCACCTGATGATGCAACTAGAAAAAGACCTTGAATAAAAGGGGGAAATAGTAAAGACAAATGAGTTTATATGGATAAGAGACTTCAAAATGTGTTGGGAGGTCAGCCAAGGGGTCTTGCTGTCACACATCTCACCAAGATCTCAGAGACAACCCAAGTAGATACAACCCCTGTTAGTGGTACTCCTGAAGGCCACGGAGACACCAAGGTCCTATGCTCATGAAAGATGGCTCTGGAGATCAGTGTCTTGCCAGCAGGCCATGCTTTGGAATTTGTCCTCCTGAGTGTGATGGAGATAGACTCAGACATGACCTTTCTATGCATGCCTCTTCTGTCTCTTTTACTGAATCTGTGTTTGGTGCTGGGGTTGGTGTATGCTCTGGAGACTTGAATCTCTGTACTGTCTATGTGCCAGCTGTGCCCTGAGCCTCAGCAGAGTTGTAACACCTACTCTCTGGTTCATTGGACTTACCCAGGTCGGCCAACAGGGATGTGAGGATGGTCCACCACCACAACAGGGAACCAAGAGAGTCTGCAGCACAAGGGAGGAAACCTCCATCCATCAGCCATGTGGGATCTAAACACCCCTTGATTTGGAGGTGGAGTGCACATCACCATCCCAGGGTCCTCAGGATGTAAGAATAAAATATAGATAAGAGTGGACTTACTGGAATTCTACTATAGAATTATTGTGTCTCTACCAATGGAATAAATTATATAATTGATGTGGAGACTACAGCAGCAAGAGTTGTTGAAGGCAGGAAGAAGGAAAAAGAGGTGTGATATTGGGGAATTTTTGAGACTTGGGGTTGTCCTCAATGATAATGTAGGAACAAAGGCAGGACATTATATATCCTTCCTAACCCACTGAATGGACTAGGAGAGAATGCAAACTACAACATAAATTATAATCAATGCTGTGTAGCAATTCTCCAAAGTGTACTCATCAAATGCAATGAATGTACCATACTAATGAAAGAAGCTGTTGATGTGGGAGGAGTGGGAGGTGTAGGAGGTATGGTATATGAGAACCTCTTCTATTTTTTAATGTAACATTTTGTGTGATTTATGTATCTTTAAGACCTTGAATAGAAGGGTCAACTCAGACGAGCAGAATATCTCAGCTTACATGTAATATCCGGTGTTAAAAACTGCTTTTTGACTGTGGGTAAAAGGGGGAAATGGAAAGGACAAATGAGTTTATATGGCTATGAGTCTCCAAAAAAGAGCCAGGAGCTCATCAGAGGGGTAACACTTACGCACGCCTCAGCAGGGTATGAGAGTCAGCCAAAGTAGATAGAAACCCAGGTATTGGTTCTCTTAAGGGCTACAGAGACCCACAGGTTCCATGGTCATGGCAGATGACTCTGGAGTTCAGTGCCATGTTAGTTGACCCTCCTTTGGAGTTTGTGTTCCTGAGTGTGATGGAGTTGGACTCAGATATGACCTTTCTACACATGCTTCTTCTATAACTTTTACCGGACCTGTGGTTGGTGTTGGGGTTGGTGTATACTCAGGAGACCTGAATCTCTGGACTGTCCACGTGACAGCCAGACCTTGAGACTTGGAAGATTAGCAACTCACACCCTCTTGTTTATTGGACTTACCCTGGCCAGCTAACAGGAAGTTGAAGAGGATCAACCACCACACCGGGGAGCCAAGAGGGCCTACAAATGTAAGCAGGAGAATTGCATCCATCACCCCTGTGGAATCTAAGCCCCCTCTTGATGTAGAGGGGGACTGGATGTAACGATCCCAGTGTCCACAGGATAGAGGAACAGAATATGGATTAGAGTGGGTTTACTGTTGTTCTGCTGGGGAACTATTGTGATGAGTAATGGAAGAAATTGTAGTCTTGATGTGGAGAAATTGGCCACGGTAGCTTCTGATGGTAGCGAGAGAGAAGAAGAGCTATGATGTGGGGGCATCTTCAGGATTTGGAGTTGTCTTGGGTGGTACTGCAGGGACAGATGCTGGACATTGTGTGTCCTGCCATGGCCCACTGGATGGGGTGGGGAAGAGTGTTGACTACAATGTAGACCACTGTCCATGTGGTGCAGCAAGGCTCCAAAATGTATTCACCAGGTGTAGTGAATGTGTCATGATGATGGAAGAGTTTGTTGATGTGGGAGGAGTGGGCTGAGAGGGATGGGGGTTATTTGGGGACCTCATATTCTTTGAACGTAACATTTAAAAGAAAATAAAGGAAAAAAAAGGTAATAAAGGAATGAAAGTAATAAATACAACAAAGCCACAATTTTGAAACATGCATATATTGGCACAATGATAGACATAGTGACAAATGGAACGATACTGAGACTTCTGATATAGATCCTTACATATAGAGACAACTGATATTCAACACGGCCAGCAACCACTTTCAATTGGGAGAGAATGATATCTCCACCAATGTTGCTTGGAGAATTTCATATCTGTACCCAAATGAATGAGAGAGGGAGGCCAACTCAAAATGGACAAAATATCAAAATACAAGAACAAAGACCATAAAGATATTGGGATGATGTAGGGAAGCTTTTACAGTATTTTGTATTAGGAAATGGTTCATGAATTTTCCACACAAACACCAGAAAGAAAAATTTAAAAAAATAGGTAAATGGGACCTCCCAAAATTAAAACTTTTGCACCTTAAAATAGCTGATCGAGAAATTGAAAATGCATCCTACTTCATGGGAGAAAATATTGGTAACCATATGTCTGATAGGTACCCAATATCCAGCATTTATAAAGAAATACTACACCTTAAAAACAGACAAACGATCCATTTGAAAAATGGGCAATTGATTTGAATAGACACTTCTCAAAGAAGAAATGCAAATGGCTAAAAAGCACATGAAAATATGCTGAACATCACTAGCTATTATGGCAATGCAAATCAAAACTACAAGGAGGTGTCACCTGATACCCATCAGATTAGTGGCTGTTAAAATAAAAAGATTACAAGAGTTGGAGAGGATGTGGAGGAATGGGAACACTTATCCACTTCTTGTCAGAAGGCAGAATGGTGCAGCCTTTGTGGAGGACGATTTGGTAGTTCCTCAGGAAGCTAAATATAGAACTTCCATATGATATAGTAATCTCACTTTTGGGTATATTAACATACTTGAAAGCAGGGATGCATTCATCAACAGATGAATGGATAAACAAATTGTAGTATATACATAAAATAGAATGTTACTCCTCTGTAAGGAAGAATGCATTATTAACACACAGGACTACATGGCTGAACCTTGTATACCTTATGTTGTGTGAAGCAAGCCAGACATTTTAAGAAAATATTATATGAATTCATTGATACGAATTAAGAAAATTGAGCAGAAAAACAGAACTATCCTGGTGGAGACAAGATGCTCGTGAAACAGGGCAGTTGGTGATCACCATGAGCTACTTAAAGCACCTGTTTGGAGGACCCAGAAAACCAGAGAAGTATCCTCCAACATCTTTGAGAGTGTGGATGAAGGGGACTACCCATTTGCACAGAGAAATCCTGGGTAGAGCACTCCATGCTGTGGAGATCAGTGTCCTTCGTGTGCAATCCGCCCCTGGTGCTATTCCGTGATTGGAGTTGGAAGTTCCATTTCCCCCAATTAAAAGGGGAGGAACACATGGTGTGTCACCAACTTTAGCTACTGATGAGTGGATTCAGTGGGCTGAAGTAGAATCCTATGAACAACTAAACTTTGAGTCTGTCCCGGTCAGAGGGAAGTCAGTGGCCATCATTTTGACTCTGCCCCAGGCACAAGGGGAAGTGGCGCTGTCTGAAAATCATAGTGAAGCAGGCTAGTAAGATATGAAATTAATAGATGGATCTTGAACCTGGCAGAGAGTCGACATGGACATCAGTAATACCCAAGATGGCTGCTGGAAGACCCCTACCCCCAGGATTCTGCTTTCCAGAACAAAGACTTGTTCTGGATGCAAAGAAAATCCCCCGATATTCTCTAGGGACTTTACCATTGAGTCCTCACTAAGGTATTGATGGGTGGTGTAATTAATCAAAACAGCAAACAGCTGGAAACCCTCCCCTGCCATTAGTAAAGGGGGTAGAATAATTAATAGTTTATAAAGCAAACCACGAGGCCTAAGTGTACTCTAGACCTGCTTTCCTGCTTCTGGACCTGTTCCCTTCCCTCTGTGTGACACTCTCACCATTTTTCCTCTGCCACATGGCCACACAAGTAAACTTGGGCATGTATAATCTATACTGGGGAATTGTAGCTTTTAAATTAGCCCTCTTCACCACTTTTCACCCCTTTCCTCTGTACCTGGGACCCCTACTCTCTTATTTTCTACCATTTCTCTCCCCTCCTTACCTGAATAAGTTACTGGCTTAAATCACTGGCATGCTCTTGAAATTCATTTCCACAGCAGAGTCAAGAACATAGAAAAAATATGGCACTAATAGTGTTTGTAAGAACTGCTTTCTTTCCATCCAAGTTGGACTAAAGATTTAGCCTAAACTGCAGTCCTACCTCTGGCAAGTAGGAAGCTGGCAGAACCTGCACTACCTCTCTGAGAAGCTGCAAGCCATGCCACAGAGGTTGGCACCTCTCCTATTCTAGGGATGCAAGCCACCTCAGGAGCTATTCTGTGACTGGAGTTGGAAGCTTCATTTCCTATAAATGGAGGAAGAGTCAGATGGCCATTGACATCAGCAATTGATTAGTGGACTCTGCTGGCTAAAGTATAATCTTAGAGAAAGCTAGCATCTGAGTGGTTCCAAGCTGAAAAGAATCTGATAGCTGCCATTTTGACTCCACCCTCCTGGCATGAGAAGAAGCCTGACTGACTGAAATCCAGTAAAGTCTTTGCACCAAGATTGGAATGCAGCCCTACCCTAGGCTCTAGCCCAACCTCCAGCAGAAAGAAACCTGGTGGGACCTGCACCAGGTTCTCCAGGCAACTGCAAGAGCTCTCCTTGCTGGCACATGCTGAATAGTCAGACACCTGGGGCTGCATTCCCACACCCCAAGAGAATATGAGGGGATCTGGATATCATCAGTCTTTCCGGGCAATGACAGGAGTTTTCAGCCCACACAAATAGTTTGTTTGAGTGTCTTTGAGCCCATCTCCACCACTGTCCCTCCACAGGATAGGAGGGGGCTGGTGTTGCCACAACCTCTCAGGGCAATCTCAGACAGTTTTGGGATGCACAAACCTGACTATTGGGCAACTGTGGTGCCACCTCCATCCCCAGTAAGACATGAGATGGACCGTGTTTTCCCAGCCTCTTTGGGTAACTGCAGGTGCTTTTGGCCCACACAGCCTGGTCTGGTGGATCCTTGTGGACCCACCCTCAACCCAAGTAGGAAAGAATGGGGCTGGTCTTTCCACAGCCTTTTTGGGCAACAGCAGACCTTCAGCTTGCATGGACAGGACTATTGAATGCCTATGAATCCACCTCACCCCCAATAGGATAGGAGGGCTCTGGTGTCTCCACAAACTCTCTGCACAAATGTGGGTACTTTCAGCCAACAGGGACTGAACTGCCAGGTGCCTATGGATCCAAACCCATGGCATAAGAGGATAGAATTGGGCTCGTGTTTCCTCAGACTCTCTGGGCAATGGCAGGTACTCTCAGCCCAAGGGACTGAACTGTTGAGTGCCCATAGAACCACCCCCACCACTCAATGGGATAGGAGGGGGCTGGTGCTTCCTCAGGCCCTCTGGGCAATGGTGGATACTTTCTGCCTACAAGACTGAACTGTTGAGCATTTTTGGTTCTGTTCACACCCTCTAAAGGGCAGAAGGGACAGTACTCCCTCAGCCTCTCAGGGCAACCTCAGGCATATTTGGCCCACAGAGATTAGATTATTGGGTACTCCAGAAGGTCCATTCCCATTCCTGGCAGGGAGGGAGTCTGGTACTGCATCAGTTTACCTGAGCAACTGTGGTCATTTTGGACCCAAAGTATAGATTGCAGACCAAAACTATAGCTCCATTCCTGCCTAAGGTAAGGGAGGAAGGGGTATGAAGCTTCACCAATGTCTTTGGGCCACTCCAGAAAGTCTTTTGCCCAACTTGCATTACTATACATGGCTGCAGCTCTGTCCCTACTGCTGAAAGAGAAGAAAAGTGGGAGAAACTTCATCAGTTCCTGGGTTTATGTGGGCAGCTTTAGCCTCCATAGCTTACTGCACCAACTACATTCTTGGCTCCTACTACACAGACAGCAAGAGAGAAAATGTAATAAATCCCTAAACTAAAGGGAGAATCTACACACAGAATAAATACACCTAGCAAGCCAGATGCAGAAAAGCCACCAAAAAATTACAGTCCATACCAAGAAACAGGAAGAGATGGCTCAATTAAAGAAACAAGATAAGCCTGCAGATGACATAAAGGAGTTGATACAACTAATCTAAGATGTTCAAACAAATCTCCTTAATAAATTCAATGAGATGACTAAAGAGATTAACAATATTAAGAAGATATTGGATGAGCACAGAGAGAAATTTGAAAGTATACACAGAAAAATAGCAGAGCTTATGGGAATGAAAGGTGCAATAAATGAAATTATTAACAAGCCGGAGGCATATAACAACAGATTTGAAGTAGCAGAAGAAAGGATCAGTGAACTCGAAGACATGGCCTCTGAAAGTGAACAAACAAAAGAACAGATGATGAAAAGAATGGAAAAATTGAACAGGGTCTCAGGGAACTAAATGACTGTAAGAGATGTGAAGACTTATATGTCATGGGTGTCCCAGAAGGAGAAGAGAAAGGAAAAGGAGCAGAAGGAATATTTGAAGAAATAATGGTGAAAAATTTCTGAACCATATTGAGGTACATAGATTTCCATGTCCAAGAATCGCAATATACTCCCATCTGAGTAAATTCAAATAGACGAGCACTGAGACTCCTACTAATCAGGACTTCAAATGCCAGAGACAGAGAATTCTGAAAGCAGCAAGAGAAAAGCAATGCATAACATAAAAGGGATGCCCAATATGATTAAGTGCCAATTTCTTATCAGAAACCATGGAGGCAAAAAGGCTGTGTTATGATATATTTAAGATACTGCAGGAGAAAAATTGCCAGCCTAGAATTTTATACTCAGCAAGATTATCTTTTAAAAATGAAGGTCAGATTAGAATATTCACAGATAAAAAAAAAAACACTGAGAGAGTTTATATCAAAAAGACCAGCTTTGCAGGAAATAATACAAGGAATGTTATAGCCTGAAAAGAAAAGACAGGAGAGATAGGCTGGGAAGAGTGTCTAGAAATGATAAATGTAACAGTAATAGTAACTAAAAGTGTCAAATATAAAATGACAGATCAAATGCAAATATCAAAATGGATAAAATAAGAACTGCCTTTACAGTACTAACATTGAATTTTAATGGATTAAAACCCCCAATCAAAAGACAAAGACTGGCAGAATGGATAAGGAAATATAAGCCATCTATATGTTGTCTGCAAGAGACTCACCTTAGGCACAAGGATACCAATAAATTGAAAGTGAAGGGTTGGAAAAAGATATTCCACACATGCAGTAACCAAAGGAAAAAAGCTGAGGTAGCTATACTTACATCAGATGATACAGACTTTAAAAGCAAAACTATTAGAGACATGGAAGGATATTGCATATTAATAAAAGGAATGATTCACCAGGAAGAAATAACAATCATAAATATATATGCACATAACCAGTATGCCCCAAGATACATGAGGCAAACACTAGCAAAACTGAAAGGAAAAATAAACATCTCTACAATAATAGCTGGAGATGTCAATACACCATTCTCAGCATTGAGTAGAATATCTGTGCAGAAGATCAATAAAGAAACAACTTGAATAATATGATAAATGGACTAACCCTAATAGACATATACAGAACATTGCACCTCCAAAGAGCAGTATATACATTCTTTTCAAGTGTTCATGGATCTTTCTCCAGGATAGGCTATATGTTTGGTCACAAAACAGACTGCAATAAATTCATTAAAATCGAAATTACACATATAACTTCCTCTGATCATAATGGAACAAATTTGGAATTCAACAAGCTATGGGAAAACTTTATATATATATATATATTATATATAAAACATATATATATATAAAGTTTTCCCATACATATGTATGTATACATACATATATACATATATATATATGGAGATTAAACAAAACACTTAAATGATCAGTGGGTCAAAGAAGAAATTTCAAGAGAAATCAATAAATATCTTGAGACAAATGACAATGAGAATACAACATATGAGAACCTATGAGAGGCTGCATAGGCAGTGCTGAGAGGAAAATTTATAGCCCTCAATGCTTACATTAAAAAAGAAGAAAGAGCAAAAATCAGTGAGCTAACTACACAGGTGGAGGAACTAGAAAAAGAACAGCAAACTAATTCCAAAGCAAGAAAGCATGAAATAACAGAATCAAAGCAGAAATAAATGAAATTGAGTACACAAAACCAATAGAGAATATTAACAAAACTAAAAGTTGGTTCTTTGAGAAAATTAACAAAATTGACAAACCCTTAGCTAGACTGACTAAGAAAAAGAGAGAAGATGCAAATAAATGAAGTAAAAGAAGGAATGGGAAACCTTACTACTGACCCCACAAAAATAAGAGAGATCATAAGAGGATACAATGAACAACTTTATGCTAAAAAATTAGACAATGGAGATGAAATGGAAAAATTCTCAGGAATGAAAAACAACCTACACTGATGCTAGAAGACAGAGAAGACCTCAACAAACAAATCACCAGTAAAGGGATTGGGGCAGTCATCAAACAGCTCTCCAAAATGAAAAGCCCAGGACCAGAAGGTTTCACAGGTGAGTTCTACCAAGCATTCAAAGGAGATTTAATACCAATCTTACTCAAGCTCTTCCAACAAATAGAACAAGAAGGAACCCTACCAAACTCATTCTATGAAGCCAGTATCACCCTAATACCAAAGTCAGATGAAGATATTGCAAAAAAAGTAAATTACAAACCCACTTCTCTAATGAATACAGATGCAAAAATCCTCAATAAAGTACTTGCTAATGATCAAGTGGGTTTTATGCCAGGCATGCAAGTTTGGCTCAACACAAGAAAATCAATCTTCATAGTACATCACATGAGTAAATCAAAGAAGAAAAAACACATGATCTTATCAATTGATGCAGAAAAGACATTTGACAAAATACAGCATCCTTTCTTGATAAAAATACAACAAAAAATAGGAATTAAAGAAAACTTTCTCAACATGATAAAGGCAAAATATGAAAAACCTAGAGCTAACTTTGTATGCCATAGTGAAAGACTAAAAGCTTTCCTCCTGTTTATATCAGGAACACAAAAAGGATGACCACTGTCACCACTGTTGTTCAATATAGTGCTAGAAGTTCTAGCTAAAGCAATCAGATAAGAAAAAGAAATAAAAGGCATCCAAATTGTAAAGGAAGAATTAAAACTTTCACAATTTGCAGATGATATGATTGTATATCTAGGAAGTCCCAAAAAATCTAGATCAAAGCTACTAGAGCTATTAAATGATTTCAGTAGTGTCAGGATACAGGATCAATGCACAAAAATAAGTGGTGTTTCTATAAACTAATAATTCATAATCTGAGGAGGAAGTCAGTAAAAAAATTCCATTTACAATACCAAATAAAATAAACAAATATTTAGGAATAAACTTAACCAAGAATGCAAAGCACTTGCATTGAGAAAACTGTAATGCATTAGTAAAAGAAATTTAAGAAGACCTAAATAATTAGATGAACATTCCATGCTCATGGACTGGAAGACTAAATATCATTAAGATGTCAATTCTACACAAAATGATATACAGATTCAATGCAATCCCAATAAAAATTCCAACAATATTTTTAAGCAAATAGAAAACCCAATTATCAAATTTATCTGGAAGGGCAAGCGACCCAATTAGCCAGAAACATCTTAAAAAGTAAAAGTGAAGTTGGAGTATTCTCACTTCCAGACTTTAAATCATATTACCTAGCTACAGTGGTAAATAAAAACACCATGGTATTGGCATAAAGATAGACACATTGACCAAGGAAACCAAACTGATGGTTCAGAAACAGACCCCCATTCTATGGCCAAGTGATTTTTGACAAGCCTGACAAACCCTCCCAGTTGGGGCAGAACAGTTTGTTCAACTAATGGTGTTGGACGAAGTGGATATCCATAGCCAAAAGAAAAAAAAGAAGTCCCCTACCTCACACCTTATACAAAAATTAACTCAAAATGGATCAAAGACCTAAATATAAATGGAAGTACAATAAAGCTCCTAGAAGAAAATGTTGGGAAACATCTTCAAGACCTGGTGGTAGGTGGTGGATTCTTAAACCTTACACCAAAAGCATTAGCAATGAAAGAAAACATAGATAAATGGGACCAACCCAAAGTTAAACATTTCTGTGATTCAAAGGACTTCATCAAGAAGGTGAAAAGGCAGCCCAGTCAATGGGAGAAAATATTTGGAAACCACTTATCCAATAACAATTTGATTTCCATTATATATAAAGAGATCTTACAACTGAACAATAAAAGAGCAAGCAATCCAATTAAAAATGGACAAAAGATTTAAATAGACATTTCTCCAAAGAGGAAAAACAAATGACAAAAAAGCACATGAAAAAATATTCCATATCACTAGCTATTAGGGAAATGCAAATTAAAACAACAATGTGGTATCATCTAACATGACACAGAATGGCCATTATTTTTAAAAACCCACAACAATATGTGTTGGAGAGGATGTGGGGAAATAAGAACACTCCTTCCCTGTTGGTTGGAGTGTAAAATGGTGCAGCCTCTGTGGAACACAGTTTGGCTGTTCCTCAGGAAGCTAAATATAGAACTGCCATATGACCCAGCGATTCCTCTACTATGAATAATCCAGAAGAACTAAAAACTATGCCATGAACAGACATCTGCACACAATTGCTCATAGTGGCATTGTTCACAATTGCCAAAAGATGGAAACTACCCAAGTGTCCATCCACCAATGAATGGATAAACAAAATGTGATAATATATATGATGGAATACTATGCTGCAGTAAGAATAAATGAAATTGGGACATATGTGACAATGTGGATGAGTTTTGAAGACATTATACTAAGTGAAGTAAGAAAGACACAAAAGGACAACTATTGCATGGTCTCATTAATATGAACTAAATACAAATAGTAAATGCATGGAATTAAAACCTAGGTATAGGTTATTAGGAGATAAGAGGAGAGTTGAGAAGAACTATGGGTGCTTAATGTAAGTAGAAGTTTTAATTAACTTTATGGTAAAAGTGTGGAGAGCATTAGAGTTGATAGTAACACATTATAGTGAGAAGTAACTGATTTATAAATGGGATTGTGACTGAAAAGCATAGTCCTGGGAAAGTAAATGTCAATAGAAAGAAAGCTAAAGAATAATCTAGGGACTGAATAATACAGTGAACCCAGAGGTGGATGAGGATAGTGGTTAAGTATAAAAGTACAAGAGCATCCTTCTGTGAGCTAGAGCAGATGTACATCACTATTGCAGGGTGATGGGAATATGGAGAAACACGGGAAAACTACAATTAGTGTGACCTACGGACTGTGGTTAACAGCGATACTATAATATTCTTGCATCCATGCCAAAGCTATATTGTGTTGATAATGGAGGTGTATGAAAAAAAGTGTGCCAAATGTATGCTAAGGACCATGATGGTGGTAATAGTCTTATGATATTGTTTCTTACTCTGTAACAAATATTCCACTCGGGTGTGTAGTTGTATGGGAAATATACACATCTGTATAATTATTTTTCAAGTTCACAATACCTGTAACAAAATATATTTTTAAAAAATGGTGTGGGTTGGGGGGAAATACACCATATGTAAGATAAGGGTATAGTCGGTAGTAATATTTTTATGATGCTCTTGCATAGTTTGTAAGAAATATTTCACAAAAATGCAAAGAGTTGGTGGAGGGATGATATATGAATCCTCTGTGTGATGTCATATATGTTTATTTTGTAAGTTCACAGTCTTTACTATACACTTATTGTTTATACATGTTCATGTATGAATGATATACTTCAATAAAAAATTAAAAAATAAAACAGAGCTATCTTCTGGAAGATAGGTTTACAGAAGATGGAAAGGTAGAAGAAGTTAATGAATCAATGCCCATATGGGCAAACTCTATGATATGGTGGAAAGGTGTAATTGTGGAGTGGATGGGCATGTCAGACATGCAGCAATATCAAAGGGTTGGGAGGTGGTGGTTTGTGACTGAGGTAGGGTGGGGAGCATGGGTTGGGCTGTCCATGAAACTGTGGGGAAGGTTGGGGGAGGGAGCAATTGAACTCTTGAGGTTTGTGCATATGTTGTTGAAACTACAACATTGATAATGTTCTTTTGGCAAATATGGCAGGAAAGCTTACTCACTGAGGGTGTTGAATGTGGGGGACATTGGGACAGGGCACACATGGGGAAGGCATCTAGGGGGTGTGTGAATGTTCATCTTGTAGCAGTGGATTGTATCATTAGGTAGAGACCCAGGCAATAAGTGGGAAGATGTTGGCATCCCATGCTCTGTAATACTTCTGTGTTCTCAAATAGAGGGGCAGATAGGCAGTATGTAATAGGGGAAGGCAGGCCAATATATCAAAATTCAATATTGGTGCAAGTAACTATGAATTTTGTTCTTCAAGGTATGAAGCTTAGTATTTGTTGTGTGTCCTGAGGATGGGGGAGGGAGGAATAGAATAGATGGAAGATGGGGCATTTTTGGAGTGATGGAATGATACTCACTGATCTTGTAATGATGGATACAGGTCAAGTAAACTGATCTTACAGTGGTGAAAGACATAATGTCAAAAAATTTTTTTTAATTTTCCTCTTTATTTTTTATTATTACACATTTAAAACTTTTTAATACTTTATTTCATATTTTAATACTATCATTTCCTTTTCTTATTGTGTGGTTATTTTTTTGGCTCCATTTTTGAAGAGGATTTGGATTACAAAAGGGTTACAACTGTAACACGGGTGGGGTGTCAGAGATGGAGGATTCATGTGAGGAGGTTCACCTGAGGCATAAGGATAAGGCCTATAAATGTATTCAAGTGTTCATGGGTCATTGTCTCAGTTGGTGGAGATTCACACAATAACTGAAAGATATCAAATTCCCATTCTGGGAGCTCTGCCACATTCTCTAATGGAACAGCAAAAATCTCCTGAATGCAGGGGCTATGAGTAGATAGCCCTTGATATTGATGATTGTTCTTAAGAATCTTTACTTTTGGAATTGAAACTTAGCCTAGTGTTATAGGGTGCCTAAGAGTTAACTTCTGAAACCCTCCTTTTTGCTCAAATGTGCCCTCTCTCTTAGCAAAATATAGCATATAAATGAATTGCCTTCCCACAGCATGGGACAGAAGTCTCAGGGATGAACCTCCTTAGTACCTAAGGATTACTACCAAGCACCAACTAGCAATGGAAATGGAAAAGGACTAGATTAAGGGGGGAAATGTAATGACAATTTAATATATATGACTAATAGACTTCAAAGTGAGTCAGGAGATCATTTCAGAGATTATGCTTATGCAAATTCCAACAGGATCTCTTTGACTGCCACAGGAAATATTTCCTCAAATAGTGGGACCCCTGATGGCTCTGGAGACATCCAGACACTATAGGCAGGATAGACATCTCAGGATTTTGTTTCCTGCCAGTGGGCTTTACTTTGAAATTTATGTCCCCCAGTGTGACAGATTTGGTCTAATTGTGGCTCCCCTACACATGGCTCTTCTGTCTCTTCTAATTGAACCTATAGTTAGTACTAGAGTTGATAGGGGTATGTCCAAGACACTTATTCTTTTGACTGGTCATTTGTCAACTGGGCCCTGAAACTCAACAGAGTTGTAACACTTACTCTCAAGTTCATTAGATTCACCCAGGACAACTAACAAGGAGATGATGATAGACAACAACTATCCTAAGGAATAGAGAGTGTCTGCAATGATAAGATAGCCACATTCATCTGCCCCATGGGATCTAACTGCCATCTCAATTAGAGGTGGAGAAGGCACCATCTCAGAATGCTCACAAATGAGTAATGCACAAAGAACTAGAGTAGACTTACTGGTATTCTGCTATAGATGGATTGTGATTTTAACAATGGAAGAACTCACATAACTTATGTGGAGGAAGGGGCCACTGGAAGTTCTGAGGGGAGGGAGAGGGAAAACGTGCAATTTAGGGACATTTTCAGTACTTGGGAATTATCCCAAATGACATCACAATGACAGATACTGGCCTTTATATACCTTGTCATAATGTGGCCAGATTTTCTTGAGGTTCTTGTCTAAGCTACAAGATATCAATTTCAAGAGCAAGCTGGGTTAATTAGCTCAATGACTGATTAAGGTAGGGAGGGAATGGAAATAGGAGAAGACAACAGAGCATGGGTCCCAGGTATAGAGGTAGCAGGTGAAGAGTGATAAAGGGACAATTTGCACACTACAATTTCCCATTACAGATTATAAATCCCCAGGTTTTACATGCATGCTCATCATGGTGGGGCAAAATGGTGAGAGCAGAGCATGGAAGGCAAGAACAGGATGCCAAGAGCAAAAGCAGGAACAGGCACAGGGAGAGGCCAGTGTGCTTTCCTCCTTGCCTTTTAAACCATTATTCTTCCCCATTGATAATGGCAGGGTAAAAGTTTGAGCTGTTTGCTGATTTGATGGATTGCCCCACCCATCAATCCCCAGAAGGTAGCAATAATAATACCCTTGGAGATTACCTGAGGCTTCTCTTGACTTCCAGAGGAAATCTCATTCTAAGTGAGAGTTCTTGTGAGGGCCTTCCAGCAGCCATCATGGGGTTGTTGAAGCTCAAGTGTTGTTTTTTTTTTGTTTTTTTTTTTGCCAGGTTCCATATCTGTCTATTGATTCCCTATTTTACTAACCTGCTTCATTCACTCCTCAGAGAGTTTACACCATTATTCTTAAAGGAGTGCTGAGGGACAATAGTCATTATTCTGTAATTACTTCCTGCTGGTTAGGGGCAGGGAACCCTACCTGTCAAAATGTAAATCCCTCCTGCTATTCTGTCACAGCTGGAGGTGATAGATCTGGCATCCTGGGTGAAGTTGCATAGCTCACAAAATGTTGATTCCGGAAGAAATAAACTTGATTAAAATTTTGATAATATATGGCCCCGCTAAGGGGATACTGTGCCTCAAAAGTAGAAAAGGCCAGGCTCCTGCAAAGATTTCATCTTAACATAGTTGGTGGGAATCAGTATTCTTCTTTCAGTTAATTTATACTGTTGGCTAGGACTAAGGAATGTTTGCAACAGACAATGGAGTTAGGTATAAAATGACAATCCCAGTTCCTATGGTAGAGGGGAGGAATTAGATGAGACATTTTCCATTTCCATATTCTGAAGAAACTACAGAAAATGAAAAGAGGCAAGATTCTTTAAGGGGTGCCTGTTTTTTTTTAATTAATTTATTTATTTTTTATTGACTTTGTAATAATATTACATTAAAAATATATATATATGAGGTCCCATTGAACCCTACCACCCCCACCCCACCTCTCCCCCCCCCAGCAACACTCCCTCCCATCATCATGACACATCCATTGCATTTGGCAAGTACATCTCTGGGCACCCCCGCACCCCATGGTCAACGGTCCACACCATGGCCCACACTCTCCCCCATTCCATCCAGTGGGCCCTGTGAGGATTTACAGTGTCTGGTGATTGCCCCTGAAGCACCATCCAGGGCAGCTCCATGTCCCAAACATGCCTCCACCTCTCATCTCTTCCTGCCTTTCCCCATACCCATCAGCCATCATGTCCACTTTTCTCAATCCAATGCCACCTTTTCTATGTGGACATTGGATTGGTTGTGTCCATTGCACCTCTATGTCAAAAGGAGGCTCAGATTCCACATGGATGCTGGATGCAATCCTCCCACTTTCAGTTGTAATCACTCTAGGCTCCATGGTGTGGTGGTTGTCCTTCTTCAACTCCATCTTAGCTGAGTGTGGTGAGCCCAATAAGTCAGATTGTAGGTGCTGGAGTCTGTTGAGGCTCAGGACCTGGCTATCACATTGTCAGTCCAGAGATTCAAATCCCCTAAATATATCTTAAACCCCGACACTAACTGCACCTCCAGCACATTAGCATGAAAGTCTTATGAAGAGAGATCCCATCTGAGTCCAGATTCATCACACATAAACACCAGTTCCAAAGAGGGGCCATCTGACCTGGTAGTTAACCTAAGGGGTGCCTGTTTTGTCCTCCCTCTAGCAAGAGGTGTTTGTGCTAGAGTTAGAGGGAATAGCTGACTTTGACAGATACTAGTTAGCTTTGTCCCTTGAAGAGGTATTTCAGCCTTTTCAATGACAGGAATTCATATTTCTTTTCAGGAGCATCTGGTGACGTGGCAGTTTCTTGGGCACCTGGCTTCCCTACAGATAAGTGCATAAAGCTGGAAATTCTTTTAACTTTAAAAGATAAGAAAGTGATCAGTACTACAGAGTAGGGTTTCCTCCACTTTGGCTCAGATTGAGAGTGAGGCTTGTTCTCCTGCCACTTTTTGATCAGCACCTGGTTTTCAGGTCCAGGTTGAGGAAAGGTTGTCCATGGATGATCATAAATGGACTAATCTGAAGTGGGTCCTAGCTACATCATTTGCTGTTTCCCTTCTGGTGGGAAATTCTTAGCCCTGGCAGGATGGCATGTGGATTTTCCAGTCCTCCCTAGGATCTGAGTGGCACAGATTCTGGAATAATAGCTAGGAGGGAGACGTGGGTTAAACACATTCATTTACTACTTAGAAAATGAAGTATACCAGGATTTTTAACGTGTTCATTATTCCTCTGCATATGGTTTAGAATAGAAAAGAGAGAAGTGGACTTGGCCCAGTGGATAGGGCATCCGTCTACCACATGGGAGGTCCACGGTTCAAACCCCGGGCCTCCTTGACCCATGTGGAGCTGACCCATGTGCAGTGCTGATGCACACAAGAGTGCCCTGTCACGCAGGGGTGTCCCCCATGTATGGGAGCCTCATGTGCAAGGAGTGTGCCCTGAAAGGAGAGCTGCCCAGTGCAAAAGAAAGTGCAGCCTGCCCAGGAGTGGCAGCTGCACACACACAGAGCTGACACAACAAGATGATGCAACAAAAAGAAACATGGATTCCTGTGCCACTGACAACAACCGAAGCAGTCAAAAAGAACAGCATGCAACAAATGGACACAGAGAACAGACAACTGGGGTGGTGGGGGGAGGAGGGGGAAGGGGAGAGAAAGAAATAAAATAAATCTTAAAAAAAAAAAGAACAGAAAGGATATCACCATAATCATCAGGCATATATCTAGAATAGGAGAGATATAGGTATAGTACTTCATACTAATCAACACACTACCCAATGCATCATAAGTTTCTTTTTGAGCTGCAATTAATACATTTAACCTCCAGATTTGCAATACCATACAATTTAGCTCTCCATCATAGCAGGCCATAATGCCACTTGTGTTTAAGTTCTACTCACAGTACTCTGGCAATCATTGCTCCACTTGGTATGTCCTTCACACAGTCACTATGCTGCAGCATCACTGACTTTAAAGAAAAGAAAGGAAAGTTGGCGCCAATATTCCACCAGCCTGGTGTATAGCACTATGAAACTGTGCCATCTTGAGGTGATATCCATTGCACATTTGGCTATATCGAGCCATCATTGGCTGCTGCATGAGTTTGAAACTACAATGCAGTAATCCCGAACTTCAGGAGCACAACCAGAGACGTAGTAGATGCCGCTATTGTTTTACGGTTCAGAGAACAACCTAGCCAGTAACTCAAATGAAGAGGCAACCTGCAGTATATTGAAGGCCTGGTTTGAATGTACAATAGAGTTTGACAATGCTGAAATGTATTTCTTGATTTTTGTACACTTTTTAAACAATTCCAATGGAATATATATCATATCAAATGAACTTAACTTTTCAGTACTTTGCTGCTAACTTTAACACTTTTACCCATGAAGACATTAATTGGCAGTTATTTTACTTTAACAGTACAGGAAAAACTATTTTTCCATCATTTTATGAAAACTGCAGATTCCCAATGGATCAAGATTATCCTTCATTACCACCACTTGAATATACAGGTTGAGGTAGCTTCCAACAGTTTTTCTTGGTATGAAGTTATGTTAACAACTTTGCTAAGTTTTCTGCTTTTCTAGCTGTTGAAACAATTCCACTTTTGATTTATACAGTAAATCCACTCACAAGACAGTATAGACATTTAAATTCTCATTTTCAGTTTATCTTTCACCATTGTCCAATTTGTATCAGGTGAACCCCTAGAGCACAAATGAACTGACAAAGTTAAATACAGATTTCAAATTTGAACACAAAGCTAAGCACGGATTAAAACAGAAAAGATAATTTTATAATCTTAGCATTTCTATGAAGTTTTCTATCTTAATTGATGGCACATATGGTTTCTTATTTTACAGGAGATGTTTAATAACCAATCTGGATCTTGATCTCTAGTCACACTTTTATAGGCACAACTGAGTTTAAACTAATGGAAGTTTCAGGTGTACATCCTCATTTCTTTAAGGAGACATGACATGAGGTTGTTGGGCCTCAGATCTATCTGTCTCCTCTTTTACACTGGTTTAACTGGAATTCAGAGTCACATACAGAAACTGTTCCTGGCTATACTGTGGCTATGTAGAATAACAGTACGCAAATTTTCTGATTCCTGAGAAGACACTCCTATGGGGGGGGGGGGGTCTGCCAGTAGGCAGGAAACCATGCTATTTACTCTAGGAAGAATGAAGAAGCACTTTTTAATCTGACTTAAACATTCACCACTCCAAATATTTTAGAGCTGATGCTCTGGTGTCAGCAACCTTAGAATTTAATCCAGAGCCTTGCTGATGTGCATCCCCATGACAGACCCAGGTCTTGGAAGATGCCTGGAAACCCCAAAGTTCAGACCAAGGTAACTAAACTGAATTGGTAGGAGACATTGGAAACTGTTGACCAAATATAAGTGTCTAATCTGAGTTTCTGAGGACATTTGCCTGCCCTCTGAATGAGAGGGCCTAAGGAATTTCTTGGGGGCTGTTCAGCGTTCACTGTTCTGGTTCTCAGCACCCCTGACACTCCAGAGTCTGAATTGACTGCAGTGTTACTTGAACTGAAGTGCCTGAGCTAAATCTCAGGGTACATTTTACTGCTCTCTGGTTCCCACCACCCTGAAAATTACAGAGTCTTTGCTTCCAGGCATCTCCAGGGATGTTCTGGACTTGGGAGATAGACTAAATAGATTTTGGTGCCAAATAGATTTTGGACTGAAGCTGCCAAGCCAAATATTGCTTCCTCTTATAGAAGAAACAAAAAAACATTCTTCCTATTCTTACAGAGGTCTTAAAAGCAGTCCTAGTTTTATGACTTTATTGTCTGGGAATTTCCCAGTTAGACCAGCCATCAGAAGACTATTAAGTGATTAGAGATCAACTGTTCTATCTAACAGGGCTTGGGGCTCTGAGGCAATAGCTTTCTCACTAGCAGATAGATTATCAGTTTTATAGATTCTAAGACATTTTAAATCATTTTGCAAACCTATACTGAGAAATTCAGTAGTACAAAATGTGAGGATTAAATGTGGGTCAAGGTTAATTATGAAAGAAACCCTAGCCATGAGCACCCTGGGAAAGGGAACTCCCATGGAATCTACTTGGCACTATCCACTGCTACCTTCCCACACCATCCCAGAAAAGGTAGCTGGGTGTGATTGATAGGAAGGCAGACTAGCAAAGGCATGGAACTATGTGGAGGCACAAGCCCCCAGCTCTCTATCATTGCCACTGGCACCAAGGAGAGAAGATGAGAGAAGGCAATGGCAGGCAGACCCAAGGAAGATAATTAAAATCCAGAAAACACTAACAAAGAAGATGAGAATGTGGATATAATGGAAAAACCTTTATAAACTCATTCTAAAATGCTCAAGAAGCTGAAGGATAGTAGAGAGAAAGAAGAAAAGGTTACCAGGAATTCAACACATGAACAATATGAGAATATTAGGAAATAGATATAAAATTTATAAAGAAACTTATCAGAAATAAATGAAATGAAAAGTGCCCAGGAACAATTCAAAAGAAGATTGGAACTAGCAGAAGAAAAAGTCAGTAAACTTGAAGGCAAGACAATTTAAATCAGTCAGGAAAAGGAGCAGAAAGGAAAAAAAAATAGTATTAAAAGAGAAAATAGCCTAAGACAACCCTGTAACTTCATCAAGCATCCCAATATACACAATATGGTAGTCCAATAAGGATAAAACTGAGAAAAAGGGTCAGAAATAATATTAAATAAATAATGACAGAAAACTTCCCAAATGTAGCAAAAGACTTGAATATGTACATCTAAGAACCCCAGAAATGACCAACTAGGAAAAAACATGAAGAAGAATATACCCCATCATTTATTGATCACACTATCGAATTCAAAGTACAAGGAAAGAATTCTGAAAGCTGCAAGAATAAAAGCAATGTATTACATATAAAGGAGTTCCAATTAGATTGAATGCTGATTTCTCATCAGATACCATGGGGGCAGTAAAGCAGAGCATGGAAATACTTAAAATGCAAAAAGAAAATAACAGCTAACAAAGAATTTTATATTCAGTGAGTGACTTTCATTAAAAAATAAGGGATTGAGGAGCAGATGCAGCTCAGTGGATAAGTGTCTGCCTCCCATGTATGAAGTCATGGGTTTGATCTCCAAGTTCCTATAAAAAGTTTTAAAAACAAGGGAGAGATTAAAACACCCCCAGATTGAAAAAAACCTGGAGTGCAACACCATTAGACCTGCTTTACAAGCAATGTTATAGGGAATTCTTCAGACAAAAAGGAAAGAACAGTAGACAGCTATTCAAAGAGTTGTAAAGTAATAATTGTGTAAAGTATAATTGTGTAAATGCCAGTGATATTATACTGAACTATTTGGTACGTAACTCAGTTTCTTATTTCCTACATGTGCTAAAATACAAAAACATAAGCAGCAATGATAAATTAACTGTTTTTGATATACAATGTACAAAATAAAATATTAAAAGTACAAAAATGTGTTTTATAGAAGGGATTAGGAAATGTCTGTGTGCATGATATTGAAATTAAGTTGGAATCAAACAATTATGATTCTTATTTATTAAGGATGTTAAATATAGGAATAGGTAGTTACAGAAATATGAGGGAAAAGATATAAAATTTATGAAGGTTAAATTACAAAATGGTAAAAGAAAGGCCAGTATTACCAGTAGCAAATTTAATTGTAAATGGATTAAACTCTCTAGTCAAAAGGCAGAGATTGGCAGAATGGACAATAATGGCCCAACTTCATGCTGTCTGCAAGAGATTCACCTTAAATTCAATGATAAAAGTAGGTTGAGGGGAGGAGGGGCAAAATGGCATCAGATTAAGTGTACACTAATCATTGCTCTCCCAAAAAAAATGGCTGAGTGGGGGCAAGATCCTTCAAGAGTGAGCTGTTTTGAGAACTTACAGAGAAGGAGGCTTCAGGGCATTGATCTGGAGAGAGTGTGACTAAGAGATTGATTGCTCAAGGTAAAAATTAGAGTTTCTGGTCCTTGAGGATGAGATTGTGGGACAGATAAGACCCACCCTCAAGGAAATAAGCCACAGCAAACCCCTGCTCACACTGGTCATCCAGCCAGAGGCTTTCTCCAAGAGTGGGAGGGTTCTGACAAAGGGTGGAGAGGGCTTTCCATCCTGTGGGACCCCCTTTTTGAGTTTTGAGGAGCATACCAGCTGTCTAGAGGTGGCACCAGGAAGAGGGGAGAGGTAAACTTGCTAAGGCAGCCTGATTTACCTAACCACGCCAGGATAAAAGACTGAGAGGGCACAGAGTCAGGCAATTAACTAGTCTGATGCTGAAAATAACAAAATTTCAACTCGCTTAAGGGAGCCAGGCAGTTAGAAGCACTTAATAAGCTTCCAAAAGCCTATTTAGGTTTCCCTGGGAGGAGGGGGTGCTCTTAAAGATGGTTTAGTGTCATTTATTCTGTGGTTAGTGAAGGCACCTTAACTAAATTCAGAAGACATCTTTTGAATTTCAAAATGGAATTTTTCACACAGGCTGTTGTCCTGCTGACCAAGAGAGAAAGCAGTAAGAATAGAAAGGGGACAATAACTGACTCTTATTCAGCAGGAAAGTATCCAACTGCAAAGAATAAAATCTGCCCAAGGGAAAGTGAATTGATATTTTTCTCAAGAGCTAACTGACCCAATGAGAAAGCTTAGCTCAGTGGAGGAGTTTCCACCTTGAAAATACAAGAACCTTAGTTCAATTCCTGGCTCCTCTTATAGTAGTGATTCACTGAGATATTAAACATCCAGCAGACACTTTCGGACAGGGAAAACATACACATTATTCTTAAATTAGCTTCTCTTGGGTCACTTATTTTCCCCCAAAAAAGGGTTACTTTGCTTTAAATTGTAAATTAATTTACTCACAAAGAACACTTCAAAACATGCAGAGGGAGGTCTGCAGGGTAATAGACAGAGGAACACCAGCAGCCTGAGAAACTCCTAAAGGGCCTAAGAGGGAAGCCTGTTTTCCATTCATTTTTGTTTGACTGCTGGCTTATTGGTTTTATTCTTTGTTTTCTTGTCTTTACTCTTTCTCCCCACTCCATTTTTTTTTCTTTAATTAGTTGCTGCTGGCTTCTTTCTTTTTCTTTTTTTATTTTATTGTAGTATATCACTCATACATAAACATACACTAAACAATAAGTGTATAATAATAGTTGTGAACTTACAAAAGAAACATATACAACATCATATAGCACTCTCATAAGTCACCCTATCACCTATAACTTGCATTGTTGTTAAACCTTTCTAACTAATGATTAAAGAGCATTTTCAAAATATTACTACTAAACAAAGTATATTCCCCGAGCCAATTCTATTATATTTACATCATTTATATATGAACAAACATAAACTATTAAGTGTATAGTAAAAGTTGTGAGCTTACAAAGCAAACATGCATAACATCAGACAGTGGTCCCACACATCAACCCTCCACCAACAACATGCATTGTCATGAGACATTTGTTACAAATTATGAAAGAACATTGTCAAAATCTTACTACTAATCATAGTCCTTATCATACATTTGGTGTGTTTTTTCCCAACACAACCTATTATTATTTTTAAATAGATTTTTTATGACAGAAGTTGTAAACTTGTAAAACAATCATGCACATGTGCAGAATTCTCAAACAACACCCCTCCATCAACACACCACAATGTGGTATGACATTTGTTACAGATAAAATAATATCATCTGATTGTTACCATGTCAGTAGTGTACATGTGACTCACATTTTCCATACTGACTCAGTATCAACACAGTACATCTTTTGCATAGATGCAAGGATATTATATTATTACTACTAACCACAGTCCATAGGTCACTCCAGCTGTATTTTTCCCATACTTCTCCACATTCCCAACACCCTGCAGTAGTGATATACGTTTATTCTAGCGAAGGATACTCTTGCATCTATAACATCAACACAATTCACATCCATGTCTTGGTTTACTGTGCTATCCAGTTCCTGGATTATTCTCTAGCATTCTCTCAATTGGCATTTACATAAATAGACTACCATTTTCATTCACATACTCATTTATAAACTAGCTGTTACTCACCATGTGTTACCATCCACACTATACATGTCCACACTTTTACAGTAAAGCTAATTAAAACTTCTACATATATTAAACATCAGTAGTCCATCTCAGGAAAAAATGAAAAAGAAAGAGCTGGAAGAGAGTGTATGAACAAGGAAAAACACAAAAAAGAAGTGAAAAACAACATATGACATATATAAATCCAAAGAAAATATGGTTATTGTAAGTAATTCCTTGAGAGTATTAACACTGAATGATAATGGAGTAAACTCACCCATCAAGAGACTCAGATTGGCTGAATGGATAAGGAAATATGACCCTTCTACACGCTACCTAGAAGAAACTCCCCTTAGACTCAGGTATCCAAAGAGTCTGAAAGTGAATGGCTGGAAAATAATCTTACAATCAAGCAATATCCCCAAATAGATGGAAACAACTATACTAATATTGAACAAAATAGACTTTAAATGAAAAACTATTGTGAGATACAAAGATGGACACTATATATATTAGTAAAATGGGTAATCTTTCAAGAAGAGAGAAGAAGCATTAACATCTATGCTCCCACCCAGGGCAACTCAAAATACATGAGGTAAATACTGGAAAAACTAAATGGAGAAACAGAAGCCTCTAAAATTATAGTAGGGGGCATTATCACCATTAGACAGAACATATTAACAGAGAATCAAAGAAACAAAGACCTTGAATGACATATTGGAGGATCTGGATTTATACAGAACACTACCTCCAAATACATCAAGATATACATTCTTCCTGAATGCACATGGATCATTTTCCAAGATAGACTACATGCTGAGCCACAGAGAAAGTCTCCATGTACTCAGAAAGAATGAAAACATACAAAGTAGTTTCTTTAACCACAATGGAATGAAGCTGGAAATCTGTAAGGCCCAAAGAACCAGATTAGGCAGAAAGATATGGAAGTTAAGTAACAACTTTTAGACAAACAGTGGGTCAATGAGGAAATCTGAAAAGAAATCTGTAGCTACCATGAAATGAATGACAATGAAAGCACAACTTATCCAAACATATTGGATGCAGCAAAAGTTGTACTGTGAGAGAAATTCATAGCCATAATAGCATATATCAAAAAAGAAGAAAGAGCTAAAATTGAAGAGTACATATCATTAAGATGTTTATCCTACCCAATCTAATCAACAGATTTAATGCAATTCCAATAAAAATCAACACATCCTTTTTTACTGAATTGAAAATACTATGACATTTATTTGGAAGGGCAAGAGGCCCTGAATAGCCAAAAGCAGATTGAAAAAGAAAACCTGAAATGGAATGAATTATACTACCTGACTTTTAAATATATTACAAAGCTACAGTGGTCTTAACTTCATGGTATTGGCACAAAGATAGACATACCAACCAATGGAACCAAATTGAGAGTTCTGATATAGATCATTGCATATACAGTTATCTGATATTTGACAAGGCCATCAAACCCATGCAATAGGGAGAGAATGGCCTCTTCAACAAATGGTGCTTGGGAACAGAATATCCATTACCAAAAGAATGAGAGAGCAAAACCTTCTCACACCTTATAAAGAATCAACTCAAGTTAGAGCAAATATCTAAATATAAGAGCTAAGACCATAAAGAAGTTGAAAGATAATATAGGGAAGCATCTACAGGAACTTGTAGTAGGAAATGCTTTCATTAACTTCACACCCAAAGCATGAGAGGTGAAAGAAAAAATAGATACATGTGACCTGATCAAAATAAAACCTTTTGCATCTCAAAGGACTTTGTCAAGAAAGTGAAAAAACAGACTACCCAATGGGCGAAAATATTTGGTAACCATATGGCTCATAGGAGCATGATATCCAGCATATAAAAAGAAATTGTAGGAGATGGGGCAAGATGGCATCTAAGTGAGAGCAACTTCATCATCTCTCCTGCAAAAAAACTGGCTGAGTGGGGACAGAATCCTGACTGAGTGAGCTGTTTAGGGAACCCACAAAGCAGGAGGTTTTTGAACATTGATCAGGAGACAGTGTGACAAAAAGAGGGTTTGCTCAAGGTAAAATGGCGGGTTTCTGGCCCTCCTGCCGAAAGCTGTAGGAAGGCTAAACCCTTCCCCTAGGGCTATTATCCCCAACACTCCCCGAACACCACCACTTGCACTTCAGCATTCCTGAGCCCCTTGTTCCCCAAACATACGACCCTGAACCCGCGTTCACTGAACCTCACATTCCCCGAACCCCACGTTCACCGTAACCCATATTCCCTGAACCCTGCATTCCCTGTAACCCACATTCCTGAACCTGTTCCCCAAGGCTGTGTTCCCTGAACCCATCACTCCCTAAACCCTGGCATTTCCTTAGCCCGCTGGTCTCAAACTCTGAGAATGATAAATACAGAAGGGACCCAAGGAGTGCAAGCTATATTTCCTGGTCACCCCCTTTATTTTCAGCTTGGAGGAACATTCCAGCTGGCTTGGGGTGATTCTATGAAGAAAGGAGTGTTGAATCTGCTGAAAGAGCCTGATGTACCTAAATTCCCTGGGATAGAGAATATTGGTCTGGGAGAAGGTGGAGTCAGGCAATTAACTAGTTCTGTGCAACACACCTAAAGGAGGGGAACTTTAGGATGTGTTTGCCAGGCTTCCAATAACACATTCAGGGTTCTTGGCAAGGTATGGGTGCCAGTTCTAAAAGAGACTGAGAGTCATTATTTTCTATGGTGATTTGGTTCACCAGGGTCCCGTTTGAATCTTGGAGGGGAGATCTCACATTGCCTTCCTGCTCTCCTGGGAGAGAGGGAAGTGAAATAGGGAGAAAGGGGTAAGTATAGACTCCTAAGCAGTTTATTCAATTGCAAAGAGGACTCCTTGCTTGGGGCCTTGTATGGTCTATTTTTGTTTGTTTTCTTATCTTTCCTTCCTCTTTATCCCCACACCACCCATTTTTCTCTTTTTCCTTTTTTATTCACTTTTTTCTTTTTTTTTCTGTTTTACTGTTAAGGGGTGCAGGCAGTGTATCTTATTTGCTGAGCTGCTTCATCCTCAATTTCCACTTTTCTGTGTGTAATGATTTTGGCTACCAACATTATCACATTTCCTTTTCATATTTCTATCTTCCACTTTCCATTATTTATCTTACATTCCACTTCTGTTTTTTAGCCCCCAATTTTTCTGAATTTTTATTTCTCACACCTCTATTCTGTTGTCTATGTTTTATTCACTCTTTATCTTATTGTCCTTTCTTTTCTCTTTACCTCTCTCTTGACCACACTGGTCTTTTAATTCATACTATATTCTTCCCCATATTCAGTTTGCCATCTCATTGTAGATACTTCACTTTTTTACTGTTATAAATTTATGCAGCTTACATGAGTTTAATATCCATTGTCCTAGATCTCATATGGTTCTTCTGGTAGCATTGACTATCAATTCTACTATTATTCCTTTTCTTTTCTCACCCCTTTTTCTTTCCCTGGCCCTAATATTTTCCTTCAAGGGAACTTAGACAACAACAAGGAAACAGAATAAGAAGAATAAAGTGTCAAAGAGAAGAATTAACACACACACAAAAGCAGAACCTCAATAAACCCCAAGGCTAGATGAAGAAGTGATTCAACTGAAATACCCATCAAGATACAATGATGACCAGACAGCAACAAGAAATTACAAACCATACCAATGTTGAGGAAAACATGGCCCAATTCAATTAACACATTAAAAACCAGGAAGAAGAGCAGATCATTGAACAACTAATCAAAACTCTCAAAACAAATATCATGGACCAATTTAATGAGGTGAAGGAAGAGATTAAGAATATTAAGAGGGTAGAATCCCAAGTAGTGAGAGTGGGGGTGGACCCACATCCTGGGGAGGACTAATGCCACCAAATAGAGGGAACTCTATCCCTCGAGAGAAAGGGTGGCTCCCAGGGCATTGGGGCAGATGAGCAAGTTAGGCCCTAAACACTATTCCATCTATCTCTGGAAGTGGCTCCTCAGGAAACGGAGGTTGACTGTCACTGTGGGCACCAAGGTGGAAGGGAAAATGGACGTTAAATGTGTGGAACCAAAGTAAATGGGGGGCAAGGGAGGAGTTTCTTGAGAGTACACAAGGATGGATATAAAACATGTAATATTACACCATAACATATAGGAGACGACAGACTGATAATGTAAACCATAATGTAAAACATAGGAGAACTAAAAATGTAAAGAACTGTGTATCCTAAAGTATGCACCATAATGTAAGCACAGATATTACCATGTTAGAAAGCTAATATCTCAGACTCTGTACATCACCTTAAGTAAATATGATGTGAATAGGGTGTAAGAGTATCGCTGTGGAAGGAAAAAGGTGTTGTGGTGAATGTATGGGAGTGTTGTATATTATATATATGCATTGCTGTGGTCTAGGACTCCTACGAAGAAACGCTGAATAATTAGGGGGGGGGAAAAAAAAAGGATAGGATGTGGAATTTTTTCAAGTCAACATTCTTTATCTAAGTTCTTTATCTAACTTTATCCAAGTTCTTTATCTATCCTTTAAACCCATCGCTATATGCCATTCCCTAGTAAGGGACCATGACATTATATTGGGCTTCAAATTTCGGGGAGTTCTGGATCACAGAGTGTTTCAACAATGGCAATGGAGGGATACTGGTATGGGATACCAATGACAGGTGATATATGGCTGACAGGGAGCTGTACAGAACATATGTCCAGGGTGCATGGTAATGATTGGATATACTCATAGTGGCAACAATTAAAAACCCAGCAGGGGGGGTACTGGGTTCCTGGCCAGTGGTGCTCTGTCGTGGTCCCTAGGGGAGCAGCGATAGTCTCCCAGGTACAGCGGCAGGGACCGGGAGGGAGTGACGGTTCAACAGTGAGCCCCTGATGCTAATGACTATGCTTGTGAGCTGATAAACCTAAAATAAGAACAAGGCCTAGAGCAACATTGTGCCTGGGAATTTCCTCCTGTCAGCCTTCATGTTACTCAAATGTGGCCAGTCTCGAAGCCAAACTCAGCATGTAAATGCAATGCCTTCCCTCCAGCGTGGGACATGACACCCGGGGATGAGCCTCCCTGGCAACGAGGGACCACTATCAAATACCAACTGATGATGCAACTGGAAAAGGACCTTATATGGAAGGTTCAATGCGGATCAGCAGAATATCCATGTCTACATAAAACAACATGACTTTAAAATGCTGTTTGACCTAAAGTAAGGGGGAAATGGAAAGGAGAAATGAGTCTATATGGCTACGAGTTTCTAAAAAAGAGTCTGGAGGCTGGCAGAAGGATTGCCCTCATGCACAACTGAGCAGAGTCAGAGAGACAGATAAAGCAGATACAACCCCCAGATATTGGTTCCTATGAAGGCTAAAGAGACCCATGAGAGTTATGGTCATGGCCGATGGGGTTTACTACCAGGGCAGATGGCCCCTCTCTGGAAATGGTGTTTATGTGTGATGAATCTGGACTCAGATGGGATCTCCCTTCATAAGACTTTCATACTAATCTGCTGGAGGTGCAGTTAACGTTGGGGTTTAAGATATAGTTAGGGGATTTGAATCTCTGGACTGATAATGTGATAGCCAGGTCCTGAGCCTCAACAGACTCCAGCACCTACAATCTGATTTATTGAACTTACCACACTCAGCTAAGATGGAGTTGAAGAAGGACAATCACCACACCATGGAGCCTAGAGTGATTACAACTGAAAATGGGAGGATGGCAGCCAGCATCCATGTGGAATCTGAGCCTCCTCTTGACATAGAGGTGCAATGGACACAACCAATCCAATGTCCACATAGAAGAGGTGGCATTGGATTGGGAAAAGTGGACATGGTGGACGATGGGTATGGGGAAGGGCAGGAAGAGATGAGAGGTGGGGGCGTATTTGGGACGTGGAGCTGCCCTGGATGGCGCCTCGGGGGTGATCACCAGACATCATGGATCCTCACAGGGCCCACTGGATGGAATAGAGGAGAGTATGGGCCATGATGTGGACCATTGTCTATGAGGTGCAGAGGTGCCCAAAGATGTACTTACCAAATCCAATGGATGTGTCATGATGATGGGAACGAGTGTTGTTGGGGGGAGAGAGGGGGGGTGGGGGGGTGGGGTTGAATGGGACCTCACATATATATTTTTAATGTAATATTATTACAGAGTCAATAAAAAAAAAGAATATTAAGAAAACATATGGAGAGCACACAGAAGAAATTGTAAACATACACAATAGATAATGGATATGTTGGTGATGAACAGCACAATCCAAGAAATTAAAAAGACACTTTTAGCAAATAAGAGCAGATTTGAAGAGGCATAGGAAAGAATTAGTAATATGGAAGACAGTATATTTGGAATCAAACAGATAGTAGAACTGATCAATAAAAAAGATAGAAAAAGCCAGCAGGGACTTAGGGATCTGAAAGACAATGCAAAACACACCAACATATGCATTATAGGCATCCCAGAAGGAGAAGAGAGGGAAAAAGGAACAGAAGGGAGGTTGGGGAAATAATGGCTTAAAACTTCCCAAATCTATTGAGGGAGATGGATGTACATGTCCAGGAAGCACAATTCACCCCAAACAGCATAAATTCCAACAGGCCTACTCCAAGTCATATACTTGTCAAATTACCCAGTGCTCAAGATGGGTGAAAATACTGAAGTCAGCAAGAAAAAAGAGAATCAAGACATATAAGGGAAGCTCAATTGGCCGTCGCTGTGGGCCCTAAGGGGAGAGGAAAATGGATGTTGAATGGATGGAACCAAGGTAAATGTGGGGGTAAGAGAGGAGTTTCACGAGAGTACACAAGGATGGATGTAAAACATGTAATATTACACCAAAAACATATAGGGGACTACAGACTAATAATGTAAACCATAATGTAAAACATAGGATAACTAAAAATTTAGAAAACTGTATATCCTAAAGTATGGGCCACAATGTAAGCACAGATGTCACCTTGTTTGAAAGCTATTGTGTCAGAGTCTGTACATCAGTTTAAGTAAATATGATATGAATAAGTTATAAGAATATCACTGTGGAAGGGAAAAGGTTTTATGGTGGATGTGTGGGAGTACTGTATATTGTATATATGAATTACTGTGATCTAAGGCTCTTGTGAAGAGAAGCTCAATAATTAGGAAAAAAGAAAAGAAAAAGACAGGATGTAGAATTTCTCCAAATCAATACGTATTCTATATCTAACCTTTAAACTCATCACTATGTTCCATTTTACTAGTAAGGGAACCTGACATTATATTGGGCTTCACTTTTCAGGAAGTTTTGGATCACAGAGTTGTTCAACAATGGCAGTGGAGGAATACAGGTATAGGATGTTAATGACAGGTGATATATGGTTGACAGGGAATTATACAGGGCATATGTCCAGGGTGCATGGTAATGTTTGGATATACTCCTAGTGGCAACAGTTAAAAACAACACCTGGGGGACTACTGGGTTCCTGGCCAGGGGTGCTCTGTCATGGTCCCTAGGGGAGCAGTGGCAGTCCCCCAGGTGCAATGGTAAGGAACAGGAAGGAATGAGGTTCCAACAGTGAGTCCCGGGTACTAATGACTATGCTTATGAGCCTATATGCCTGAAATAAGAACAAGGCCTAGAGCAGCACTGTGCCTAGGAGTTTCCTCCTGACAGCCATCATGTTAATCAAATGTGGCCAGTCTCGAGGCCAAACTCAGCATGTAAATGCAATACATTCCCCCCAGCATGGGACATGACACCCGGGGATGAGCCTCCCTGGCACCAAGGGATCACTACCAAGTACCAGCTGATGACGTAACTAGAAAATGACCTTGAATTAAAGGTTCAACGCACCCAGCAGAATATCCCTGTCTACATATAATAACAGGAGTTTAAAATGCTGTTTGACCTAAAGTAAGGGGGAAATGGAAAGGACAAATGAGTTCATATGGCTATGAGTCTCTAAAAAAGAGTCTGGAGGTTGTGAGAAGGATTGCCCTTATGCACGCCTGAGCAGAGTCTCAGAGACAGATAAAGTAGATACAACCCCAGGTATTGGTTCTTTTGAGGGCTAAAGAGACCCACAGGTTCTATGGTCATGGCAGATGGGGTTCACTGCCATGTCAGGTGGCCCTTCTTTGGAGCTGGTGTTTCTGCAAGATGGAGCTGGACACAGATGGGATCTATTTTCACAAGATTTTCATGCTACTTTACTGGAATTGTAGTTGGTGCTGGGGTTTAAGATATATCTAGGGGATTTGAATCTCTGGACTGACAATATGATAGCCAAGCCCTGAGCCTCAACAGACTTCAACTCCTACACTCTGATTTGTTGGACTTACCCCACTCAGCTAACATGGAGTTGAAGAATGTCAACCAGCACACCATGGAGCCTAGAGTGCCTACAACTGAAAGCAGGAGGATTGCATCCAGTATCCATGTGGAATCTAAGCCTCCTCTTGACATAGATGTGCAATGGACACAACCAATCCAAGGTCCACAGAGAAAATGTGGCATTGGTGTGGGAAAAGTGGCCATGGTGGCTGCTGGGTGCGGGGAATGGGAGGAAGAGATGATATGCAGAGGCATTTTTGGGACTTGGAGTTGTCCTGGGTGGTTCAGGGACAATTACCAGAAATTGTAGATCCTCCCAGGGCCCACTGGATGGAACGTGGGAGAGTATGGGCTATGATGTGGACCATTGACCATGAGGTGCAGTGATGCCCAGAGATATACTTACCAAATGCAATGGATGTGTCATGATGATGGGAGTGTTGCTGTGGGGGGAGTGGTGGGGTGGGGGTGGTGGGGTTGAATGGGAACTCATATTTTTTGAATGTAACATTTTTAAAAAATGAATTAAAAAAAAATATTAAGTGCTGATTTCTCATTTGAAACCATGGAAGCAAGAAGGCTGTGGTATGACATAGTCAAGATACTAAAGGAAAAAAAGTCCAGCCAAGAATACTCTTTCCACCAAAGCTGGCATTCAAAAGCGATAAAGAGTTCAAAATATTCACAGAACAGAAACGAAGAGAGCATGCCAACAAGAAACCTGCCCTTCAAGAAATACTAAATGGATGTCTACAGGAGGAAAGAACAAAACACAAAGACAAAAAGAGAAAAATAAAATAACATATGATATACAGAAATCCAAAGAAATATGGCCAATGTAAGTAATTCCTTGAGAGTAATAACACTGAATGATAATGGAGTAAACTAACCAGTCAAGAGACAAATTGGTTGAATGAATAAGGATATATGACCCATCTATAGGATGTCTACAGGAAACCCATCTTAGACCCAGGGATTCAAGGAGGTTGAAAGTGAGCAGCTTGAAAACAATCTTACAAGCAAACAATAACCATAAAAGGGTAGTTGCAGCTATATTAATATTGGACAAAATGACTTTAAATGCAAAACTATTGTGAAAGACAAAGATGGACACTATGTATTAGTTAAAAAGGGATTTTTTCAAAAAGACAGAACAATTATAAACAATTTTGATCCTAACCAAGGCACCTCCAAATATGTTAGGCAAACATGGGAAAAACTAAGTGAAGGAATAGATGCCTGTACAATTGTACTGGAGGACTTTAATACACAACTGTCACCATTGGATAGAACATCTCAACAAAGAATCAGTAAAGAAACAAAGACTTTAAAAAATATTAAAGGAGATGGACCTAAGAGACATGTACAGAACATCACACCCAAATACAGCAGGATATACATTCTTATCCAGTGCACATGGATCATTCTCCAAGATAGACCACATGATGGTCCACAGAGAAAGTCTCAATGAATTCAGAAAATAATTTATCTGACCAGAATGTAATGAAGCTGGAAACCTGCTAGGGCCAGAGACTCAGATTAGGCTTCAAGATATGGAATATAAGCAACACACTCTTAGACAAACATTAGGTCAAGCAGGAAATCTCAAAATAAATAAGTAATTTCCTTGAAACTTGAAAATGAAAGTACAACATATCATATTTAGGGATGCAGCAAAAGCTCTACTGAGAGGGAAATTCATAGCCATAAATTCATACATCAAAAGAAGAATGAGCTAAAATTCAAGAATTAATGGCAATCTTGGAGGAAGTAGAAAAAAAAACAAAAAACAAGCTTACTCTGAAGGAAGAAGAAAGAAAGTAAGAACAAAGATTAGAGAACTAAATGAAATAGAAAATAAGAAAGCACTTGATAAAATAAACAAAACAAAGAGCTGGTTCTTTGAGAAGATCAATAAATTTGGCAATCCTTTAGCTAGACTAACAAAAAAATGTATAAGATGCAAATACACAAAATAAGAAATGAGAAAAGGGATATCACCACTGAACCCACTGAAATAAAGACTATCATAAGAGGATACATTGAAAAACTATATGCCAACTGTAAAGACAATTTAGAGGAAATGGACAAATTCCTAGAAACATATAGACAGCCTACATTGATGAAAAAAGGAATTGATGATCTCAACAAACCATTCACAATTAAAGAGCTTGAATCAATCATTAAAAGCTTCCCAACTAAGAAGAGCTCCAGGCCACATGGCTTCATAGGTGAATTCTACCAAACATTGTGGAAAGAACTAACATCAGTCTTGATTAAACTTTTCCAAAAAATGGAAATAGAAGGAACATTGCCTAATTCATTCTATGATGCCAATATTACCAAAATAGCAAAGGCAAACAAAGACACCACAAGAAAGGAAAATTACAGACCACTCTCTAATGAATCTATATGTGAAAATCCTCAACTAAATAGCTTCTAATCATATTCAACAGCACATAAAATGAATTATACACCGAGACCAAGTGGGTTTCATCCCTGGCATGCAAAGAAAGTTCAACATAAGAAAATCAATCAATGTAATACACCAAATAAACAAATCAAAGGGAAAAAATCACATGATCATATCTATAAACACAGAAAATCATTTGACAAAATTCAATAACCTTTCTTCATTAAAACACTGCAAAAGATAAGAATAGAAGGAAAATTTCTGAACATGATAAAGGGTATATATAAAAATAAAAACCACAGCCAAT
Source organism: Dasypus novemcinctus (assembly GCF_030445035.2). Classification (NCBI taxonomy): domain Eukaryota; kingdom Metazoa; phylum Chordata; class Mammalia; order Cingulata; family Dasypodidae; genus Dasypus; species Dasypus novemcinctus. Next base: position 88,296,883 of record NC_080704.1, on the reverse strand, counting down.
ATGATTGTAATGGTGAAATCCTAAAATCTTTCCCTCTAAGATCAGGAATAATACATCAATGAGCACTATCACCTCTCCTGTTTAACATTGTTTTAGAAGTACTTGCTCAAGCACTGAGGCAAGGCCAGATACAAAAAGACATCCAAATTGTAAAGGAAGAAGTAAAAATTTCACTTTTTGCAGATGACATTATTCTATACATAGAAAGCCCTGAGAAATCTACAACAAAGCTTCTAGAACTTATAAAAGAGTTTGGGAAAGTGACAGGTTAAAAGATCAATGTGCAAAAATCAGTAACATTTCTGTACAACATTAATGAGCTACCTGAAGTGGAATTCAAGAAACAGATATCACTTATAACAGTAAAAAACAATCAAATACCTAGGAATAAATTTAAATAAAGATGTAAAAGATTTATACACAGAAAATGACAGAACACCACTAAAGGAAAGCAAAGAAGACTTAAATAAATGGAAGAATATCCCCTTTGCAGGAATAGGAAGACCACATATCATTAAGATGTATATCCTACCCAAACTGATATAGAGATTCAATGCAATCCCAATAAAACAACACAGCATTTTTTAAGGAACTAGAAAAAGTAACTACAAAATTTATTTGAAAGGAAAGAGACCCCGAATAGCCAAACATATTGAAAAAGAAAAATTAAATTGAAAGAATCGCACTATCTGACTTAGAACATACTACAAAGATACAGTGTCAAAATGGCATGGTATTGGCACAAAAATAGACATATTGAACAATGGAACCATCCTGTGGACGCTGATATTCCATTATAGAACTATTGTGACTAGTAATGGGAGAAACTGTAACAAGGATGTGGAAAAAGTGGCCATGGTAGTTTCTGAGGGCAGGGAGAGGAAAGAAGAGATATGATGTGAGGACATTTTCAGGACTTTCCGTTGTCCTAAATGATATTCCAGGGACAGATGATGGACATTATACATCCTGCAATAACCCACTGAAAGTACTGGGTGAGAGAGTAAACTATAATGTAAATTAAAATCCATTGGAGCAGCAGTGCTCCAAAATGTATTCACCAAATGCAATCAATGTGCCACAATGAAAAAAGAAGTTGTTGATGAAGGAGGAGTGGGAGTTGGGGGTGCATGGGAACCTCATATTTTTTAATGTAACTTTTTAAAATCTATGTATCTTCATAAAAACAATTAAAAATAAACGACGGAAGAATACAAGTGTGGGAGAGGATGAGGTGGAATGGGAACACTCATCCACTGCTGGTGGGAATGCAGAAGGAGCAAGGCTTTCTGGAGGACTTTTTGGTGGTTCTGCAAAAAACTATCTATACATTTGCCATATGATTCACCAATTCCACTCCTGGGTATATACCCAGAAGAGCTGAAAACAGGACACAGATATATGCACACCAATGTTCATAGCAGCATTATTCACTATTGCCAAAAGTTGGAATCAACTCAAATGCCCATCAACAGATGAATGGATAAATACAATGTGGTATACACATAAAATGGAATACTACTCAGCGTAAGAAGGAATACAGTACAAACACATGGGATAACATGGATGAATCTTGAGGACCTTATGTTGAGTGAAGCAAGCCAGGCATTGAAGGACAAATTCTACATGACTACTCTGATATGAAATAAGCAAACCAAGCTGTCTAAGTGAACTAGAGACAGGATGATAAGCTTACAGGAAATTGGGGGGAGAGGAAATTTGTGACCTAATGCATACATGGGTAAAATCTATGATAAATTGGATGTTAGTAGTTGTATAGGGAAGGAATAAAATGGGGCCATAAGGAAAGTATTAATGGAGCATTGTAGGCTTGAGGGGGCCTAGGTTTGGGAGGATAGGTCAGATTGCTCAAAGAATTGGGTAAGGTTAGCGGAAAGCACATGAACTTGGGAGACTGGCATGTGCTTGAAGCTATTATATTTTAAAAACTCATTAGAAAATATACTAAGAAAGGGTTACTTGTTTAAGGTACTTAATGGGGGGCTTTCTGCACAGGGGCAAATTTCTAGGGAGTGTGTAAGTGCTCATCTTGTCATACAGTGTTATAACATTGGGTAGACACCAATACAATGAGAGGGAAGGTGTACCCCGATCCTGGGGAGCCCTGATGTTCTCAAACAGAGGGAAGGGTGTGTCTCAAGAGCATGGGTGGCTCCCAATGTGGGAGGGCAATCTAATGTGTCTAGCCCTCAGCATTGTTGCAAGTATTTGAGAATCTGGTCCTTCAGGCAGTTAAACTTGATTGTCACTCTGAGCATGGAGGAGAAGGGGAGAGAGGAATAGAACAGATGGAAGCATGGGTAACATGGGGGAATTGAAGTGTTCCACAGTGCAATGATGCATACAGGACATGTTAAATTTCACCAAAAAATTTATAAAAGTGTTTATTCTAAAATATAAACCATAATGTAAACTATAATGCAACTACAAATTTAGAAAATTGTACAGTCTAAAACATAAACTATAAAGTAAGCCAATATGGAAACATTTTTGGTAGCTGTATATCAATATCTGTACATCAGCTGCAGCAAATATAACATGAATCTAAAAATGTTATTGCTGGGGAAGGAGGAAAAGGGTTTGATGTTGAATATATGGGAGTGCCACATATTGTATATGTGATTTTACTGTGATCTAAAACACTTTTAAGACAAAATTAAAAATAAAAAACGGATGTAGAAACTGAGGAAGGAATGAAAGAAATTGCCCTGCCACTTTACATACAGGGCAACACCTAGTGTAGTGATGAAAAGAAAAATGTCAAAAACAAAGTTTTTAAAATATTTTTCATTTTTTAATATCCCAATTTATTTTTTACTTTATTTTAGTTTTTCTAACTTATTATGTACTCTATTTCTAATCCTTAAAATGATCATTACTATTTCATTTTCCTTATAATTGTTTTTGGAAATATATTAGGCTTCATTTCTGAAGAAGTTTTGGACCACACAGGGTTTCAACTATGGTAGGGGAGGAACACTGGTGTGGGTGTTATTGATGGAGAGCACATCAATGGGAGGGCATTCTCCAAGGCATGTATATAGGGTAAATTAAAATATTCAGATATTCCTTGGATATTGTCATAGTTGTTAGAGGTACAAATGACAACTGAGGGAGTGCTGAGTTCCTACTCAGGGAAGCTCTGTCACATTCCCCAATGGAAGAGCAACAATCCCCAAGTGCAAGGGCAAAGACCATTGAAGAAGGATGGTCAAATGATGAGCCCTTGATACTGATGAATATGCTTATGAACCTGTGTGCCTGAAATGTCAGCTAGGCCTAGAGCTGCAGGTTGCCTAAGAATTAACTCCTGAGTGCCTCTATGTTGCTGAAAAATGGCCACTGTCAAAGCTAACCTCAGCACGTAAATGCATTACATCCCCCTAGCATGGGACGTGACTCAGATGAGACTCCCTGGTGCCAAGGGATTACTATCAACCTTCAACTGATGAGACAACTAGATAAAGACCTTGAATAAAAGGGGAAAAGGTGAAGACAAATGAGTTTACATGGTTAAGAGACTTCAAAATTAGTTGGGAGTTCATCAGAAGGTTTGCACTTATGCACATCTCAGCAGGATCCCAGAGACAATGTAGATACAACCCCAGGTACTGATGCTCCTGAGGGCTACAGAGACACACATGTTCTACAGTCATAGCAGATGGTTCTGAGTTCAGTGCCTTGTAATTGGGCCCTACTTTGGAATTTGTGCCCCTGAGTGACAGAGTTGGACTCAGATGTGTGCTTCCTTCATATAACTCTTCTGTCAAATTTATTGAACCTGTGGTTGGTACTAGGGTTGGTGTATACTCAGGATACCTGAATCTCTGGACTACCCATGTGCTAGCTGGGCCCTGACCCTCAGCAGAGTTGCAATTCCTACTCTCAGGTTAACTGGACTTGCCCAGGTCAGCTAACAGGGAGGTGAAGATGGTCAACCCCCACACCAGGAAACTGAGAGTGCCTACTAATGCAAAGAAGAGAATCACATCCATCAATCATGTAGGATCTAAGTCCCCTCTCAATTTAGAGGTGGCATGAACCTCACCATCCCAAGGCCCACAGTGTGGAGGAATAAAATATGGATTAGAGTGGACTAACTGGTATTCTACTATAGAACTATTGTGAATCTAACAATGGAAGAAATTGTATCACTGATGTGGAGAAAAACAGCCACGGTAGTTGCTGGGATCAGGGAGAGAGAATAAGAGATGTACTGTGGGGCATTTTTGGGACTTGGAGTTGTCCTAAATGATATTGTGGGGAAAGATGCTGGACATTATATATCATTCCATAACACACTGAATGGAATGGGGGAGAGTGTAATTACAATGTAAACTGTAATCCACGTGGAGCAGCAGTGTTCCAAAATGTATTCACCAAATGCAATGAATGTGCTATATGGTGTGCAGTGTATGGGAACCTCTTATATTTTAATGTAACATTGTTTGTGATCTACATATTTTTAAAAAAAGAGAAGTAAAGTAAGAAAAAAGATTTTATATCTCAAAAAAATACAAACAACTCATTTCAAAATTGGACAAGTGATTTGATCAGACACTTCTCCAAAGAAGAAATACAAATAGCTAAGAAGCACATGAAAAGATGTTCAACATCACTAGCTATTAGGGAAAGACAAATCAAAAGTACGATGAGATACTATGTTACACCCATTAGACTAGCAGCCATAGAAAACTTTGGACTAGGGAAGCGACTGTGGCTGAATCAGGTGGGCTCCCATCTACCATATGTGAGGCTCTGGATTTGAGCCCCGGGGACTCCTTGTGAAGGCAGGCTCACCCACATGCCACAGAGAGTCACCAGCCCACTAGTGCTGCAGAGTGCTGCCTGGTCTACAAATGCTGCAGAGTGCCACGTGGCCCACAAGCACTGCCAACTCAACAGGGTGATGCAACAAAAAAGGGAGACAAGTAAAAACACACACACACAGAAAACTTTGCAGCAAATGGGCACAGAGTGTAAACAACAAGCCAGGCACAAAGGGAGGGGAAATTTAAAAATCAAAACTAGTTACACTGAACTACAAGTGTTGGAGAGGAATTGGAGGAAAGGGAATGCTCATGCACTGCAATTCGGAACGTAGGTTGGTCCAGCCATTGTAGTAGATAATGTGGTTGTTCCTAAAAAAAATAACTATAGCTCTGCCGTATGACCCAGCATTTCCACTGCTGGGTATATACCCAGAAGAATTGAAAACAAGGACATTAACAGATATATGCACACCAATGTTCATAGTGGCATATTCACTATTTCCAAAAGTTGGAATCAACCCAAATGTCCATGAACAGATGAATGGGTAAAGAAAATGTGTTACATATATACAATGAAATATTACTCAGCTGTAAGAAGGAATGCAATACTTATGGTATAGCATGGATGAATCTTGAGGACCTTATGTTGATTGAAGCATGGAAGGAAAAATACTACATGATTTTTGTGAATTAAGAAAATCAAGTTGACTCAGAGAGCTAAGAGTCTGGAAGATAGGTATATAGGAAATAGAAAAGGAGAAGTTTCTGATCCAATGCACACAAGGATGAATTCTATTATAAGGTGGAGTTTAGTAGTTGTGAAGTGAAAAAATATGACAGACTGTAGGGATTCTATTGGGTTGGACAGTGCATGTTGATGGGGGTTAGGGTGGGGAGGCTGGGTTGGACGGTCATTGGAATAGGAGGAATGTTGGGGGAGGGAGCAGGTGAATAGTGCAGATTGGGGGGTATGGGGTATGTTGTTGAAACTACAGTGTTGAGAAAAACCTTTTGGGAATATGACAAGGAAGGGTTACTGGTTAAGGGTGTTGGATGGGGGCATTCAGCATAGGGCACACCTGGGGCAGGATACTGGAGAGTGTGTGGGTGTTTACCCTGTCATAGTGTGTTATATCATTGGTTGGAGACCTACATAATGAAATGGAAGATGTTGCACTCCCATCCTGGAGAGGACTGGTATGTTCTTAAACAGAGGGTAGAGTGTCTCTCAAGATCATTGGTGCTCCCAAATAAGGGAGGACAGACTAGTAGTTCAAGCCAAAGCATTGTTTCAAGTATCTATGAATCTTGTCCTTCAAGCAGTGAACCCTGGTGGTAGCTATGGGTCCAGAGCTAAGGTAAAGGGAGGAATAGAGTGGCTGAAAGAATGGGTAGTTACTGGGCAATGTAAGTCTATTGCATGATCTTGAAATGATGGATACAGGCCATGTTGAATTTCACCAAAATTTTATAAAAGTATATGGTCTAAAATGTAAACCATAATATAAACTACTGACCATGTTTATAGCTATGTTACAATATTTGTACATCAGTTTTAACAAATGTACCATTCACATGTAAAATGATCATTAATAGGGAAGGGGAAAAGAGGGAGGATATCAGGTATATGGGAGACCACATATTTTCTATGTGACTTGACTGTGACGTAAATCTTCCTTGAAGACATAATGAAAAAACTGTAAGACACTGAAGAACAAATGGAAGAAACAGGCACCGTACATACCAGGCAACAGTTATTACAGTGGTGAAAGGCAAAAGATTAAAAAAAAATTTAATATTATTTATTTTTTAAATACCTCAATTTTTTCACTTTATTTTAGCTTTAGTTTTTCTAAATTATTATATATTTTATTTCTAATGTTTAAACCTATCATTACTACCTCATTTTCCTATTAATTGAATTTGTATTTGGCTTATTTTTTTCATTTTATAATCTTTTTAAAAAGATACATAGATCACACAAAATGCTAAATTAAAAAATATAAGAGGTTTCCATATACCCCACTCCCCCCAACCCCCACTCCACCCACATCAACAACTTCTTTCATTAGTGTGGTACAGTCATTGCAGTTGATGAGTACATTTTGGAGAACTGCTACACAGCATAGATTATAGTTTACATTATAGTTTACACTCTCTCAGTTCATTCAGTGGGTCATAGCAGTATATATAATTCCTGCATCTGTCCCTGCAATATAATTGAGGACTTTAGAAAATATAATAAGGAAAGGTTACTGGTTTAGTGAGTTTGATAATTGATTTCTTATTTATTTATTTATTTTTTAATAATTAATTGTCTTTTTTTAAAGATACATAAATCACAAAAAAAATGTTACATTGAAAATATAAGATGTTCCCAAATACCCCACTTCCCATCCCCTCTCCTCCCACATTAACAACCTCTTTCATCATTAGAGCCTATTCATGTGGATAAAAGTATGATTTGACTATGGCAAGGGAGGATCATTGGTGTGGGTGTCAGTGATGGGAGATATATGAGGGGAAGTTCATATGGGCATACATATAAGGTATATAAATATGTTCAAATGTTCTTAGAGCATTGCCACAATGGGTCGAGATTCACACAACTGAAATAATAGTGGATCCCCATCCTGGAGAGCTCTGCTACTTTCTCCAATGGAACAACAAAAATTCCCACAATACAGAGACAATGATGAGTGAGGAAGAATGGTCCCATGATGGGTTCTTAATATTGATTACTATGCTTATGAGAAGTTTCCCTTTGAGATTTCAACTTAGCCTAGTGTTGGAGGGCACCCAAGAGTTACCTCCTGAGAGCCTTCATGTTGCTCAAATGTGGCCACTCTCTATGCTAATCTCAGCCTGTAAATACCGTATCTCCCCCCCCAGCATGGGACATGCCTCATAAGGATGAGATTCCCTGGCACTGAGGGATTACTACCAAGCACTGGCTGGTGATGTACCTGGGAAAAGACCTTGAACAAAGGGGAAATGGTAAAGACAGATGAATTTTTTGTCTTTATTTATTTTTTAATGTTATATTTTAAAAAATTAGGTCCCCATATACCCACCCATACCCCTCACACCACTACTCTGCCCATAACAACAACCTACTACATCATCATGAGACGTTCATTGCATTTGGTGAATACATCTCTGAGCACTACTGCACCTCATGGTCAATGGTCCACACCATAGCCCACACTCTCCCACAGTCCACCCAGCGGGCCATGGGAGGACATACAATATCTGGTAACAGTCCCTGCAGCACCACCCAGGACAACCCCAACTCCCAAAAATGCCCCCACATCACATCTCTTCCTCCCACTCCCTAACACCAGCAGCCACCATGGCCACTTTCTCCACACCAAAACCATATTTTCTTCCATTACTAATCACAATAGTTCATGAATAGAATATCAGTAAGTCCACTCTAATCCATAGTCTATTCCTCCATCCTGTGGACCTTAGAATGGTTGTGTCCACTCCACATCTATGTCAAGAGGGGGCTTAGATTCCACATGGATGAGGGATGCAACTCTCCTGCTTTCAGTTGTAGGCACTCTTGGCTCCCTGGTGTGGTGGTTGACCTTCTTCACCTCCATGTTAGCTGAGTGGGGTAAGTCCAATAAACCAGAGTTTAGGAGCTGCAAGTCTGTTGAGGCCCAGGGCCTGGCTATCTGTTGCAGTGCCATCCAGCAGCTCCACTCCCAAAGAGGTAAGGACGAACAGAGCAAACAACATACAGTAACCGCTTTGGAGATGCAGGCTGGTGGCACAGGTCTGATTTATTGAGGAAGTGTAGTAGCTTTTATAGACCATGAGGCAACGTGCAAGCAGCTTACTGGCTATGCTAATTTAGTGAGGCTGATTGGTTCATGCGCTCTAGTTGCTGGGGAGGAAGGCAGATTTCCGAGGGACATGCCCAGGCATGTCCACCACATGCCTCAGTGCCACATGCCTCAGTGCCATCTTTTGGGTGGAACCCCAAAGGCCTTATAGGTAGAGAGGTTTTTCTACGTCTAACAAGGCATTGGCAGCTTGCCCACAATTCCCCCTTTTTTCTTTTATTAGAGGCAAGGCGAAGTACCAGTGTTGTTTTGTGCCAAGGTGACTGTGCCTATCTTAGGTTGTCCTCCTCTGAGGATCTTACCCATCATTGGCTACCAGCCAAGCCCTCTGGCACGGTGTTTACCTCTGCATTTTTTGCAGGACTGCGAGGCCAAAGATATTCGCAGCTTGAGAAATGGTTTCTGCAGTACCTTCTTCTGCTTCTAGAGCACTGATCATAGCCTGCTGGACAAGTACTAAAGTTTTAACATCTTTGCAGAGGTTTTGCACTTTGCACAGTACATATCTTATACAGAGTATACACATTAGAAGAACAGATCCAATGATAGCAAATGTTATGAGATTAGAGGGAGTGAAAAGGGATTGAAGGTTAGCTAGAATATTGGTGATCAGCGTGGTGTCTATGTAGTTGCTCAGGTACTAGTAAGGGTCAGAATTTGATGGGTGAGCTGAGTGGTTAAATTTAAGAAGTCGTTGTTCCAATGTCTAAGTAGGGTTTGTTTTAACATTGCTCTGACTATGGTAAAGTTTGCCATGCCATCAGTGGCACTGATGGGGGTAACACAAATGTGTGGATAATTAATGTCACAGGGCAGGTTTGTCAGCTGCATTATCATTTGTACTTCTTCTTCTAGTAAATCTATTTGTTGTTGTACATTAAGTAGGCCACCATGAATATGATTATTGAGCAGGTTTTGTGTTGCAAGGGGGTGGCCATTTTTTCTACTAAGTTGTTTATTGTGTTAGCTTTGGAATTGGACTGGACTGTAGAAGTGATACTAGTGGCAGCGACTGCTAGGCTAGCTATAATAGCTGTGATGAGAACTACAACTACACCAACTGCTCTTTTTTGCCTAAAATGTAAGTGTGTAATTAATTCAGAAGGGCCAGTCCACTCAGTAGCATTAACGGGAACCCATATTAAGGAGGGAATTCTAACAATAATAGCATAGGGCTGCTTGGTATGGTTCCAGCAATTGGAAAAGATGCAATGGGCGATGTTACAGTCAAAGGATTGGTTGCTTGAGTCTATAAAAAGAAAGGGAAGAGTTATGCGGGGTAAGGCGCACACAGAGAGGGTGGTGTTTGCAGTCTTATTTTTTTTCTTTTTTTTTCTTTTTTTATTTTAATGGCTTTTTTTTAATTGACTTTGTAATAATATTACATTAAAAATATATATGTGAGGTCCCATTCAACCCCACCCCCCCACCCCCCCTCTCCCCCCCCCAACACCACTCGTTCCCATCATCATGACACATCCATTGGATTTGGTAAGTACATCTTTGAGCACCTCTGCACCTCATAGACAATGGTTCACATCATGGCCCATACTCTCCTCCATTCCATCCAGTGGGCCCTGTGAGGATTTACAATGTCCGGTGATTACCTCTGAAGCACCATCCAGGGCAGCTCCATGTCCCAAAGACGCCTCCACCTCTCATCTCTTCCTGCCTTTCCCCATACCCATTGTCCACCATGTCCACTTTTCCCAATCCAATGCCACCTCTTCTATGTGGACATTGGATTGGTTGTGTCCATTGCACCTCTATGTCAAGAGGAGGCTCAGATTCCACATGGATGCTGGATGCAATCCTCCCACTTTCAGTTGTAATCACTCTAGGCTCCATGGTGTGGTGGTTGTCCTTCTTCAACTCCATCTTAGCTGAGTGTGGTAAGTCCAATAGATCAGATTGTAGGTGCTGGAGTCTGTTGAGGCTCAGGACCTGGCTATCACATTGTCAGTCCAGAGATTCAAATCCCCTAAATATATCTTAAACCCCAACATTAACTGCACCTCCAGCACATTAGCATGAAGGTCTTATGAAGGGAGATCCCATCTGAGTCCAGATTCATCACACATAAACACCATTTCCAAAGAGGGGCCATCTGCCCTGGTAGTTAACCCCATCGGCCATGACCATAACTCCCATGGGTCTCTTTAGCCCTCAAAGGAACCAATATCTGGGGGTTGTATCTGCTTTATCTGTCTCTCTGACTCTGCTCAGTTGTGCATGAGGGCAATCTTTCTGCCAGCCTCCAGACTCTTTTTTAGAAACTCGTAGCCATATAAACTCATTTCTCCTTTTCATTTCCCCCTTACTTTAGGTCAAACAGCATTTTAAAGTCATGGTATTTTATGTAGACGTGGATATTCTGCTGATCCGCATTGAACCTTCCGTATAAGGTCATTTTCCAGTTGCATCATCAGTTGGTAGTTGATAGTGGTCCCTCGTTGCCAGGGAGGCTCATCCCCGGGTGTCATGTCCCACGCTGGGAGGAAGGCATTGCATTTACATGCTGAGTTTGGCTTCGAGACTGGCCACATTTGAGTAACATGAAGGCTGACAGGAGGAAATTCCCAGGCACAATGTTGCTCTAGGCCTTGTTTTTATTTTAGGTTTATCAGCTCACAAGCATAGTCATTAGCATCAGGGGCTCACTGTTGAACCCTCACTCCCTCCCGGTCCCCGCCACTGTACCTGGGAGACTGTTGCTGCTCCCCTAGGGACCACGACAGGGCACCACTGGCCAGGAACCCAGTACCCCCCCCTGCTGTGGTTTTTAATTGTTGCCACTATGAGTATATCCAAACATTACCATGCACCCTGGACATATGTTCTGTACAGCTCCCTGTCAGCCATATATCACCTGTCATTGGTATCCCATACCAGTATCCCTCCATTGTTTGCAGTCTTATTGAGGCAGGCTGCCCAGTCTGAGTCATTCGTGTGTGAAGAAACCCAAGTTCCATTAGTGAGCGTGGCATTCATCATTATGAATGGACGAAGATCTAAGCAGGCATTTTCTCCACACAGCGTCCATTTTCCAAAGACTGTCCTCATGGCATAGCAGGGGTCGTGGCCTTGATTTGGATGTCCCATGGCTGGAAGGGCAGGGCTCAAGGTCCAGAGGAATGGAGTGATACAAAGGAGTGTGCCTGAAGCAGTGTGAGCAATTATTAAGAGAAGGATACACCCGATGAATAACGGTGTCCTGGTGCCTGTATTTGAGGCAAGAGCCCAGAATCATTCTTTCTCCTCGGTATTTTGGTCCTGTGTATCGACTTCATCTTTGGTGGCTGGTCGAACGAGCTGGCTGGGGACTCAGGTTGACTGTTGTGCATTTTCCGGAAAGACACAAGCATACCCTCATCCCTGGGTTAATAGGGGATGGGGCCCTTGCCATGAATTTGTAAGGGAGTCATTCCATCTAACTAATGGCATGGGGTTGAGTATTTCTAAGTCCTCCCCAGTGTCTGACTGCTGGGGTACAGCGTTCATTGTCAAATGTGAGCAAATTCATAGTGATTAAAGTCTTAGTTAGAACATCCCTGGAGGTATCTCGGGGATATTGCCTCTTCATTTTTTTAATTTGGTTTTTAAGCGTGAGGTGGGTGCTTTCTATGATAGCTTGGCCCTGGGGTTTGTATGGGATACCAGTTTTGTGTGTGATGTGCCATGAGGCACAGAAATTTTGGAAGGATTTGGAAGCAGAGCAAGGTCCATTATCAGTCTTTATCATCCATGGTATGCCCATTTGGTTGAAGGCTTGAAGGCAAGCAGTAATGACATGTCTTGAAGTTTCTCCTGCGAGAGCAGTGGCAAAAGTGTATTTGGAACAGGTGTCTACTATGACATGTAGAAATTTAGTTTTTCCAAAAATAGGTATGTGTGTGACATCCATTTGCCAAGTGGCATTCAGAAGGAGGTCACGAGGATTTATTCCCTGAGGTTGAAGGGGGCCTAAAGGAAGGAGAGGGCCACATTGTTTACATGCACGAGTGAGGTGTTTGCATTACTGCTGTGTTAAGGAGGGGAAGAGATGATGGAGAGAAAGAGTGGACATGTGAAACTTTGCATGAAAGAGTCTTGCCTGGTCTAGGTCTGTGGTTAATAATTTTACCATGAGCGAGGAATCGGCTAAGGCATTGCTGCTGGCAAGAGGTCCTGGGAGTCCAGTGTGGAAATGAATATGTTGGATGAACCAGGGATGTTTGTGATTTTCAAGGAGGGATTTCAAAAAAAGCAACATATTATCTTGAATGGTCATTTTGTTTTTAAGGACTGCATGTGGCAGCGCACGGATAGTATTAGCTGCATATGCACTGTCAGTGAAGATATTGAAAGGGATGGGTTGGTGATGTAGGAAAACTTGGAGGAGAGCATGTAGTTCTTGTTGAACAGAGCCGGTATGTTGCTCGATGTGGATGGAATCTGAGGCGTCGAGGGATTTTACTACTATAGAAAAGTGAGTTTTGTTAGCATTTGTAAAGATTGTAGCAGTGTGAGGCATAGGAGAAGTTGTAGGAAAGGAGTGAGAGGAGAGAACAAATGGAAGAAGAATCATGGCAGTGATGAGTTTGTCTTTTGGCAAATGGTTATCAAGTTGACATGTGAATCCTGATAGGAGAGTTTGCATGTTCAAACCAGTTTGGGAAAGATGTTGTATTTTTTCTTGAGTGAATGGTAGAACTAAGGTGTCGGGTTCGATGCCATACAAGAGAACAGCTGTTTTTCTGAGTTTTCTCCCAAGGATACATATGGCATCACAATAAGAGGTAATTTTACTTAAATGACTAAAAGATAAGTGTACCCAAAAGAGGGGGGAATCCTGATATAGAAGACCCATGGGTGTCCCAGGGGAGTTGATGACTAGAGCAGAAAGAGGGAGTTTTGGTTAAAAGTGGGCTAGGTGAAGATTTTTAATTCTGTCATTTATGAGGCTCAGGCAGGCTCGTTCAGTGCTGCCCACCAAACGACAGCTGGAGGGGTCAGGGTCACCCTCCAGGAGGTCAAAAATAGGATTTAGCTCATGAGTGCTTACACTCAGATAAGGACGCAACCAATTGATATCACCACAGAGGCGCTGAAGCACATTAAGAGTACATTTATGGGGCAAAACAATAGTGGGGACGGCAAGACTGATAGAGCTCGTGATGGTATAGTCTAAGAAGGTGTAAGGCAGGTAGTTTTGTACTTTTTCAGGTGACATGGTGAGGCCCAGTTGCATAAGGCTATGTAGAAGAGATTTCAAGCAGAATTATAGGTGAATTGGGTCTGGGTGAGCAATGAGGATGTCGTCCATATAATGAACGATTTGACAAAACTGAGAAAGGGGATAGGTGGTTTCACTAACGAATATTTGGCACATAGCTGGACTGTTTTTCATTCCTTGTGGGAGTACTCCCACTGATAACATTGTAGGGGGACTGAATTATTTGTGACAGGTACGGAAAAGGCAAAGTATTGACGGTCGTACTCATGAAGAGGAATGGAAAAGAAACAATCTTTGAAGTCTATTGCAATAATGTGTAATCACATGGGATGGCTGAAGGCCTGGTTGTGGGGAGCCAATCTTTGTCATATGAGCATTAATATTTCTGAGGTCATGTAGTAGCCTCCATTTACCGGATTTTTTTGAATCACAAAGATAGAATTATGAGGACTAGTAGAGGGTTCTATGTGCTGCAAGTTCAATTGTTCTTGCACAAGGAGTTTTAGTTGTTCTAATTTTACTCGAGGCAGTGGCCACTGGTCCATCCAAATAGAGTTTGCATTTTCCATGTTAATCTTATAGGTTTTGGTTTGGATAAAGTAAATAAAGGAGGACAGCCAGTGGTCTTTATGCTTGGGGTTAATCTGTAGGATTAGTAGTGAGGACGGCTCCCACTTTGGGGAGAACGTCATGCCCCCAAAGGGTATGAGTAGGGTTGGGTAACACAAGGGGCAGAAGGTGCCTGTTCTGCCATCCAGGTCTGTCCAAGTCAATGTTGATGTAAGCTGGTGTGAGGGTCTTAGGCCTCCCACACCTTGAACTAGGGGACCTAGTTTTAGCAGCCATGAAGGGTCTGTGTCAGAAGAGCGGAGAACAAATAAGTCAGCTCTGGTGTCTATTTGCCCAGTAATGGACTTGCCCTGCACTATGAGAGTGAGAAATACTTTACCTTGGGTAATGGGGATAGTCCAAAAAATGTCAGGTGGGGAGCCTTCTCAGAGGAGGAAAGATTACCCATTCCGAGGGTCACTTACCAACTGCAATACTGAGCTGCACTTGATAGCTCGGTGATATTGTCTTCAGGGTTTTCTGGTCCCTGTTTGAGTGCCAGATATTGCAGTGCCATCCAGTGGCTCTGATCCTGAAGAGGTAAGGACGAACAGAGCAAGACAACCCAAAGTAACTGCTCTGGAGGCGCAGACTGGTGGTGCAGGTCTGATTTATTGAGGAAGTGTAGTAGCTTTTATAGACCATGAGGCAATGTTCAAGCAGCTTACTGGCTATGCTAATTTAGTGAGGCTGATTGGTTCATGCACTCTAGTTGCTGGGGGGAAGGCAGATTTCCAGGCATGTCCGCTGCATGACTCAGTGCCATCTTTTGGGTGGAACCCCAAAGGTCTTATAGTTAGAGAGGTTTTCCTATGTCTAACAAGGCATTGGCAGCTTGCCCACAGCTATCATATTGTCAGTCCAGAGATTCAGGTACCCTGGGTATACATTAAAGCCCAGCATCAACTATAGTTCCGGTAAAAGTAACAGGAGAGGCTTGTAGACAAAGGTCACATCTGAGTCCAGCTCCATCACACAGAAACACAAACTCTAAAGAAGGGGCAACTGACATGGCACTGAAGTCCATTTGCCATGACCATATAACTGTGGGTCTCTGCAGTCCTCAGAAGAACCAATACCTGGGGTTGCATCTACTTTTATCGGGCTCTGGGACTCTGCTCAGTTGTGCATAAGGGCAACCCCTCTCATAACCTCCTGGTTCTTTTTGGAGACTCATAGCCATATAAACTCATTTGTCATTTCCATTTCCCCCTTTTATTCAGGTCAAAAAGCATTTTTAGCTCCTGGTATTATATGTAGACTGAGATATTTTGCTGGCTCGAGTTGACCCTTTAATTCAAGATCATTTTCTAGTTACATCATCAGCTGGTACTTGGTAGTAATCCCTCAGTGCCAGGGAGGCTCATCTCCAGGAGTCATGACCCATGCTGGAGGGAAAGAAAAACATGTACATCCTGACATTGCTTTCAAGACTGGCTACATTTGAGCAGCACAGAGGCTCTCAGGAGGTAACTCTTAGGCACCCTGTAGCGCTAGGCCTTGTTCTTATTTCAGGTGCACAGGCTTACAAGCATAGTCATTAGTATCAAAGGCTCATTTTTGGGCCTTCCTTCTCTTTTTGGTCTTTGCCGTTGCACTTGGGGGACTGTTGCTGTTCCTTTAGGGAGTGATAGAGCTCCCCTGGCTAGGAATTCAGCACTCCCTCAGTTGTTGTTTTTAATTGTAATCACTATGAAAATATTCCAAAATTTCTATGTACCCTGGATATATGCCCTGGAGAACCCCTGCCAACCATGTATCCCCTATCAATACCACCCCACACCAGTATTCCTCCCCTGCCATTGTTGAACCTCTCTGTGATCCAAAACTTCTTCAAAAGTGAATGAAGCCCAATATATTGCCAGGTTCCATTAATAGTAAAATGGAATATAGTGATGAGTTTAAAGGTTAGATAGATATAGAATACATATTAATTTAGAAAAATTAAGGTAAAAATAAATTAGGAAATAAAAAATTTAAAAATGAAAAAGCTTTGTTTTTCTTGTTTTGCCTCCCTTCACTGCAATAAGTGTTGCCTTGTATGCAAATTGGCAAGGCAACTTCTTCCGTCTTTTCCTCAGTGTCTACGTCCTTTCTCTTTATTTTCCTAATTATTAAGCTTATCTTCACAAAAGTTTTAGATCATAGTAATTCATATACACAATATACAGTACTCCCACATATCCAACATAAAACCCTTTCCCTTCCACAGCAATAATCTTTTTACATATTCATACTATATTTACTGAAACTGAGTATTGAGACAATAGCTTTCAAACAAGGTAACATTTGGGTTTACATTGTGGTTTATATTTTAGACTATACAATTTTCTAAAATTTTAGTTATCTTATGTTTTACATTATGATTTACATTTTAGCCTATCAGCCCCTGTACAATTTCTGTGTAATTTAACATGTCTTATATCCATCCTTGGTTATTCTTGTGTAACACGTCTATTGCCCACACAGTTACATTGATTCCATCTATTCAATAGCTCTTTCCCCCTCCCCTCAGGGTTCACTTGACAGTCAATCTTCATTGCTTAAAGAGCCACGTTCAGAGATACTTGCAAAAGTGTTGATGGCTTGACATGCTCAACTGCCCTAATGCACTGGGAGGCACCATTTTACTCAAGAGATACAATTCCCTCTATTTGAGAACGTCAGTCCTCCCCAGAATGTGTGTATACCTTCACTCTCATTATATGGGTCTCTATCCAGTGATATAACCCACTATGGCAAAATGAGCATTCACATATTCTTTAGGACCCTGTCCTGTGTCAGATTATCCCCTTTAATCATCTTAAACAGGTAACCGTCCTTATTATATTTTTGAAAAATTTTTCTCAGCATTATACTCTCAACCAAATGCCTGACAATCTCCTACGTTCGTATGTTGTCCCACCCTCCCCCCAATTTCTTGGGCAATATTACACATCCTCCCATCCCCAGCCCCCCTCAAGCCCACAAAGCCCCACCCAAAGGTAACCCTATGCCCCAATTTTATCCCTTCCTTGTACAAATACTTACCTCCAGTTTATCATAGATTTCATAGGTGTAAGCTTACATCCTTCCTCTACACCCCAATTACCTGTAAGCCTATCATCCAGTCTCTAGCTCTCTGAGGCAGCTTGGTTGACTTATTTCATATCATTAAGGTAGTGTAGTATTTGTCCTTCAATGCCTGGGTTGCTTCACTCAACATAAAGTTCTCAAGATTCATCCATATTATCACATGTGTTTGTAGTGTATTCGTTCTTAAAGCTGTGTAGTATTTATTGTATGTATATACCACATTTTATTTATCCATTCATCTGTTGATGGACA
Source organism: Dasypus novemcinctus (assembly GCF_030445035.2). NCBI lineage: Eukaryota > Metazoa > Chordata > Mammalia > Cingulata > Dasypodidae > Dasypus > Dasypus novemcinctus. The sequence goes on along the minus strand of NC_080704.1, from coordinate 88,279,085 downwards.
TTTGGGTTGATTCCAACCTTTGGCAATAGTGAACAATGTGGCTATGAACATTGGTGTGCATATATTGGTTTGTGTCCTTGTTTTCAGTTCTACTAGGTATATACCCAGCAGTGGAATTGCTGTTTATATGGCAAATCTATAATTTTTAAGAAACCGCCAAACTGTCCTCTAGAATGGCTGGATCATTCAGTAGTCCCACCAGCAGTGGTTGAGTGTTCCCATTCCACCACATTCTCTCCAGCGTTTGTAGTCTTCTGTTTTTCTTCATAGTTGCCAATCTTATGGGAGTAAGATGGTATCTCATTGTAGTTTTGATTTGCATTTCCCTAAAAGCTAGAGATTTGGAACATTTTTTCATGTGCTTTTTAGCCATTTTTATTTCTTCTTTGGAAAAATGTCTCTTTAAATCTTTTTCCCATTTTTAAAATGGGTTGTTTGTCTTTTTATTTTTGAGATATAGGAGTTCTTTTATATACAGGTTATGTCTCCTATCAGATATATGTTTACCAAATATTTTCTCTCATTATGTAGGCTCCCTTTGCACTTTCTTGAAAAAATCCTTTGAGGTGCTGAAGGCTTTAATTTTGAGGAAGTCCCATTTACCTATTTGTCCTTTAGCTGCTCGTGCTTTTGGTGTGAAGTTCATGAAGGCATTTCCTATTACAGGGTCCTGTAGATGTTTCTGTACACTGCCTTCCAAAATATTTATGGTCTTGGATCTTATATTTAGGTCTTTGATCCATCCTGAGTTTATTTATTTATTTATTTATTCATTTATTTATTTCTCTCCCCTTCCCCCCACCCCAGATGTCTGTTCTCTGTGTGTATTTTGCTGGGTGTTCTTCTTTGTCCACTACTTTGTTGTCAGCAGCATGGGAATCTGTGTTGCTTTTTGTTGCATCATCTTGGTGTCAGCTCTCCACATGTGAGGCACCATTCCTGGGCAGGCTGAACATTCTTTTGTGCCTGGCACCTCTCCTTACAAGTCGCACTCCTTGCGCGTGGGGCTCCCCTATAGGGGGACACCCCTGCATGGTATCGCACTCCTTGTGCGCATCAGCACTGCTCATGGGCCAGCTCCACACGGGTCGAAGGGGCCCAGGGTTTGAACCATGAACCTCCCATGTGGTAGAAGGATGCCCTATCCACTGGATCAAGTCTGATTCCCCTTGAGTTGATTTTTGTACAAGGTGTTATCTGGTAATCCTCTTTCATTCTTTTACGTATGGATATACAGTTCTCCAGGAACCATTTGTTGAATAGGCCATTCTCTCCCAGTTGAGAGGGTTTGGTGCCTTTTTTGAATATTATATGACTATATATATGAGATCTATATCCGAACTCTCAATTCAGTTCCATTGGTCGGTGTGTTTCTTCTTGTGCCAATACCATGTTGTTTTCGCTACTGTACATGGTAGTGTGTTTTGAAGTCAGGTAGTGTGATTCCTCCAATTTCGTTTTTCTTTTTCAATATGTCTTTGGTTATTTGGGGCCTCTTTCCTTTCCAAATAAATTTCATAGTTAGTTTCTCTAGTTCCTTAAAGAAGGCTGTGTTAATTTTTATTTGGATTGCATTGAAAGTTTAGATCAGTTTTGGCAGGATAGATATCTTAATATTTCGTCTTCCTATCCATGAACAGGGAAGGAATATTCTTCCATTTTTTCTGTCTTCTTTGATTTCCTCGAACAGTGTTGTATAGTTCTCTGTGCATAAGTTTTTTACATCTTTAGTTAAGTTTATTCTTAGGTATTTGATTTTTTATTTACTATTGTAAATGGTATTGGTTTATTTTTTTTCCTATTATAATCCTTTTTATTTCTGTAAGTTCAGCAGTAATATTCCCCCTATCAATGCTAATGATTTTCATTGATATTATTATTATTATTCATTTTTTAAAAATATTACATACAAAAAATATGAAGTCCCATTCAACCCCATCGCCCCACCCCACCACTTCCCCCCACAGCAACACTCTCTCCCATCATCATGACACATCCATTGCCTTTGGTAAGTACATCTCTGGGCATCGCTGCACCTCACAGTCAATGGTCCACATCATAGCCCATACTCTCCCACGTTCCATCCAGTGAGCCATGGGAGGATCTACAATGTCCGGTAATGGTCCCTGAAGCACCACCCAGGACAACTCCAAGTCCCGAAAACGCGTCCACTCCCATTTCCTGCACCCAGCAGCCACCATGGCCACTTTTCCCACACCAATGCCACATTTTCTCTGTGGACCTTGGATTGGTTGTGTCCATTGCACATCTATGTCAAGAGGTGGCTTAGATTCCACATGGATACTGGAAGCAATCCTCCTGCTTTCAGTTGTAGGCACTCTAGGCTCCATGGTGTGCTGGTTGACATTCTTCAACTCCATGTTAGCTGAGTGGGGTAAGTCCAACAAATCAGAGTGTAGGAGTTGAAGTCTGTTGAGGCTCAGGGCTTGGCTATCATATTGTCAGTCCAAAAATTCAAATCCCCTAGATATATCTTAAACCCCAGCACCAAATACAATTCCAGTAAAGTATCATGAAAGTCTTGTGAAAAGATATCCCATTTGAGTCCAGTTGCATCTCGCAGAAACACCAGCTCCAAAGAAGGGCCAATTGATATGGCAGTGAACACCATCTGCCATGACTATAGAACCCATGGGTCTCTTTAGCCCTCAAAAGAACCAATACCTGGGGTTGTATCTACTTTATCTGTCTCTGAGATTCTGCTCAGGTGTGCATAAGGGCAATCCTTCTGACAACGTCCAGACTCCTTTTTAGAGACTCATAGCCATATAAACTCATTTCTCCTTTCCATTTCCCCCTTACATTAGGTCAAACAGCATTTTAAACTCCTGTTATTATATGTAGACAGGGATATTCTGCTGGTCCGCTTTTAACCTTTAATTCAAGATCATTTTCTAGTTGCATCATCAGCTGGAATTTGGTAGTGATCCCTCGGTGCCAGAGAGGCTCATCCCCGGGTGTCATGTCCCACGCTGGGGGGAATGCATTGCAGTTACATGCTGAGTTTGGCTTCAAGACTGGCCACATTTGAGTAACATGAAGGCTGTCAGGAGGAAACTCCTAGGCACAGTGCTGCTCTAGGCCTTGTTCTTATTTCAGGCATATAGGCTCACAAGCATAGTCATTAGTATCAGGGGCACACTGTTGGACCCTCATTCTTTCCTGATCCTTACCGTTGCACCTGGGGGACTGCCACTGCTCCCCTAGGGACCATGACAGAGCCCCCCCCGACCAGTAACGCAGTAACCCCCAGCTGTTGTTTTTAATTGTTGCCACTATGAGTATATACAAACATTTCCATGCCCCCTGGACATATGCCCTGTATAACTGCCTGTCAACCTTATATCGCCTGTCAATGATATCCAATGCCAGTATTTCTCCACTGCCATTGTTGAACCACTCTCTGATCCAAAACTTCCTGAAAAGTGAAGCCCAATATAATGTTAGGTTCCCTTACTAGTAAAATGGAACATAGTGATGAGTTTAAAGGTTAGATCTAGAATACGTATTGATTTGGAAAAATTCTACATCCTATCATTTTCTTTTCTTTTTTCCTAATTATTGAGCTTCTCTTCACAAGAGCCTTAGATCACAGTAATTCATATATACAATATACAGTACACCCACACATCCACCATAAAACCTTTTCCCTTCCACAGGGATAATCTTTTAACTTATTCATATCATATTTACTTAAACTGATGTGCAGACTCTGAGACAATAGCTTTCACACAAGGTGACTTCTGTGATTACATTGTGGTCCATACTTTAGGATATACAGTTTTCTAAATTTTTAGTTATCCTATGTTTTACATTATGGTTTACATTATTAGTCTGTTGTCCCCAATACGTTTTTGGTGTAATATTACATGTTTTATTCCATCCTTGTGTACTCTCGTGAAACTCCTCCCTTACCCCCACATTTACCTTGGTTCCATCCATTCAACATCCATTTTCCCTTCCCCTTGGGGCCCACGGTGACAGCCAGTCTCCATTTCCCGAGGAGCCACGTCCAGAGATACTTGCAGCAGTGTTCAGGGCCTGACTTGCTCAACTGCCCTAATGCCCTGGGAGCCACCCTTTCTCTCGAGAGATACAGTTCCCTCTTTTTTGATGGCATTAGTCCTCCCCAGGATGTGGGTCCAAACCCACTCTCACTACTTGGGTCTCTACCCAATGGTACCACCCACTCTGGCAAAATGAGCATTCGGACATTCCCTAGGAGCCCGTCCTGCATCAGACCATCCCCTCCGAGCATCCTAAACAGGTTACCCTCTTAATTATATTTTGATACGATTTTCTCAGAATTTTACTCTCAACCAACACCTGACGCTCTCCTATGTTTGTATGCTACCCCTCCCTCCCCCCACTTTTTGGGCAATATTACCCATCCGCCCATCCCCAGCCCCCCTCAAACCTCCAAAGCCCCACCCAAAGGCAACCCCTTGCCCCCATTTTATCTCTTCTTTGTGTTTATACTTACCGCCAGCTCATCATAAATTCCACCCCTGCAGACGTGTGCTCACTTCCTTCCTCCATCCCCCGATTTCCTGTAAGCCTATCGTTCAGTCTCTAGCTCTCTGAGGCAGCTTGCTTATTTCATATCATTGAGGTCATATAGTATTTGTCCTTCAATGCCTGGGTTGCTTCACTCAAAATAAAGTTCTCAAGATTCATCCATGTTATCACGAGTGTTTGTAGTGTATTTGTTCTTACAGCCGAGTAGTATTCCATTGTGTGTATATACCACATTTTATTGATCCACTCATCTGTTGATGGGCATTTGGGTTGATTCCAACTTTTGGCGATAGTGAACAATGCTGCTATGAACATTGGTGTACATATATCGGTTTGTGCCATTGTTTTCAGTTCTGCTGGGTATATACCCAGCAGTTGTATTGCTGGGTCATATGGCAAATCTATGGTTAGTTCTTTGAGAAACCGCGAAACTGTCCTCCAGAATGGTTGGAGCTTTCTGCATTCCCACCAGGAGTGGATGAGTGTTCCCCTTTCTTCACATCCTCTCCAGCATTTGTATTCTTCTGTTTTTTTCATAGCTGCCAATCTTATGGGAGTAAGATGGTATCTCATTGTAGTTTTGATTTGCATTTCCCTGATAGCTAGAGATTTGGAGCATTTTTTCCTGTGCTTTTTAGCCATTTGTATTTTTTTTTTGGAGAAGTGTCTGTTTAAATCTTATTCCCATTTTTTAAATGGGTTGTTCATCTTTTTATTTAAAAGATATATGAGTTCTTTTTATATGGAATTTATAAGTCTCTTATCAGATATATGGTTGCCAAATATTTTCTCCCATTGTGTGGGTTCCCTTTTTACTTTCTTGACAAACTCCTTTGAGGTGCAGAAGGCTTTAATTTTGAGGAAGCCCAGTTATCTATTAGTTCTTTTGCTGCTTGTGCTTTTGGTATGATATTCATGAAGCCATTTCCTATTACAAGGTGCTGTAGATGTTTCCCTGCCCTGATTCCGAAGGTCTTTATGGTCTTGGCTCTTATATTTAGGTCTTTGATCCATCTTGAGTTGATTTTTGTATAAGGTGTGAGATGGTAATCCTCTTTCATTCTTCTACATATGGATATTCAGTTCTCCAGGCACCATTTGTTGAATAGGCCATTCTCTCCTAGTTGAGAGGGTTTGGTGGCTTTATCGAATGTTATATGGTTATATATATGAGGTTCTATATCAGAACTTTCAATTCGATTCCATTGGTCTGTGTGTCTCTCCTTATGCCAATACCATGCTGTTTTCACTACTGTAGCTTTGTAGTATGTTTTGAAATCAGGTAGTGTGATTCCTCAAATTTCGTTTTTCGTTTTCAATATGTCTTCGGCTATTTGGGGCCTCTTTCCTTTCCAAATAAATTTCAAAGTTAGTTTTTCTAGTTCCTTAAAGAACACTGTGTTGATATTTATTGGGATTGCATTGAATGTGTAGATAAGTTTTAGTAGGATAGATATCTTAATAATATTTAGTCTTCCTATCCATCAACAAGGAATTTTCTTCCATTTATTTAGGTCTACTTTATTTCCTTGAACAGTATTGTATAGTTCTCAGTGTATAAGTTTTTTACATCTTTAGTTAAATTTATTCTTAAATATTTGATTTTTTAATTTACTATTGTAAATGGTATTTGTTTCTAGATTTTCTCCTGATCCTGCTTGTTATTAGTGTACAGAAATGCTACTGATTTTTGCGCATTGATCTTATAACCTGCGACTTTACTAAACTCATTTATGAGTTCTAGAAGCTTTGTTGTAGATCTCTCAGGGGTCTATGTATAGGATCATGTCATCTGCAAATAATGAAATTTTGACTTCTTCCTTTCCAATTTGAATACCTTTTATATCTGGTTCTTGCCTCAGTGCTCGAGCAAGTACTTCTAAGACAATGTTAAATAGAAGGGGAGACCATTGGCATCCTTGTCTTGTTCCTGACTTTAGAGGGAAGGATTTTAGGATTTCTCCATTGTAAACAATGTTGGCTGTAGGTTTTTCATATATACTCTTTATCATGCTCAAAAAATTTCCTTGTATTCCGATCTTTTGGAGTGTTTTTATCAAGAAAGGGTGCTGTATTTTGTCAAATGCTTTTTCTGCATCTATAGATATAATCATGGATTTTTTTCCTTCAATCTGTTTATAGGGTGTATTACATTGATTGATTTTCTTATGTTGAACCATCCTTGCATACCTGGAATGAATCCCACTGGGTCGCGGAGTATAGTTCCTTTAATGTTTTGTTGAATACGATTAGCAAGTATTTTGCTAAGTATTTTTGCGTCTAGGTTCATTTGAGAAATTGGTCTGTAATTTTCCTTTCTTGTGGTGTCTTTGTTTAGCTTTGGTACTAGGGTAATGTTGGCATCATAGAAGGAGTTAGGCAATGTTCCTTCTGTTTCAATGTTTTGGAGGAGTTTCAGCAGGATTGATGTTAATTCTTTCCTGAACATTTTGTAGAATTCACCTGTGAAGCCGTCTGGCCCTGGTCTCTTCTTAGTTGGGAGGTTTTTAATGACAGATTCTATCTCTTTACTTGTGATTGGCGTGTTAAGATCATCAGTTTCTTCTTTCATCAATATGAGCTGCTTATGTGTTTCTAGGAATTTGTCCATTTCCTCTGAATTGTCATTTTTGTTGGAATACAGTTTTTCAAAGTATCCTCTTATGATAGTCTTTATTTCTGTGGGGTCAGTGGTGATATCGCCTTTCTCATTTCTTATTGTGTGTATTTGCATCTTCTCTCTTTTTTTCTTTGTTAGTCTCGCTAAAGGTTTGTCAATTTTGTTGATCTTCTCAAAAAACCAGCTCTTGGTCTTGTTTATCTTTTCAAGTGCTTTCTTATTTTCTATTTCATTTACTTCTGCTTTTTTTTTTCTTTCCTTCCTTCTTCTTCCTGTTGGATTACGTTGTTGTTTTTTTTCCTAATTCCTCCAAATGTGCAGTTAGTTCTTCAATTTTTCTTTTTCTTCTTTTTTGATATATGAATTTATGGCTATAAATTTCCCTCTCAGTACTGCTTTTGCTGCATCCCATAAATTTTGGTATGTAGTGTTATCATTATCATTTGTTTCAAGGTAGTCATTGATTTCTTTTGAGATTTCCTCTTTGACCCACTGTTTTTCTAAGAGTGTGCTGTTTAATTTCCAAATCATGGTGTGAAATCTGGGCCTCTGGCCCTTGCAAATTTCCAGCTTCACTCCACTGTGGTCAGAGATATTATTTTGTATGATTTCAATCTTTCTGAATTTATTAAGCCTATCTTTGCGGCATAGCATATGGTCTGTATTGGAGAATGATCCATGAGCACTTGAGAAAAATGTATATCCTGCAGTGTTTGGGTGTAATGATCTATATATGTCTATTAGATCCAGCTCCTCTAATATACTGTTCAAATATTTTGTTTCTTTAGTGATTCTCTTTTGAAATCTTCTGTCCAGAGTTGATAGTGGTGTATTAAAATCCCCTCTATAATTGGAGATGTATCTATTCTTTCACTTCGTTTTTCCAGCGTTTGCCTCATGCATTTAGAGGCGCCCATGTTAGGACCATAAATATTTATGATTGTTGGATCTTCTTGACAGATTGTCCCTTTCACTAAAATATAGTATCCTTCTTTGTCTCTCACAATTGTTTTGCATTTAAAGTATATTTTGTCTGATATTAATATAGCTACTCCTGCCTTTTTATGGTTATTATTTGCTTGTAAGATTGTTTCCCAACCATTCACTTTCAGCCTCCATGAGTCTCTGAATCTAAGATGTGTCTCTTGTAGACAGCGTATAGATGGGTCATATTTCCTTATCCAATGTCCCAGTCTAAATCTTTTGATAGGTGAGTTTAATCCATTGACATTCAGGGTTATTACTTTCAAGGAATTATTTATGTTAGCCATATTTTGATTGGACTTGTGTTTGTCATATTTTGTTTGCTTTTTTTCCCCTTCTCTTTTGTCTTTTTTGTTGCTCTTACACTCTCCTCCAACTCTGTCTGTCCTATTTTTTCCTTTCTTCCTGCAGAACTCCCTTTAGAATTTCTTGAAGGGGAGGTTTCTTGTTGGCATACTCTTTCAGTTTCTGTTTGTGTGTGAATATTTTGAACTCTCCACCATTTTTGAATGCTAGTTTAGCTGGATAGAGTGTTCTTGGTTGGAAATTTTTCTCCTTTAGGACCTTGACTATATCATACCACTGCCTTCCTGCCTCCATGGTTTCAGATGAGAAATCAGCACTTATTCTTATGGAGCTTCCCTTGTATGTGATGGTTTTCTTTTCTCTTGCTGCTTTTAGAATTTTATCTTTGTCTTGAGCATTGGATAATTTGACAAGTATATATGTTGGGGTGGGCCTTTTGGAGTTTATGATGATTGGGATGTGCTGTCCTTCCTGGATATGTACATCTGTCTCTTTCAGTAGATTTGGGAAGTTTTCAGCCATTGTTTCCTGCAACACTCCTTCTGACCCCTTTCCCTTCTCTTCTCCTTCTGGAATGCCTATAATATGTATGTTTGAGCCTTTTGCATTATAATTCAGGTCCCTAAGTCCTAGCTGCATTTTTTCTATCTTTTTATCGACCGATTTTACTATCTGTTTGATTTCCAATGTACTGTCTTCCACATCACTAATTCTCTGCTCTGCCTCTTCTAGTCTGCTGATATTTGCTGCAAGTGTGTTTTTGATTTCTTGTACTGTGGTGTTCATTCCCATCATATCTGTTATCTTTTTGCGTATGTCTGCAATTTCCCCTCCAAGTGTTGTCTTCATATTTTTAACCTCTTCCTTTACTTCATTAAATTTGTCGGTGGTAAATGTTCTGAGATCTTTCATTACTTGTGTGAAGTTCTCCTCCCCTTCCTGATTTTTAGTTTGTTCATTGGATTCAGCCATGTTTTCCTGATTACTGGTTTGGTTTGTAGATTTTTGTTCCTCTCTGGTCATCATTTTATCTTGACGGGTTTAATCAGTTCCTTAGCTTCTTTGTCTAGTCTTGGAGATTAATTAGCTGTTGTTTATGCATAAGTGTTATATCTTCTCTTTGTCACTTTGTTCTTCTTATTCTAATTTCTTATTGCTGGTTGAGTTCACTTTAAAGGAATGTATTAGGGCCAGGGAAAGGAAATTGTGTAAGCAAGGAAAAAGTGTAAAGTAATATTGGTGATAAGTGTTAACAGAGCAACAATATGAGATCTGGGAGGATGGATATTAGATTCATGTAAGTTGTGTAGAGTTATAGCAGTAGGTAGAGTACCTATAATGAGTTAGTCGACTGAATATGGGAGGAATATGGTATGAATTAAAAAGCTAGTATTTTCGTGAGAGAGGGAAAGAGAAAAGAAAGGCAATAGTTTCAAGAGTGGATAAGTGACAGAAAACAAAAAAAGGTATTAGAAATTAAGAGTTAGACACTTTGTGGATCAAAGAAAGGGAGGTGGAATATCGGAGAGACAGTAGATGATGGAGGATGTCAAGATGTAGGGGAAAGGGGATAGTGTAGGTAGTCAAAATCTTTTCACACAGAAATGAGGCAGTGGAGGATGAGGAAACCCAGCAAATGTGAGGTATTCCCTGCAGCACCTATTGTATAATTAAGATAAAATAAAATAAGAAGAAAATGAGGGACAAGAGAGAAAGAGAAAAAAAAGAGAAGAAAGGAAGACGAGAAAGGGGGTGGGTAAAGGGCGGGGAACAGGCAGGGAAAAGAAAAAAAGATACACACCAACCACAACAGAAACAAGAACAAAAAAAAAAACCCTAAATAACTGAAAGAAAAAGGCTTTGGGGGATACGCTGGGAGAAAAGACTAGGGGATAATGCAATGTTAGCAATCAGGACATTAAAAAAAATAAAAAATAAAATAAAAATAAAAACAAAACAAAACAAAACAAAACAAAAAGAAAAAATGCAAACGTTGAGGGCTAGGACATTCAAGGACCTCAGATGGACCTCAGGGCATGATGGATTCAGGGATGGAAAATCTGAGATATTGAAGACTCAAGAGGTGTGAGTCTCTGGGGTGTGGGCCACCAGGATTTAGGGGACTCAGACCTGGCAACCTCAAGTTCAGTTAAAATGGAGCCTGGGAGCACTGCAGTGCATCACAGCCTTCAGGGATCCCCACAGCTGGGTGCCAGCCCTATGGGTGAGGTCACATCTGCAAGCTCTATCCTGTGTGTCTGAGCCCCACAATTCACTCACTCACTGTGGTCTATTCTGTGGATATATCGCCAATTCGACTTCAGGACCCCTCCCACCCTGTAAGCCCCCAGATCGGCCACCTGGGGGCGCCTCTATACTGCAGCCAATTTAATGACACAGATCGATAGCCAGGCCCGGGAGTGGGGCTCCAGCTGGAAACACTAATAACAGAGTCCAAAACCAAAATTCCCATGCTTTGCAAAATATTCCCCTAATCGGCTTCCAGACATCTCCCACCCTGCCAGACCCTGGTGGCATCTCTTTATTGCTATCAATTTAAGTCCACTGCAGATTGGTAGCCGGGCTTGGGGGGGCGGGGCTCTAGGTGGAAGTGCTATTATAGGTGTCTGCAATCAAAAATTCCCCTGCTTCACAATAAAACTCTCATTTGTCTCCCCAAATCGGTCTGCAAAGGCCTCCTGTCCTATTAACACCCCAATAGGATGCTCAGGGCTTATAAATTCCCCGGTACTGCAGAGCCTCCAAAAAACGCAGCTGCAGTGCCTGGTGCCACGGCTCCACCCACCCCAGGAGGGAGCGTCCTGCGCACAGCCCCAACCTCCGTTTAAGACAGTCTCAATTATATTTTATAGATGAATTTTCTCTGTTACCTTCCCACCAAATTGATGTCCAGACTCCTCCTGCCCCACAAAAGTCCCAAAACAGCCTGGTCTCGAAGAACCTCCAATGCTGCCCAGCCGCTTCTTTGCAGGAGATATTATCAGGTATGCTCACTCAGCCACCATCTTGCCCCCTACAGGTATTGGTTTCTTGATTTCCTCTTGAGCTTGCTCATTATTGGTGTACAGAAATGCTATTGATTTTTGCACATTGATCGTATAACCTGTGACTTTACTAAGCTCATTTATGAATTCTAGAAGCTTTATTGTAGACCTCTCAGGGTTTTCTCTGTATAGGATCATGTTTTTCAAATAATGAAATTTTGGCTTCTTCCTTTCCAGTTTGAATGCCTTTTATATCTGGTTCTTGCCTCCATGCTCGAGCAAGTACTTCTAAGACAATGTTAAATAGAAGAGGTGATAGTGGGCATCCTTGTCTTGTACCTGATCTCAAAGGGAAAGGTTTTAGGATTTCACCATTGTAAATGATGTTGGCTTTGGGTTTTTCATATATACTCTCTATCATGTTAAGAAAATTTCCTTGTATTCCAATCTTTTGCAACGTTTTTATCAAGAAAATGTGCTATATTTTGTCAAATGCTTTTTCTGCATCTATACATATAATCATGACTTTTTTTCCTTCAATCTGTTTATATGGTGTATTATATTGATTTTCTTATGTTGAACCATCCTTGCATACCTGGAATGAATCCTATTTTGTCATGGTGTATAATTAGTTTAATGTGTTCTTGCATACAGTTAGCAAGTATTTTGTTCAGGATTTTTGCATCTAGGTTCATTAGAGAAATTGGTCTGCAATTTTCCTGTCTTGTGGTGTCTTTATTTGACTTTGGTACTAGGGTAATCTTGGCATCATAGAATGAGTTAGGTAATGTTCCTTCTTTTTTGATTTTTTGGAAAAGTTTCAGCAAGATTGGTCTTAGTTCTTTCTGAAATGTTTTGGAGAATTCAACTGTGAAGCCATCGGGCCTGGGCTCTTCTTAGTTGGGAGGTTTTTAATGACTGATTCTATCTCTTTACTTGTGATTGGTTTCTTGAGATCATCAATTTCTTCTTTTATCAATATAGATCAATATAGGCTGCTTCTGTATTTCTAGGTATTTTTCCATTGCCTCTAAATTGTCCTTTTGTTAAAATATAGTTTCTCAAAGTATCCTCTTATGATAGTCTTTATTTCTGTGGGGTCAGTGGTGATATCTCCTTTCTCATTTCTTATTTTGTGTATTTGCACCTTCTCTCTTTTTTTCTTTGTTAGTCTTGCTAAGGGTTTCTCAATTTTATTGATCTTCTGAAAGAACCAACTCTTCATTTTGTTTATCTTTTCAAGTGATTTCTTATATTCTGTTTCATTTATTTCTGCTCTTATTTTTCTTTCTTTCTTTCTTCTTCCTATGGGGTTACTTTGTTGTTTTTTTTACTAATTCCTCCAAATGTGCAGTTAGTTCTTCAATTTTTGCTCTTACTTCTTTTTTGATGTATGAATTTATGGCTATCAATTTCCCTCTCAGTACTGCTTTAACCGTGTCCCATAAGTTTTTGTATGTTGTGTTATCATTTTCATTAGTTTCAAGGTAGTTATTAATTTCTGTTCAGATTTCCTCTTTCACCCACTGTTTTTCTGAAGATGCTGTTTAATTTCCATATCTTGGTGTGAAATCTGGGCCTCTGGCCCTTGCAGATTTCCAGCTTCACTCCACTGTGGTCAGAAAAATTATTTTGTATGATTTTGATCTTTCTGAATTCATTAAGCCTTTCTTTGTGGCCTAGCATATGGTCTATCTTGGAGAGTGATCTGTGTACACTTCAGAAAAATGTATATCCTGCTGTGTTTGGGTGTAATGATCTGTACATGTATATTAGATCCAGGTCCTCTAGTATACTGTTCAAATATTTCATTTCTTTAGTGATTCTCTTTTGAGATGTTCTGTCCAGAGTTGATAGTGGTGTATTAAATTCCCCCACTATAATTGTAGATGCAGCTATTCTTCCACTTAGTTTTCCCAGCATTTGCCTCACATATTTACATGCACCCTTGTTAGGAGCATAAATATTTATGATTGTTTGTTCTTCTTGACAGATTGTCCTCTTCACTAATATGTAGGATCCTTCTTTGTCTCTCACAATTTTTACGCATTTAAAGTCTATTTTGTCTGATATTAATATAACTACTCCTGCCTTTTTTTGGTTATTATTTGCTTGTAAGATTGTTTTCCAACCATTCACTTTCAGCCTCCATGAATCTCTGGGTCTAAGATGTGTCTCTTGTAGACAGAATATAGATGGGTCATATTTCCTTATCCAATGTCCCAGTCTGAATCTTTTGTTAGGTGAGTTTAGTCCGTTGACATTCAGTGTTATTACTTTCAAGGAATTATTTATGTTAGCCATATTTTGATTGGACTTGTGTTTGTCATATTTTGTTTGTTTTTCTTCACTTTTTGTCTTTTTTGTTGCTCTTACACTCTCCTCCAACTCTGTCTGTCCTGTTTTTTCCTTTCTTCCTGCAGAACTCCCTTTAGAATTTCTTGAAGGGGAGGTTTCTTATTGGCATATTCTTTCAACTTCTGTTTATCTGTGAATATTTTAAATGCTCCATCATTTTTGAATGCTAGTTTAGCTGGATAGAGTATTCTTGGTTGGAAATTTTTCTCCTTTAGTACCTTTACTATATCATACCACTGCCTTCTTGCCTCCATGGTTTCAGATGAGAAATCAGCACTTAATCTTATGGAGCTTCCCTTGTATGTGATGGATTTCTTTTCTCTTGCTGCTCTTAGAATTTTCCCTTTGTCTTGAGTGTTGGATAATTTGAAAAGTATAAGTCTTGGGGTGGGCCTTTTGGGGTTTATGATATTTGGGGTGTGCTGTGCTTCTTGGATATATACATCTGTCTCTTTCAGTAGATTTGGGAAGTTTTCAGCCATTATTTCCTGCAACACTCCTTCTGATCTCTTTCCCTTCTCTTCTCCTTCTGGGATGCTTATAATACGTATGTTTGTGCATTTTGCATTGTCATTCAGGTCCCTAAGTCCTAGCTGGATTTTTTCTATCTTTTTATTGATCACTTATACTATCTGTTTGATTTCTCATCTACTGTCTTCCACATCGCTAATTCTCTGCTCTGCCTCTTCTAATCTGCTGCTATTTGCTGAGAGTGTGTTTTTGATTTCTTGCACTGTGGTGTTCATTCCCATCATATCTGTTGTATTTTTGCGTATGCCTGCAATTTCCCCTCCAAGTGTTGTCTTCATATTTTTAACCTCTTCCTTTACTTCATTAAATTTGTCTGTGATATATGTTTTGAGATCTTTAAATACCTGTGCAAAGTTCTGCTCCCCTTCCTCGTTTTTAGTTTGTTCATTGGATTCAGCCATGTTTTCCTGATTACTGGTTTCATTTGCAGTTTTTTGTTGCTGTCTGGTTTTTTATCTTGACGGGTTTATCATTTTATCTTGACAGGTTTAATCAGTTCCTTAGCTTCTTTTTCTAGGCTTGGGGATTAATTAGCTGTTGTTTTTGCGTAAGTATTATATCTTCCCTTTGCCACTTTGTTCTTCTTATTCTATTTTCTTATTGCTGGTTGAGTTCACTTTGAAGGATAGTATTAAGGCCAGGGAAAGGCAATTGTGTAAGCAAGGAAAAAGTGTAAAGTAGTATTGGTGATAAATGTTAACAGAGCAACAATATGAGATCTGGCAGGATGGATATTAGATTCATGTAATTTGTGTAGAGTTATAGCAGTAAGTAGAGTACCTATAATGAGGTAGTCGACTGAATATGGGAGGAATATGTTATGAATTAATAAGCTAGTGTTTTTGTGAGAGAGGGAAAGAGAAAAGAGAGGCAATAGTTTCAAGAGTGGATAAAAGACAGAAAACAAAACAAAGGTAATAGAAATTAAGAGTTAGACTATTTGGGGATCAAAGAAAGGGGGGTGGAATATAGGAGAGACAGTAGATGTTGGAGGATATCAAGATGTGGAGGAAAGGGGATAGTGTAGGTAGCCAAAATCAATTCACACAGAAATGAGGCAACAGAGAATGAGGAAACCCAGGAAATGTGAGTTGTTCCCTGCAGCACCTATTATATAATTAAGATAAAATAAAATAAGAAGAAAATGAGGGACAAGAGAAAAGGGAGAAAGAAAAGAGAGAGAAGAAAGAAAGAAAAAGGGGGGTGGGTAAAGAAAAGGGAGGGGAACAAGTAAGGAAAAGAAAAGAAGATATAGAACACAAACAACAGCAAGAACAAAAAACCCCTAAATAAATGGAAAAAAAGACCTTGGGGGATACAATGGGAGAAAAGACTAGGAAATAATGCAATATTGGCAACCAGGACAATAAAAAATTAAAAATTAAAAATTAAAATTAAAATTAAAAAATGCAAATGTTGTGGGCTAAGACAATCAAGGACCTCAGATGGGCCTCAGGGCATGGTGGATTCAGGGATGGAAATTCTGTGATATTGTAGACTCAAGAGATGTGAGTCTCTGGTGTGTGGGCCACCAGGGTTTAAGGGACACAGACCTGGCAAACTCAAATTCGCTTAACAGGGAGCCTGGGAGCACCGCAGTGCAACACAGCCTTCAGGGATCTCCGCCGCCCTGGTTGCCAGCCCTATGGGATAGGTCACATCCGCAAACTCTGACCTATGTGTCTGAAACCCGCAATTCCCCCTTTCACTAGGGTCTTCTGTGGCTGTATCTCCAATTCGACTTCAGGACACCTCCCGTCCTGCAGGCCCCCGAAACAGCCAGTTGGGGGCGCCTCTATATTGCAGCCAATTTAAGGACGCTACAGATCCACAGCCAGGCTTAGGGGGTGGGGTTCTAGCTGGAAGCACTGTATCACTGTCCGAAACCAAAAATCCCACTCCTCGCAAAAAATTCCCCTAATTGGCTTTCAGCCGCCTCCCACCCTGCCATCCCCCAAAATAGCCTCCTGGTGACATCTCTTTACTGCGAGCAATTTAAGGCCGCTGAAGTTCAGCAGCCGGCCTTGGGGGCCGGGCTCTAGCCAGAATCGCTATTATTCGTGTCAGAAATCAAAATTTCCCCGCCTCACAAATAAACCCCCTCTGTCTCACCAAATCAGTTTGTGAAAGCCACCTGCCCTGTTATTCCCTTAATAGCCCGCTCAGGGCTTATGAATTCCCCAGTACCACAGAGCCTCCAGGAATCGCCGCCGTGGTGTTGGTGCCGTGATTCCACCCACCCCAGGGGGGAGCGTCCAGCACGCAGACCCTATCTCTGTGTATAAGAGCCTCAATTTTATCTTTAACACGAATTTTCTGTTACCTTCCCACAAAATCAATGTCCAGAAACAGCCTGGTCCAGAAGAATTTCTAATGATGCTAAGCTGCTTCTTTGCAGGAGAGACTATCAGGTGCACTCACTCAACCACCATCTTGCCGCGCCCTCTGTAGTGTTCTATTATTGTGGTATTTTTTTCTATCATTGGTATGAGGATAAAGTTGGCCATGTATAGTGAATTAGGAATTGCTCTCACCTCTTCAGGACTTTTTGAAGAATTTGAGCAAAATTAGAGTTGAGTCTTCTTGAAATTTTTTATAGAAATCCCCTGTGAATCCATCTACTACTCATCTACTACTGGTCTTTTTTTTAATTTTGGAAATTATGATGACTGATTCAATTTCATTATGAGCAATTTGTTTGCTGAGGTCTCCTATTTCTTCTGGAGTCAGTGTAGGTAGTAGGGTGTTTCAAAGAATTTGTGCATTTCTGGCAGGTTATCTAATTTTTTGTTTGTACTGTTGTTCATAACACCCTCTTTTTATTTATTTTATTTTTTTAATTATCTTTTTTAAAGTTAATAGATCACACAAAACAGTCCCCTAGGTGCAACGGTAAGGACCAGGAAGGAATGAGGGTCCAACAGTGAGCCCCTGATACTAATGACTATGCTTGTGAGCCTATACACCTGAAATAAGAACAAGGCCTAGAGCAGCACTGTGCCTAAGAGTTCCCTCCTGACAGCCTCCGTGCTACTCAAATGTGGCCAGTCTCAAAGCCAAACTCAGCATGTAACTGCAATGCATTCCCCCCAGCATGGGACATGACACCTGGGGATGAGCCTCCCTGGCACCGAGGGATCAATACCAAGTACCAGCTGATGACATAACTATAAAATGACCTTAAATTAAAGGTTCAATGCAGATCAGCAGAATATCCCTGTCTACATATAATAACAGGAGTTAAAAATGCTGTTTGACCTAAAGTAAGGGGGAAATGGAAAAGACAAATGAGTTCATATGGCTAGGAGTTTCTAAAAAAGAGTCTGGAGGTTGTCAGAAGGATTGCCCTTATGCACACCTGAACAGAGTCTCAGAGACAGATAAAGTAGATACAACCCCAGATATTGGTCCTTTTGAGGGCTAAAGAGACCCACAGGTTCTATGGTCATGTCAGATGGGGTTCACTGCCATGCCAGTTGGCCCTTCTTTGAGCTGGTGTTTCTGCGTGATGGAGCTGGACTCAGATGGGATCTCTTTTCGCAAGCCTTTCATGCTACTTTACTGGAATTGTAGTTGGTGCTGGGTCTTAAGATATATCTAGGGGATTTGAATCTCTGGACTGACAATATGATAGTCAGGCCCTGAGCCTCAACAGACTTCAGCTCCTACACTCTGATTTACTGGACTTACCCCACTCAGCTAACATGGAGTTGAAGAATGTCAACCACCACACCATGGAGCCTAGAGTACCTACAACTGAAAGCAGGAGGATTGCATCCAATATCCATGTGGAATCTAAACCCCCTCTTGACATAGATGTGGAATGGACACATCCAAGCCAAGGTCCACAGGAAGGAGGAATACAGTAAGGATCAGAGTGGACTTAATGATATCCTATTCATGAACTATTGTGGTTAATAGTTGAGAAAATGTGGCATTTGTGTGGAAAAGTGGCCATGGTGGCTGCTGGGTGCAGGGAATGGGAGGAAGAGAAGAGATGTGGAGGCATTCTTGGGACTTGGAGTTGTCCTGGGTGGTGACCCAGGGACAATTGCCAGATGTTATATGTCCTCCCATGGCCCACTGGATGGAACATGGGAAAGTGTGGGCTATGGTGTGGAACATGGGACATGGGGTGCAGCGATGCCCGGAGATATACTCACCAGATGCAATGGATGTGACATGATGATGGCGGAGAGTGTTAATGTGGGGGGAGTGGTGGGGGCGAATGAGGACCTCATATTTTTTTAAATTACTATGTTTTTTAAAAATGAATGAATTGAGTACAATTTGAAAAAAAAAACACATTACATTAAAAAAGCATAAGAGTTTCCCATATACCCCATTCCCCATGCCCCCATAATTTTTAATTGTATTTTTTGAAGATACAGAGATCACAAAAAAATCTTACATTAAAAAATAGAAGAGATTCCCACATACCCGACACCCCCACTCCACTCCTCCCACATCAACAATCTTTTTAATCATTGTGGCACATTCATTGCATTTGTTGAATACATTTTGGAGCACTGTTGCACCACATGGATAATAGTTTACATTGTAGTTTACACTCTCCCCTAGTATATTCAATGGGTTATGGCAAGATATATAATATCCAGCTGTCTCTACAATATCATTTAGGGCAACTCCAAGACCCAAAAATGCCTCCACATCACATCTCTTCTCACTCCCCCCCAGTTTCTTCCATCACTAGTCACATTAGTTCTGTAGTAGAATATCAGTAAGTCCACTCTAATCCAAATTTTATTCTCCGATCCTGTGGACCCGGGTATGGGGAAGTCCACTCCACGTCTCTATGAAGAGGGGGCTTAGATTACACATGGGTGATCTCTTGACTGTTCATGTTCCAACTGGGCCCTGAATCTCAGCAGAGTTGCAACTCCTACTCTCTGGTTCATTGGACTTATCCATGTCAGTTAACAGGAAGTTGAAGATGGTCAACCACCACAGCTGGGAACCGAGAGTATCTACAAATGCAAGCAGGAGAATTTTATCCATAGTGCCCTCTTATGGTAATTTTCATTTAAGCCAGGTCAGTAGTAATGCCTCCCCTTTTTCATTTTTTGTTTATTGGTTTGTATCTTCTCTCTTTTATTCTTTTTCAGTTTAGGTAAAGATTTGTCAATTTTATTCATGTCTTCAAAATCAAAATTTTCATTTTCTTGATTCTCTGCATTGCTTTTGTGTTTTGTATTTCATTTATCTCAGTCTGAATCTTTGTTATTTTTTTCCTTCAGCTCACATTGTGTTTTGTTTGTTTTTCTTTTTATAGTTTTCCCTGTTTTGAGCTTAGGTCTCAGAACTGAAGTCTTTTATTAAAATATGTTTTTATTATAGAACAACCAAGCACATGTGTAGAATTCTCATACAGTAACTCTTGACAAACGTATCACACTGTTGTGGAATATCTGTTATAGATTATGAGATAATATCCTCAGAACATTACCATCAACTACGGTTTATAGCAGACATTTAGCATATTCTTTCATACCCTCTATTATTAACATGGTACATCTTTGACATTGATACAATAATATTACTGTTTTTCTGTCAACCACCACACCATGGAGCCTAGAGTGCCTACAACTGAAAGCAGGAGGATTGCATCCTGTATCCATGTGGAATCTGAGCCCCCTCTTGACATAGATGTGGAATGGACACATCCAAGCCAAGGTCCACAGGAAGGAGGAATACAGTAAGGATTAAAGTGGACTTAATGATATTCTATTCATGAACTATTGTTGTTAATAATCGAGAAAATGTGGCATTGGTGTGGAAAAAGTGGCCATGGTGGCTGCTGTGTGCGGAGAATGGGAGGAAGAGATGAGATGTGGAGGCATTTTTGGGACTTGGAGTTGTCCTGAGTGGTGCTGCAGGGGAATTGCCAGACATTGTATGTCCTCCCATGGCCCGCTGGATGGAACGTGGGAGAGTGTGGGCTATGGTGTGGACCACAGGCCATGGGGTGCAGAGATGCCCAGAGATGTACTCACCAGATGCAATGGATGTGTCATGATGATGGGGGAGAGTGTTACTGTGGAGGGAGTGGTGGGGTGGGGGCAGTGGGGGTCAATGGGGACCTCATATTTTTTTAATGTAATATTTTTTAAAAAATGAATAAATTGAGTAGAATTTTTTAAAAAAGAGTAGGGGAGGAACTAAATAAATGAAAAATGGAGAACTTAAAAAAGAATAAGTGGTACAATAATAAATTTATATTGGAAAAATAATAAATCTATTTTAGTCCATTGTTCTTTCCTCAGTCTTGAGGATTTGGGGATGGTGATGCCCACTCTTTATCTAATTGAGATGTGGCTCAGCTCCCAAGGGGCAGATGTATGGATCTATCTTGCTTGCAGTTTAAGACACTCTCTGTACCTTAGGAAGGGCATTGTCCACAATCATCTCCTTTTTACTTTTGCTGGGTGAGTACAATGAGCTGGAGAGTAGGTCTTGCAACTATGCTGAGAGTCAGGGCTCAACTGGCACAAGGATGGATCCAATATTTAAGTCTGTGGGGCATATATTTAATAAATATAGTGTTAATTATAAGTTCAAATAAAAGAGGCAGAAGAGCCATGTGTAGGAAAACTGTAAATCAGTCTAACTCTGTTATACAGGGGAGCATAAATAAAAAGTAAGGCCCACTTACTTTTTTTACAGGGTGCTAAATTTCTGAGATGTTGGCCCTGCTTAAAGTGTTTGGATATCTCTAGAGTCTGCAGGAGCCCCACAATTTCAGGTACTGTTTACAGTGGCAGTCAATAAGTTCCCGCCAAGACATGCATAAGTGTAATATCTAGAATGACCTCATGACTCTCTTTGAAATCTTTTAGCAATAAGAACTCATTTAATGATAAAGTTAATATTTCCCCCTTTTGGTCAAGGTCTTCTTCCAGGTGCATTGCCAGTTGGCACTTGGTAATAATACCTCAGTGCCAGAGAAGTTCATTCCTAAAAGTCATGTGCCATGATGGGTGAAGGTAGTGTGTTTTTTTTCTGAGTTTGGCTGAGAAAGAGGCCACATTTGAACAGCAAGGAGGCTTTCAGGAGGTAACTCTTAGGCAATATATAACACTAGGCTAAGATTCAACCTCACAAGAAAAGGTTCATGAGTACAATCATCAGTATCAAGGGCATGCTGTAATGGTCTTTCTTCCTTCAGTAGGCACTGCCCTTGTACTTGGAAGATTCTTACTGTCCTATGAGAGAATGCAGCAGAAATCCACAGGATGGGATTTCAATACTCATTTGTTTATTGTATGGATTTCCACACACCAAGAAAATTCCCCATGTACACTTGAACATATTCATATACCAGTGAGGCATGCCCAATGGTGAACCCCTCACCATGCATACCCCATCACAAATACCCCTCACCAGTGTTCTTCCCACGCCACATTTGTGACACATCTGTGATCCAAAACCTCTACAAAAATGAAGGCAACAAAGTATCCTAATATAATTAATAAGAAAATGAAATAATAATAGTTTCAATGGAAGAAGTTTTATCATTGATATAAAGGCAGTGACCACCAAAGTTTCAGAGGGGAGGGAGAAGGAAGAATAGGAGTGATATAGGGACATTTTTGGGACATTGGAATTGTTCTGCATGACATTGCAATGAGAGATACAGACAATTATATGTTTTGTCATAGCCTATCAAAATTTTGTGGAGCAGAGTGTAAATTATAATGTAAACTATAGTCCATATTGTAGCAATGCTTCAATATGTGTTCTTCAATTGTAATAAATGTACCACACTAATGAAGGATGTTGTTAAGGTGGGAATGTGTAGAAGGGGCTGTGTGTGGGCTATCTGGGAATCACCTACATTTTCTATATAACATTTATGTACTCTAAAGCTTCTTTAAAAAGAAAAAAAAACAAAAACAAAAACAAATAAGTGGTTCAGAAATGAGAGCAATGGTTGTAGAATCCACTACCCGTGGAAGGGAGGAAGAAGGGTCTGGTAGAGTGTGAGGAGTGGTTTCTTTTCAGTGAGTTTGACCCCTGAGCCCCCTTTGAATCTCGGAGGGGACTTGGCAGTTTGGTAATATTGATGAATTCTGAGAAGAAATACTGATTCTGTCTGTAAACTGGTCTGTTCCTCTGGGTGTATTAGACTGTATAAGACTCAGAGTTTTCACTTTTATATTATTAAATCAAGAGTAGGGCTTTCATTTTACCACATTATTGGGGTGACTCAGTTTGGGTCCCCATGTACAGCTAGCCTACAGTTACAGGCTAAATAAATGGATGCTCACTCAAAGACAGAGAAGTAAATACACAAAGAAGGAGAACACAGAGTTTAGTTTTGGACACTGGAGCCACAGGTGGAGAGCTGCACCACCCACCTGATAGCATGCAGCTATAAACACCAGGACCCTGAACAGCTGAGAAAGCCCAGAAAGAAATGAGGCCCAGGGAGAGAGATGAGCCTTATACTAGTCTATAGCTGAGATTGAAAGGAGCTGAGACCATGGAACCTTAAGAAGAAAAGGAAGGCCAAAGCCTCACAGAGACTGTCAACCATCTTGCTCCAATATATGGCAACAGACCTTGGTGAAGAAAGTAACTTTATGGTCTGGTGAATGTAAATTTCTACTGCAAATAAATAAGTTTTATAAAAGCCAACAGATTTCTGTTACACTCAATCAGTACCTGTATAGTTGATTAATACAGGGACCCAGACTGGAACTAAAGCAGCTGTGGGGAGAGGGTAGGGGGATATGATCAGGCAGGCATTCACAACCAGGCAACCTGGGAGAGAGGGGAACTAATGTAGAGAGGGAGTGGAGACAGATGCCTAAACTGCCCAGCTTGGCAAACTGTTCAAAGCTTAACTCATGGAAGGATCTGTGGCAGGAAGATTTGGATGAGCTTCCAGAAGCCTACTTAAGCTGTGGAGCCAGTGTAGAGCAGTTGAGGAGTACCCACTTTGCACATTCAAGGCCTCTTCTTTGGTTTCCAGGACTTCTTAGAGAAGTTATGCAGAGTGATCCACCAGGTTATCAGGCACCTAGCTGGTACCTTGTGATAGAATTTTTTGTTTTAGGTTTCCTTGGATCTGTAATTTTTTAGTGTTACTTTTTTCTCCTTTTCATTTTTTAAAATTTATTTTTCTTTATTTTATTCACTAAAACCTAGTACATCACCTGCAGAGGGCAGGCTGATGGGAAATTGATTGATGAGTGCTGGCAGCCTGGGAAGCTTTCTATGGGCTAAAGAGGGAAGGGTGGCTTTTCCTGCAGTTTTATTGTTGTCATTTTGTTTCTTGTTTGTCTTTCACTTTTCTTTGTTTCCTTTTTTAACTTATTTTTTTTACCTATTTATTATTTCCTTCATTTGTCTTTCTTCTGTTTTCTCTTGTTTTCCTTTCATTCCACCTATTTTGTTTGACCTTCGATTTTACTCTTTTTTCTGTCTTCTTTTCTTCTCATCATTGCAGCCTTTTAATTCATTCTACTCTTTTCTCTCTAGTGCAATCCTTTTTCCAGTTTTTTTATTTCACCTTTTTTGTTCTTATTTCCTTGTACTTTTAAAATTTTTATTCATATTACTTATTTTCTTAACTCTTGTACACTTCCGCTTCTACCTTTATTTTATTATTATTACTATTATTCTTGTTATTTTCTTATCTCTTTCCTTTTCTCTGGTCCTAATATTCTTCTTAAAGGGAGTGCAGACAGCTGCAAGGAACTAGAATAAGAGGAACCAAGTGACAAAAAGGAAGGTTAATTTAAAATCTATTTTGTCCAATATTAGTACCACTAATCCAGCTCATTTTTAGTTACTGTTTGTGTGGAATAACATTTTGCAACCCTTCCCTTTTAACCTGATTGTGTCCTTACATCTGAGGTGAGTCTCTTATAGACAATATATAGATGGTGCATAATTTTTAAATCAATACCAATATCAGGCAATATAGAGTTTAAATTAAAAACTGTTATAAGGGATGAAGAAAGTCATCCCTTACAAGGGGCAATTCAACAAGAAGAAATAATTATTCTAGATATTTATGCACCTAAATTCACTGCCTCAAGATGCATGAGGCATGTACTGGCAAAGATGAAGGAAGAAATAGATGTCTCTATAATAATAGTTAGAAAATTCAATCCACCATTCTCAGTATTGGATAAAACATCTGGAAAGAAGTGAAATAAAGAAACAGAGAGCTTGATTAATATGATATATTAACTAGACCTAAGAGACATCGATAGCACAATGCACCCCAAAATAGCAAGATATACATTCTTTCAAGTGCTCATGGATCCTTGAGTCAGGAAACAGGTCTCAATAAATTTAAATGATTGAAGTCATACAAAATACTTTGTCTGATCACAACAGAATAAAGCCAGAATTCAATAATGATGGAAAAAAGGAAAATTCATAAATACATGTAGATTAAACAACACAATCTTAAACAGTAGTGGGTTAAAGAAATTGCAAGAGAATTCAGTAACTATCTTGTGATGAAGGAAAATTAGAACACCACATATCAAAATTCATTGCATAGGCAGAGTTCAGAGGGAAATTTATAACCCTCAATGCTTACATTAAAACAGAAAGTGCTAAAATTGATGATATAACTACATATCTGGAAGAATTAGAAAAAGAACAGCAAACTAACCCCAAACCAAGTCAGTGGAAAAATATAGTAAAATCAGAGGAGAAATAAATGAAATCAAACACACACACAAAAATCAATAAAACCTAAAGTTAATTCTTTCAGAAGATCAACAAAAGTGACAAACACATAGCTAGCCTAAGAAAAAAGAGGGAAGACACAAATAAATAAAATCAGAAATGAGAGGGGGGTACTTACCATTGACGCCATAGAAATAAGAGAGATCATAAGAGGATACTATAAATAACTGTCTGCCAAAAACCTAGAAAATGTAGACAAGATGAATAAGTTCCTAGAAATACATGAAACACCTACACTGACTTTAGAACAAACAGGAGACCTCAACAAATGAATGGCAAGTGAAGAAATTGAAACACTCATCAAAAATCTCACAAAGATGGATAGCACAGGACTAGATGGCTTCACAGATGAATTCTACCTATCATTGAAAGATGCTCTAATATGGGACTTGCTCAATCTCTTCTAAAATTTGAACAGGAAAGATTACTATCAAAGTCATTTTATGAAACAAACATCACCCTAATACCAAAATGAGATTAGGATACTGTGAAAAAAGGAAATTACAGACCAATATCTCTAATGAACCTAAATGCAAAATCCCTCAACAAAATACTTGCAAACAGAAGCCAAAAGGACATTAAAAGAATTTTACACCAGGAGCAAGTGGGTTTTATCCCAGGTATGCAAAGGAGGTTCCACACAAGAAAATCAATTAGCGTAATAAACCAAATTGATAAATTGAAGAAAAAAAATCACCAGATGCTCTTGATTGATGCAGAAAACACACTTAACAAAATGCAGCAGACTTTCTTGTTAAAAACACCCCAAAAGGAGATGTCAGCAAGGACAACAGCAAGAAGGCAGCAGAGTAAGGAGCTCCTAGATTCAGCTCCTGCTACAAGGCTGTTAGCAAACACCCAGAGCTCTCTGGAGCTAGCTAAAGCACTCATTTGGGGGCTACAGGAAGTCAGAAGGGCATCCTACAACATCTTTTAAGGAATGGAAGAAGGAGGCTGACAATCTTCAGAGAAGACTCAGAATTAGAGCACTCCATGCCCTGGAGACCAGAGCCCATCTTTCACTGGAGACACAAGCCACTTTGGGAGCTGTTCCGTGGATGGAACTGAAAGAACCACTTCCCCAAAACGGGGGAGGAAGGAATGGTTGGGCACCAAATTCAGCTACTGAAGAGTAAAATTCAATGGGCTAAAGTATAAACCTGAGAACAGCTAAAGTTTGAGCATGTCCAAGTCAGAAAGAGGTCAAGAGCAGCCATCTTAACTTTATATCTGGCATGAGGGGAAGTGGGTCAGACTGAAAATCCCAGTGCTGGTGGGGACTGGCTTCTTTCCATCCAGGTCAGATTGCAGGTCTAGCCTAAGACCCAGTGCCACCGCAGACGGAGGAAGCTGCAGGGACCTGCGTCACCCTCTCTGGGAAATTGCTGGCCAAGCCATGGAGGTTGGTGATTATCCTACTCTGGTGGTGCAAGCGCCCACAGGAGCTGTTCTGTGACCGGAATTGGAATCTCCATTTCCCAAAAACAGAGGAGAAGAAGATGGTGGACTGCTGATTTCAGCTACTGATTGGTAGGCTCAGATGACTAAGAAATAACCATAGGAACAGCTAGGGTGTGAATTTGTCCAATTCAGAAAAAGGCCGGTGGTCATTTTGGCTCCACCCCCAGCCTGAGGGGAAGCCAGACTGACCAAAAATCAGTGACAGTAGGAACCAGTTTCTTTCACCTGGATTAGCCTGCTGCACTAGCCTCGGCTTCAGTCCCACCTCTGGCAGAGAGGAAGCTGGCTAGCTCAGGTCCAGTCTATCCAGGTAACTGAGTGTACCTTTCGCTGGCACAAACTGAATAATTAAAAGCCTACAGGAGCACCTGCGATCATCTTGGACCTGGACTGCATAGGTTGATTCGCACACTTGGAGCTCCATCCATGCCTTAGGCAGGGGAGAAAGGGGAATGAAGCATCATCAGTCCCTCTGAGTAACTACAGTCTAGGCCTGCACGACTTGGATTACTCCACACAACAGTGAATCTGTCCCTACCTCTGGGAAAGGAGAAAGTTGGTAGAAGTTTCATTCGTCCCTAGGGCATTGACTGCAGCTTGATCTTCCACAGTTTATAACACCAATTACATCCTTGGCTCCTACTGCAGAACCAGCAAGGGAGAAAGGGCAGGAAGCCATAAACTAAAGAGAAAAACTGCACCCAGAATAAATACTCTAGTAATCCAGATGCCACTACACCAACCAAAAATTACAACCTACACCAAGAAACAGGAAGCTATGGCTCAGTAAAGGAACAAGATAAGCCTCCCGATGACATAAAGGACCTGAGACAATTAATCACAGATATTCAAACAAATCTCCTTAATAAATTCAATGTGATGGCTAAAGAGATTAAGGATATTAAGAAGACACTGGATGAGCACAAAGAAAAATTTGAAAACATGCACAGAAAAATAGCAGATTTTATGGGAATGAAAGGTGCAATAAATGGAATTTAAAAAGCATTGGAATCATATAATAGCAGATTTCAGGAGGCAGAAGAAAGGATTGGTGATCTTGAAAAAATGGCCTCTGAAGGTGAACATATGAAAGAACAGATGAAGAAAAGAATGGAAAAAAATTAACAAGGTCTCAGGTAACGAAACGACAACCAGAGATGTGCGAACATACATGTCATCATTGTCCCAGAAGGATAAGAGAAGGGAAAAGGTGAAGAAGGAATATTTAAAGAAATAATGTTAGAAAACTTCCCAACCCTATTGAAGGACATAGATATCCACCTCCAAGAAGCACAATGTATTTCCGTCTGAAAAAAATCCAACTAGACGAACTCTGAGACACATACTCATCAGAATGTCAAATGCTAAAGACAAAGAGAGAATTCTGAGAACCTCAAGAGAAAAGCAAGGCATAACATAGAAAGGATACTCAATAAGATTAAGTGCTGATTTCTCACCAGAAACCATAGAGGCAAGAGACAGTGGTCTGATATATTTAAGATACCATGAGAGAAAAACTTCCAGCCAAGAATCTTATATCCAGCAAAACTGACTTTCAAAAATAAGGGCAAGGGCGGGGCCGGTGCAGGCGCCGGCTGCGGGCCGCGGTAGCGCTTGGAGCCGGGCGGGGCCGGTGCAGGCCCCGGCTGCGGGCCGCCGTAGCGCTTGGAGCCGGGCGGGGCCGGTGCAGGCCCCGGCTGCGGGCCGCGGTAGCGCTTGGAGCCGGGCGGGGCCGGTGCAGGCCCCGGCTGCGGGCCGCGGTAGCGCTTGGAGCCGGGCGGGGCCGGTGCAGGCCCCGGCTGCGGGCCGCGGTAGCGTTTGGAGCCGGTCGGGCCCGGGTCAGGCCGCGGCGGGTACGGAGCCGGGCAGGGCCGGTCCAGGCCGCGGTGGCGGGAGGTGGACGCCGGAGCCGGCTGGGCCGCTGTAGCGAGCGGAGCTGGGCGGAGCCAGGCCAGGCCAAGGCGGCGTGAGGAGCCGGGCGGAGCCGGGCCTGCGGAGGGGTTTCTGTTTTTTTTTGTTTGTTTGTTTGTTTGTTTTTTGTTTTTTGTTTTTTGTTTTTTTTTTAATTTTACTTAATTTTTTTTTTTTTTTTTTTTTTTTTGAGCATCTGCAGTACTGGGGAGTTCGTGGGCCCTGGGCGGCCTATTGGGGGTTTGTGGGAAGGGAGGTGCTTGCAGACCCATTTGGGAAGACAGACGGGGGGGTTTTAGGGCAAAGCGGGGGGAAGTTGTTGTTTTAGATAGTGTTGCAATTGTGACACGTGTGTACCTGTATCTCTCTTCTCCCTATCCGTTCCCCACCGTTTGCCCATCCTCTTTTTCTTTCTTCCTTTCTTCTTGCCTTTCTTTTTTCTTTATTATAATTAGTTTGTTTTTTTTTTTTTTCGGTTTTCTCTTTCCCTCTTGTCCCTCACCTTCCACTTATTTTTACTTTAATTCAAGTATACAATAGGTGCTACAGGGAACACCTCACATTTGCTGGGTTTTCCCATCCTCCACTGCCTCATTTCTGTGTGAACTGATTTAGGCTACCTACACTATCCCCCTTCCCCTGCATCTTGATATCCACTATCATCTACTGTCTCTCCTATATTCCACCCCCCACCTCCCGTTCTTCAATCCACAAAGTGTCTAACTCTTAATTTCTAATACCTTTGTTCTGTTTTCTGTCTATTATCCACTCTTGAAACTATTACCTTTCTTTTCTTTTTCCCTCTCTCATGAAAACAATAGCTGTGTAGTTCATACCATATTCCTCCCAAATTCAGTCATCAACTTCATAAAAGGTACTCTACCTACAGCTATAACTCTATACAATCTACATGAATCTAACCTCCATCCTTCCAGATCTCATATTCCTGCTTTATTAACATACATCACCAATACAACTTTACACTTTTCCCTTGCTTACACAATTGCCTTTCCCCAACACTAATACTTTCCTCTAAAGTGAACTTAACCAACAACAAGTAACTAGAATAAGAAGAAAAAAGTGACAAAGAGAAGATATAACACCTGTGCAAAAATAACAACTAATTAACCTCCAAGAGCAGACAAAGAAGCTAAGGAACTGATTAAATTCGTCAAAATAAAGAGATGACCAGAAAGCAACAAAAATCTACGAACCAAACCAATAATCAGGAAAACATGGCTGAATCCAATCAACAAACCAATAATCACGAAGGGGAGCAAAACTTGGCACAAGCAATGAAAGATCTCAGAACATTTATCACCGACAAATTTGATGCAGTAATGAAAGAGGTTAACAACATGAAGACATCACTTGGAGGGGAAATTGCAGACATACGCAAAAACATAACAGATATGATGGGAATGAACACCACAGTTCAAGAAATCAAAAATACACTTGCAGCAAATATCAGCAGACTAGAAGAGACAGAGCAGAGAATAAGTGATGTGGAAGACAGTACATCAGAAATCAAACAGATAGTAGAAGGGGTCAATAAGAAGATAGAAAAAATCCAATTAGGATTTAGGGACCTGAATGACAATGCAAAACGTTCAAACATACGTATTATAGGCATTCCAGAAGGTGAAGAGAAGGGAAAGGGGTCAGAAAGAGTGTTGCAGGAAATAATGGCTGAAAACTTCCCAAATCTACTGAAAGAGACAGATGTACATATCCAAGAAGCACAGCGCACTCCACAAGTCATAAACCCCAACAGGCCCACCCCAAGACATATACTTGTCAAATTATCCAATGCTCAAGACAAAGAGAAAATCCTAAAAGCAGCAAGAGAAAAGAAAACCATCACATACAAGGGAAGCTCAATTAGATTAAGTGCTGATTTCTCTTCTGAAACCATGGAGGCAAGAAGACAGTGGTATGATATAGTCAAGGTACTAAAGGAAAAAAATTTCCAACCAAGAATACTCTATCCAGCTAAACTAGCATTCAAACATGATGGAGAGTTCAAAATATTCACAGACAAACAGAAACTGAAAGAGTATACCAACAAGAAACCTCCCTTTCAAGAAATTCTAAAGGGAGTTCTGCAGGAAGAAAGGAAAAAACAGGAAAGGCAAAGTTGGAGGAGAGTATAAGACCAACAACAAAAAAAAAAAAGACAAAAAAATATACAAACAAAATATGACAAACACAAATCCAATCAAAATATGGCTAACACAAATAATTCCTTGATAGTAATAACACTGAATGTCAACGGATTAAACTCACCTATCAAAAGATTCAGACTGGGACACTGGATAAGGAAATATGACCCATCCATATGCTGTCTAAAAGAGACACATCTTAGACCCAGAGACGCATGGAGATTGAAAGTGAAAGGCTGGAAAACAATCATTCAAGCTAACAATAACCAAAAAAAGGCAGGAGTAGCTATATTAATATCAGACAAAATAGACTTTAAATGTGAAACAATTGTGAGAGACAAAGAAGGATACTACATTTTAGTCAAAGGGAAAATCTGTCAAGAAGATCGAACAATCATAAATATCTATGCCCCTAACAAGGGTGCCTCTAAATACGTCAGGCAAACGCTGGAAAAACTAAGTGAAAGAATAGATACATCTACAATTATAGTGGGGGATTTTAATACACCACTATCAACTCTGGACAGAACATCTCAAAAGAGAATCACCAAAGAAACAAAACATCTGAATAGTATATTAGAGGAGCTCGATCTAATAGACATATATAGATCGCTACACCCAAACACAGCAGGATATACATTTTTCTCAAGTGCACATGGATCATTCTCCAAGATAGATCATATGCTAGGCCACAAAGAAAGGCTGAACGAATTCAGAAAGATTGAAATCATACAAAACATTATCTCTGACCACAGTGGAGTCAAGCTGGAGATTTGCAAGGGAAAGAAGCCCAGATTTCACACCACGATTTGGAAATTAAACAACACACTCTTAGAAAAACAGTGGGTCAAAGAGGAAATCTCAAAAGAAATCAATGACTACCTTGAAACAAATGATAATGATAACACAACATACCAAAATTTATGGGATGCAGCAAAAGCAGTACTGAGAGGGAAGTTTATAGCCATAAATTCATATATCAAAAAAGAAGAAAGAGCAAAAATTGAAGAACTAACTGCACATTTGAAGGAATTAGAAAAACAACAACAAAGTAACCCAACAGGAAGAAGAAGGAAGGAAATAACAAAGATAAGAGCAGAACTAAATGAAATAGAAAATAAGAAAGCACTTGAACAGATAAACAAGACCAAGAGCTGGTTTTTTGAGAAGATTAACAAAATTGACAAACCTTTAGCAACACTAACAAAGAAAAAAAGAGAGAAGATGCAAATACACAAAATAAGAAATGAGAAAGGCGATATCACCACTGACCCCACAGAAATAAAGACTATCATAAGAGGATATTTTGAAAAACTATATTCCAACAAAAATGACAATCTAGAGGAAATGGACAAATTCCTAGAAACACATAAACAGCCCATATTGACAAAAGACGAAATTGATGATCTTAACAAACCAATCACAAGCAGAGAGATAGAATCAGTTATTAAAAATCTCCCAACTAAGAAGAGCCCAGGGCCAGATGGCTTCACAGGTGAATTCTATAAAACATTCCGGAAAGAACTGACACCAATCCTGCTGAAACTATTCCAAACCATCGAAACAGAAAGAAGATTACCCAACTCCTTCTATGATGCCAACATTACCCTAGTACCAAAGCCAAACAAAGACATCACAAGGAAGGAAAATTACAGACCAATTTCTCTAATGAACCTAGACGCAAAAATACTTAACAAAATACTTGCTAATCGTATTCAACAACACATTAAACGAATTATACACCACGACCAAGTGGGATTCATCCCAGGTATGCAAGGATGGTTCAACATAAGAAAATCAATCAACGTAATACACCATATAAACAGATTGAAGGAAAAAAATCACATGATTATATCTATTGATGCAGAAAAAGCATTTGACAAAATACAGCACCCTTTCTTGATAAAAACACTCCAAATGATTGGAATACAAGGAAATTTTTTGAACATGATAGAGTATATATGAAAAACCTAAAGCCAATATTGTTTACAATGGAGAAATCCTAGACTCCTTCCCTCTAAACTCAGGAACAAGACAAGGATGCCCACTGCCGCCGCTCCTATTTAACATTGTCTTAGAAGTACTTGCTCGAGCACTGAGGCAAGAACCAGAAATAAAAGGCATTCAAATTGGAAAGGAAGAAGTCAAAATTTCATTATTTGCAGATGACATGATCCTATACATAGAAAATCCTGAGAGATCTACAACGAAGATTGTAGAACTCATAAATGAGTTTAGTAAAGTCGCAGGTTATAAGATCAATGCGCAAAAATCAGTAGCATTTCTGTACACCAATAATGAGCAAGATCAGGAGGAAATCAAGAAACAAATACCATTCACAATAGTAAATAAAAAAATCAAATACTTAGGAATAAATTTAACTAAAGAGGTAAAGAACTTATACAACGAGAATTATACAAGATTGCTCAAGGAAATCAAAGAAGACCTAAATAAATGGAAGACTATTCCTTGTTCATGGATAGGAAGACTGAACATTATTAAGATGTCTATCCTACCAAAATTGATCTACACATTCAATGCAATCCCAATAAAAATCAATGCAGCCTTCTTTAAGGAATTAGAAAAACTAACTATGAAATTTGTTTGGAAAGGAAAGAGACCCCGAATAGCCAAAGACATACTGAAAAAGAAAAACGAAATTGGAGGAATCACACTACCTGACTTCAAAACATACTATAAAGCTACGGTGGTGAAAACAGCATGGCATTGGCATAAGGAGAGACATATAGACCAATGGAATCGAATTGAAAGCTCTGATATAGAACCTCACATATACAACCACATAATATTCGATAAAGCCACCAAACCCTCTCAACTGGGAGAGAGTGGCCAATTCAACAAATGGTGTCTGGAGAACAGGATAGCCATATGTAGAAGAATGAAAGAGGATTACCATCTCACACCTTATACAAAGATCAACTCAAGATGGATCAAAGACCTAAATATAAGAGCCAAGACCATAAAAACCTTAGAAAGCAGTGTAGGGAAACATCTACAGGACCTTGTAATAGGTAATGGATTTATGAATATCTCACCAAAAGCACGAGCAGCAAAAGAACTAATAGATAAATGGGACTTCCTCAAAATTAAAGCCTTCTGCACCTCAAAGGAGTTTGTCAAGAAAGTAAAAAGGGAGCCCACACAGTGGGAGAAAATATTTGGCAATCATATATCTGATAAGAAACTTATAACTTGCATATATAAAGAACTCCTACATCTTGAAAATAAAAAG
This sequence comes from Dasypus novemcinctus, assembly GCF_030445035.2. Classification (NCBI taxonomy): domain Eukaryota; kingdom Metazoa; phylum Chordata; class Mammalia; order Cingulata; family Dasypodidae; genus Dasypus; species Dasypus novemcinctus. The sequence goes on along the minus strand of NC_080704.1, from coordinate 88,245,224 downwards.
ATAAACAATCCATTTAAAAAATGGGAAAAAGACTTAAACAGACACTTCTCCGAAGAAGAAATACAAATGGCAAGAAAGCACATGAAAAAATGTTCCAAATCTCTAGCTATCAGGGAAATGCAAATCAAAACCACAATGAGATACCATCTTACACCCATAAGATTGGCAGCTATGAAAAAAACAGAAGAATACAAGTGCTGGAGAGGATGTGAAGGAAGGGGAACACTCATCCACTGCTGGTGGGAATGCAGAAGGATCCAACCATTCTGGAGAACAGTATGGCGGTTTCTCAAAAAACTAGCCATAGATTTGCCATATGACCCAGCAATACCACTGCTGGGAATATACCCAGCAGAACTGAAAACAAGAACACAAACCAATATATGTACACCAATGTTCATAGCAGCATTGTTCACTATTGCCAAAAGTTGGAATCAACCCAAATGCCCATCAACAGACGAGTGGATCAATAAAATGTGGTATATACACACAATGGAATACTACTCGGCTGTAAGAACAAACACACTACAAACACATGTGATAACATGGATGAATCTTGAGAACCTTATGTTGAGTGAAGCAACCCAGACATTGAAGGACAAATACTACATGACCTCAATGATATGAAATAAACAAGCTGCCCTAGATAGCAAGAGACTGAACGATAGGCTTGCAGGAAATCGGAGGGTGGAGGAAGGATATGAGCCGATGTCTGCAGGGGTGGAATTTAAGACGAGATGGTGGTAAGTATGAACACAAAGAAGAGATAAAAGGGGGGCAAGGGGTTGCCTTTGCTTGGGGCTTTGCGGGTTTGAGGGTGGCTGGGGAGGGACGGGTGGGTAACGTTGCCCAAAAGTGGGGGGAGGGAGGGGTAGCATACGAACCAGGAGAGGGTCAGGTGTTGGTGGAGAGTAAAATGCCGAGAAAATCATATCAAAATATAATAAAGAGGGTTACCTGTTTAGAATGCTCGGAGGGGAGGGTCTGATGCAGGACGGGCTCCTGGGGAATGTCTAAGTGCTCATTCTGCCAGAGTGGGTGACACCATGGGGTAGAAACCCAAGTAGTGAGAGTGGGGGTGGACCCACATCCTGGGGAGGACTAATGCCATCCAATAGAGGGAACTGTATCCCTCGAGAGAAAGGGTGGCTCCCAGGGCATTGGGGCAGTTGAGCAAGTTAGGTCCTGAACACTATTCCATCTATCTCTGGAAGTGGCTCCTCAGGAAACGGAGGTTGGCTATCACTGAGGGCACCAAGGTGGAAGGGAAAATGGGCGTTAAATGTGTGGAACCAAAGTAAATGGGGGGTAAGAGAGGAGTTTCTTGAGAGTACACAAGGATGGATATAAAACATGTAATATTACACCATAACATATAGGAGATGACAGACTGATAATGTAAACCATAATGTAAAACATAGGATAACTAAAAATGTAAAGAACTGTGTATCCTAAAGTATGCACCATAATGTAAACACAGATGTCACCTTGTTAGAAAGCTAATGTCTCAGACTCTGTACATCACTTTAAGTAAATATGATATGAATAGGGCGTAAGAGTATCACTGTGGAAGGGAAAAGGTTTTCTGGTGGATGTGTGGGAGTGCTGTATATTATATATATACATTGCTGTGGTCTAGGACTCCTGTGAAGAAAAGCTGAATAATTAGGGGGGGGAAAAAAAAAAAAAAAGAAAAAAATAGGATGTGGAATTTTTTCAAGTCAACATTCTTTATCTAAGTTCTTTATCTAACTTTATCCAAGTTCTTTATCTATCCTTTAAACTCATCGCTATATGCCATTCCCTAGTAAGGGACCATGACATTATATTGGGCTTCAAATTTCGGGGAGTTCTGGATCACAGAGTGTTTCAACAATGGCAATGGAGGGATACTGGTATGGGATACCAATGACAGGTGATATATGACTGACAGGGAGCTGTACAGAACATATGTCCAGGGTGCATGGTAATGTTTGGATATACTCATAGTGGCAACAATTAAAAACCACAGTAGGGGGGGTACTGGGTTCCTGGCCAGTGGTGCCCTGTCGTGGTCCCTAGGAGAGCAGCGACAGTCTCCCAGGTACAGTGGTGGGGACCGGGAGGGAGTGAGGGTTCAACAGTGAGCCCCTGATACTAATGACTATGCTTGTGAGCTGATAAACCCAAAATAATAACAAGGCCTAGAGCAACTTTGTGCCTGGGAATTTCCTTCTGTCAGCCTTCATGTTACTCAAATGTGGCCAGTCTCGAAGCCAAACTCAGCATGTAAATGCAATGCCTTCCCCCCAGCGTGGGACATGACACCCGGGGATGAGCCTCCCTGGCAACGAGGGACCACTATCAACTACCAACTGATGATGCAACTGGAAAATGACCTTATACGGAAGGTTCAATGCGGATCAGCAGAATATCCATGTCTACATAAAATACCATGACTTTAAAATGCTGTTTGACCTAAAGTAAGGGGGAAATGGAAAGGAGAAATGAGTTTATATGGCTACGAGTTTCTAAAAAAGAGTCTGGAGGCTGGCAGAAGGTTTGCCCTCATGCACAACTGAGCAGAGTCAGAGAGACAGATAAAGCAGATACAACCCCCAGATATTGGTTCCTTTGAGGGCTAAAGAGACCCATGGGAGTTATGGTCATGGCCGATGGGGTTAACTACCAGGGCAGATGGCCCCTCTTTGGAAATGGTGTTTATGTGTGATGAATCTGGACTCAGATGGGATCTCCCTTCATAAGACTTTCATGCTAATGTGCTGGAGGTGCAGTTAATGTTGGGGTTTAAGATATATTTAGGGGATTTGAATCTCTGGACTGACAATGTGATAGCCAGATCCTGAGCCTCAACAGACTCCAGCACCTACAATCTGATTTATTGGACTTACCACACTCAGCTAAGATGGAGGTGAAGAAGGACAACCACCACACCATGGAGCCTAGAGTGATTACAACTGAAAATGGGAGGATTGCATCCAGCATCCAGGTGGAATCTGAGCCTCCTCTTGACATAAATGTGCAATGGACACAACCAATCCAGTGTCCACATAGAAGAGGTGGCATTGGATTGGGAAAAGTGGACATAATGGACAAAGGGTATGGGGAAAGGCAGGAAGAGATGAGAGGTGGAGGCGTCTTCGGGACATGGAGCTGCCCTGGATGGTGCTTCAGAGGTAATCACCGGACATTGTAAATCCTCACAGGGCCTACATGATGGAATAGAGGAGAGTATGGGCCATGATGTGAACCAATGTATATGAGGTGCAGAGGTGCCCAAAGATGTACTTACCAAATCCAATGGATGTGTCATGATGATGGGAACGAGTGTTGTTGGGGGGGGGGAGAGGGGGGGTGGGGGGGTGGGGTTGAATGGGACCTCACATATATATTTTTAATGTAATATTATTACAAAGTCAATAAAAAATAAAAAAATTAAAAAAAAAAAAATAAGGGCAAGATTAGAATATTCACAGATAAACAGAAACTGAGAGACGAGATTTTCAGGAAATACTATAGGGTGTGCTAGAGCCTGAAAAGAAAAGACAGGAGAGAGAGGCCTGGAAGAGAGTCTAGAAATGAAGATTATATCAATAAAAGTAAGTAAAAGTATCAAGAGTGATGAAAATAAAATATGACAGATAAAACTCAAATAGTCAGGAATAAACTTAACCAATGATGTAAAGCACTTGTATTCAGAAAACTGCAACCCAATGACAAAAGAAATTTAAAAAACCCTAAATAACTGGAAGAACATTCCATGCTCATGAGATTGAAGACTAAATATCATTAAGATTTCAATTCCACTCAAATGGATATACAGATTCAATGCAACCCTGATTAAAATTCCACCAGCATTTTTTAAAAATTGAAAGCACAATTAGCAAATTTATTTGGAAGGATAAGGGGTCCTGAATAGCCAGAAACATCATAAAACAAAAAGCAAACCCTCATTGCTGTACTTTAAATCATACTACCAAGCTATAGTGGTAAAAACAGCATTATACTGGCATAAAGACAGATACATAGATCAATGGAACCAAATTTATGGTTCAGAAACAGACCCTCACATTTATGGTCCAGTGTCTTTTGATTAGCCTGTCAAACCCACAGAGCTCAGGCAGAACAGTCCATTCAGCAAAATGGTGCTGAAAGAACAGGATATCTATAACCAATAGAAGGAAAGAGAACCTCTATCTCACACCCTGTCCAAAAATTAACTCAAAATGGATCAAAAACCTAAAAATAAAGGGAAGAGCCATAAAACTTCTAGAAGAAATTGTAGTTAAATATATTCAAGACCTGGTGGTAGATGGTGGATTCTTAATAGAGATAAGAGAAGGACTAAGATGGACTACTGGTGTTTAATGTATGTAGAAGTTTTAATTATTTTTACTGTAAAAGTGTGAAAATGTATGGAATGGATGGTAAAAATATTAATGGCTAGTTTACAAATAGGGATGTGACTGAAAATGGGAGGCTAGGGATTCAAATTCCAATGGACAGAATGCTAGTGAATAATCTAGGAATTGAATAGCACTGTAAACCAAAAGGTGAATGAGAATTGTGGTTGATGGTACAGATGCAAGAGTGCCCTTTGTGAGGTAGAGCAAATGTATATCACTACTGCAGGGTGTTGGGAATACATGGGAAAAATACAACTGAAATGACCTATGGACTGTGGTTAGCAGTAATAATAAAATATTCTTCCATCTATTCCAAAGATGTACTGTGTTGATAATGGGGCAATATATGGAAAATATGAGCCAAATGCATACTATGGACATGGTAACAATCAGATGATATTATCTTATCTGTAATAAATATTCCACCACAGAGTGGTGTGTTGATAGAAGGGTGTTGCTTGGGAATTCTGCATATGTCCATGATTATTTTATAAGTTTATAACCTCTGCCATAAAAAAATATATATTTAAATAATAATAAGGTGCATTGGGGGAAAAACACACCAAATGTAAGATAAGGACTATAATTAGTAGTAAGATTTTGACAATGTTCTTTCATCATTTGTATCAAACATCTCAGGACAATGCAAGGTGTTGGTGGAGGGTTGATGTATGAGACCCCTGTTGGATGTTATGCATGTTTGCTCTGTAAGTTCACAACTTTTACAATACACTTAATTGTTTATTTATTTTCTTATATAAATGACATAAAGATAATAATGGGGGAGGGTTGGGGAAAAATACCTTGGTTAGTAGTAATATTTTGACAATGTTCTTTATTCATTAGTTAAAAAGGTTTAACAACAATGTAAGGTGTTTGTGGTAGGGTGAGTTATGAGAGTCCTGTATGATGTTATATATGTTTGTTTTGTAAGTTCACAACTATTACTATACACTTATTGTTTGTGTATGTTTGTGTGTGGGTGATATATTTCAATAAATTAATTTTTAAAAAAACCTCCAAAAGTAAGGAATAGAAGAAACCTTTCTCAGTATGGTAAAGTGCATATAAGAAAAACACTATAGCTTGTATTTTACTCAACAGTGAATGACAAAAGCTTTCCTACTTGGATAAGGAACAAGACAAGGATGCCATCTGTAACCATTTTTACTCAATATTATAATGGAAGGTTTAGCTAGGGTTATTAAGCTAGACAAATAAATAAGTGCACACAAAAAGGAACAAAATGAGTAAAATTTTCACTATTTGCTGATGACATGATCCTGTGTCTAGAAAATCCTGAAAAATCCACAAGAAAGCTACTGGAATTAATAGACGTGTTCAGAGAAGTGGTGGGATGAGTTTAATATGCAAAAATCAATAGTGTTTCTAAACACTACTGATGTGCAATCTGAGGAGGAAATCAGAAAAAAAATCCATTTTTTCTTGCTGAAATAAACAATACTTTTTTTCCAAATTCTACTCGATTTATTCATTTTTTTAGAAGATATTACATTCAAAAAATGTCCCCATTCACTGCCACCGCCCCCACCCCACCACTCCCCCCACAGTAACACTCTCCCCCATCATGTCACATCCATTGCATCTGGTGAGTATATCTCCGGGCATCGCTGTACCCCATGTCCCATGTTCCACACCATAGCCCACACTTTCCCACGTTCCATCCAGTGGGCCATGGGAGGACATACAACATCCGGCAATTGTCCCTGGAGCACCACCCAGGACAACTCCAAGTACCGAGAATGCCTCCACATCTCTTTTCTTCCTCCCATTCCCCACACCCAGCAGCCACCATGACCACTTTTTCCACATCAATGCCACATTTTCTGGATTATTAACCACAATAGTTCATGAATAGGATATCATTAAGTCCACTCTAATCCTTACTGTATTCCTACTTCCTGTGGACCTTGGCTTGGTTGTGTCTGCGGCGGCTTGCTCGATTGGTAGAGGTGGGGTCTGGCTGCGGACGAGGGGTCGGTCCAGCTCTGGACGAGGGGTCGGTCCTGCTTGGGACAAGGGGTCGGTCCCACTTGGGACGAGGGGTCGGTCCGGCAGCAGACGAGGGATCGGTCTCACAAGGGGTTGCGCGGTTCGGCTGACGGGGTCGCCCGGCGAAGCCGGCGACGAAGGAGTCGCCCGGAGAAGCCGGCGACGAAGGGGTCGCCCGGCGAAGCCGGCGACGAAGGGGTCACCCGGAGAAGCAGGCGACGAACTGGGGACAAGGGAGGCCAGGCCCTTGTCGGGGGCTCTCAGGACTGGAGGGCGCACGGCAGAAGAACTACCGCGGAGACAAGGTAAACACGCAAGTCCACTTTACTGAGGGAGAGGCAACAGTTTTATAGGGGCTGGGCAAGGCTGATTGGTCGAAGCCATGCCCTGTTCTGATTGGTTGCCGGCGAAAGGTCAGTGGGCGGTACTGGACGGGGGAGGGGTGGTGGTTAGGGATTGGCTGTCACTGTTGCTGGGGGAAGGGGCAGGGTTTAGGGATTGGTGGCTGCTGTTGCTGGGGTGGAGGGCAGACTGGATTTTTCCGCCCACGCCTGGCTGTTGCTGCTGTCGGGGGAGGGGAAAAGGGCGGGCTGGATTTTTCCGCCCACACCTGGCTGTTGCTGCTGTCGGGGGAGGGGAAAAGGGCGGGCTGGATTTTTCCGCCCACACCTGGCTGTTGTTGCTGTCGGGGGAGGGGAAAAGGGCAGACTGGAATTTTCTGCCCTGCGCCTGCGCAGGGAGAAGGAAGAAGAAGGGTGCCGCCCCACAAGGCATCGGGTGGCGCCATCTGGGAGGAGGGGCGGCCGTGGAAGCATGGCTGCCGAGAAGGGGAGACCCGAGGGCACTCTGCCCCCATGCCGAGCTTCCTTCAGGGGTGGCGGTGAGTCCGACCAGCCACCCTATTATGGGGGCAGCGGAATTAGGCCTACCGCGGCCACTCCCCCGCCAGGCCAGCAAACCATGCTTCAGCCCGAGGGGTGACCGCAGTGTCCATTACACATCTATGTCAAGAGGGGGTTTAGATTCCACATGGATATTGGATGCAATCCTCCTGCTTTCAGTTGTAGGCACTCTAGGCTCCATGGTATGGTGGTTGACATTCTTCAACTCCAAGTTAGCTGAGTGGGGTAAGTCCAATAAATCAGAGTGTAGGAGCTGAAGTCTGTTGAGGCTCAGGGCCTGGCTATCATATTGTCAGTCCCGAGATTCAAATCCCCTAGATATATCTTAAGACCCAGCACCAACTACAATTCCAGTAAAGTAGCATGAAAGGCTTGCAAAAAGAGATCCCGTCTGAGTCCAGCTCCATCACGCAGAAACACCAGCTCCAAAGAAGGGCCAACTGACATGGCAGTGACCCCAATCTGACATGACCATAGAACCTGTGGTTTTCTTTAGCCCTCAAAAGGACCAATATCTGGGGTTGTATCTACTTTATCTGTCTCTGAGACTCTGTTCAGGTGTGCATAAGGGCAATCCTTCTGACAACCTCCAGACTCTTTTTTAGAAACTCCTAGCCATATGAACTCATTTGTCTTTTCCGTTTCCCCCTTATTTTAGGTCAAACAGCATTTTTAACTCCTGTTATTATATGTAGACAGGGATATTCTGCTGGTCCGTGTTGAACCATTAATTTAAGGTCATTTTCCAGTTACGCCAACTGAAATAAACAATACTTAGGAAAGAACCTAACCAAGGACATAAATAACTTGTATTCAGAAAACTACAAAATCTTGCTAAAAGAAACCAGAGAAGACTTAAATAAATGAAAGCACATGTTCATGAATTAGAACACTAAATATTGTTAAGATGTTGATTCTACCCAAACTGATTTAGGGATGCAATGCTATCACAGTAGGAATCCCAACAGCCTTTTTTGCAAAAATCAGAAAGATAATAAATAAATTTCTTTGGAAGAATAAAGTAAAAATATTTTAAGATATTTTTAAATATTTTAAAAAGAATGAATATGGAAGACTTTCAGTTCCTGACTTTATAGCATATTACTTAGCTACAGTAGTAAATTATAACATTGTACTGGCATAAGGACTGACAGACTGATGACAGTAGCATAATAGAGAACTAAGAAATTGACCCTCACATCTACAGTCATGTGAGTATTCACAATGCTGTTAAGGCTACCCAGGTGGGCTGGCACAGTTATTAAAAAATAGTTCTGGGAGAACTGAAAAGCCATATTCAAAAGAAAAAAAGAGAACTCCTATCTCACACCCTATACAAAAATTAGCTTGAACTGGATCAAGGACTTATATATATACAACAACCATAAAATTTTCAGAAGAAAATACAGGACATTATTTTAAAGATTTTTTTGGTAGGCAGTAGCCTCTTAAACCTTACAAACAAAGCATGAACATCAAAAGAAAAGATAGACATATGTGACTTCCTCAAAATTAAACACTTTTGCACCACTAAGGACTTTGTCTAAAAGGATAAAGGCATCAGAGTTAATGGGAGAAAATATTTGGTAATCACATATCTGATAAGGGTTTAATACCAGTGATATATAAAGAGATGATAAAATTCAAATTAAAAGTAGAAAATATCCAATTAAAAATGGGTTAAAGACTTGCAAAGACAACTGGCCACAGAGGAAATACAAATGGTTAAAAAACACATAAAAATATTCAACATCACTAACAACAAGAAAAATGCAAATCAAAGCTACAGTGAGATATCATTTCATACCTATTAGACTGGCCATATAAAAAAGTCAGAGAACTGTAAATGTTGGAGAGGATGTGGAGAGAGAGGAAGGCTAACTCACTGTTGGTGGGAAGGTACAATGGTACAGCCACTGTGAATGACTGTTTGGCAGTTCCTAAGGAATTTGAATACAGACTTGCCATGGGCCCTGGCAATACCATTGCTAGGTATATATCCGGAAGACCTGAGAGCAGTGACACAAATAGATATCTATACAGCAATGTTTTAGTAGTATTATTCAAGATAGCTAAAAAGTGGAGACAGCACAGGCGTCTATCAATTGATAAATGGATAATCAAATTGTGGAGTATACACACTATGGAATATTATGCAGCAGTAAGAAGAAATGAAGTTTTGAAACATATGACAACCTGGATGAACCAGGAAGATGTTATGTTGAGTGAAGGAAACCAGGCACAAAAGGACAAATACAGTATGATTACCCTATTATGAATGAAATATATTAAAAGAAATATAAATATGAGTAGAATATGCATATATAAGGCCTTTTCTCTTTGAAGGCTGAATAAATGTAAGTTAATATTACAAAATATTAATATCAGTCAAAAACACATTATAGTAAGTGAAGGAGCCAGGACACAGAGTACTACATATTGTATGATTTCATTTATATGAAATTTACATATAAATCAATGTATAAAAATGAAATAACATTAGTGGTTATGTAAATCTGAGGAGGAATGCTAATGGGTGAGGAATCTTTCTGGATTTATGAATTTTTTCTAAATTTTTGAGATGATGAATTTACAGTATTGTGATTATAATAAAAGCAATTTATTATACACTTTGGAATGAAGAGCTAGAAACAGCAGCTATGTACAATGAGGGAAGCATGTAGAGATTGAGAAATAAGGAATTTTCTTGTTTCTTTGCCTGCTTTTTTATTTATTGTTATTATTGAAATAATGAAAATGCTCTAATAATGATTGAAGTGATGAATGCAAAACTCTGAGATTACACAAAATACCAATGATTGTACACTTTGGATGAATTACATGCTTTATTAATATGTACCAATAAAATTGATTTGTTTTCTTTTAAAAGGGAACATTACCACACACTTGAAACACAAAATAAAACCCTAGTGTAGAAAGAGAAGCTAACTGAATAAGCCCATCAAGATAAACAGATATCTAGACTGCAACAGAAACAAAAAATTATAAGACAAACTAAAAAACTGGAAGATATGGCCAAGTCTAAAAAGCAAACTAAAAAGAAAACAGGAGGAGATGCATAATATGGATCAAACAATCAGCGATGTCCAAACAAGTATCATGAATCAACTTAAGGAAGTGAAGGAATCAATAAAGGAAATTAAGAAAATATTGGAAATATTTTAAATATGCATAAAAAAGTAATATATATGAATATATATGATGGTGATGAATGGCAAAATGCAATAAATCAAAAATACAGTGGAAGCACATAACAGCAGATATGAATAGGCAGAGGAAAGAATTAATGGTGTTGAAGAGAGTACATCTGAAAACAAACATAGTAGAATAAATAGATGAAAAGATAGAAAACAACCAGCAGGGATTTGGGATTTAAATGACAACAAGAAATGCAAAAATATATGCATTGTAGGTTTTCTAGAGGAAGAAGAAAAGGGAAAGGGTACAGAAAGATTGTTGCAGGAAATAATGGCTGAAAATATCCCAACTCTTTTGAGGGACTTGGTTGTACATGTCCAGGAAGAGCAGCACATCTCAAGCAGTTTAATCCTAACAGGGTAATCCCAAGACACACACTTGTCAAATTGTCCAACATTCAAGATAGAGAATAGTGTCTTCAGCAAGAGAAAAGAAATCCATCACATACAAGGGAAGCTCAATTAGATTAAGTACTGATTTTACATTTAAAACCATGGAGGAATAAAGAAAAGAAAAGAAAACCATGGGGGAAAGAAGTCAGTGATATGACATAGTTAAGGTGGTCAAAGAAAAAAACATCCAACCAAGAGTTCTCTATCAAGCAAAACTTGCATTCACAAGTGAGGAAGAGTTCAAACTATTCACAGTTAAACAGAAATTAAGAGAGTTTATAAACAGGAAACCTGCTCTTAAATATATAATAAAGGGATTTCTGCAAGTTGAAAGGAAATAAAATAACTGGAGAAAGGTTTGGAGGAGATTGTAGTAAAGAAGATAATTTGTAAGAATAAACAAAAAGATGAAAAGAGAAAATTAAAATTAAAATATATGACAAACATAAACCTAAAGAAAATATGGATACTGTCAGTAAATCCTTGACAATAATAACATTGAATGTCAATGACTTAAATTCTCCAGTAAAGAGACAGATTGGCAGAATGGATAAGGAAACCTGATCAATCTATAGTGTGCCTACAAGAAACTCAATGTAGACCCAGGGATGCAAGGAGGTTGTGTACTTGGAAAGAGATTAAATTACAATGTAAACTATAATCGATGCTACGTAGTAGTGCTCCAAAATATATTCATCAAATGCAATGAATGTGTCACACTGATAAAAGAGGTTGTTAATGTGGGAGGAGAGAGGAGGTGGGGTATATGGGAACCTCATATTTTTTAATGTAGCATTTTGTATGATCTATGCATCTTTTTTAAAAAGGACAATAAAATATTTTTTTAAAAAGAAAATTGAATGGTTGTAAAACAATTTTATCTGCAAACAATAACCAAAAAAGGGTGAAGGTAGATATACTTATAGCAGACAAAATAGATTTTAAATGAGAGAGACTTTAAATGTCAGAGGCAAAGAAGGACACTATATTAATAAAAGAGGTAATTTATCAAGAAGAAAAAACAACCAAAATGTTTATGCACTAATTGAGGGCACCTCAAAAGAAATAAGGAAATCACTGAAAAAAACTAGATGGAGAAATAGATGCCTCTATAATTTTAGTGGGGTAATTTAATAAACTACTATCATCATTAGAAAGAACATCTCCACAAAAGATCAATAAAGAAAAGGAGACCTTGAATAATATATTAGAGGATCTAGAACTAATAGACATATACAGAATATTACAAGCAAACAGAACAGGATATACATTCTTCATGAGTGCACATTGATCATTCTTCAACATAGATTTCATGTTAAGCCATAGAACAACCATCAACAAATTCAAAAAGATTAAAATTATTAAAAAATAATTCCTCTGAACACAATAGAATTAAGCTGGAAATCAGAAAGGGGCAGAGAAACAGATTAGGCACAAAGATATGGAAGCTAAACAACACTGTTAGACAATCAATGGGTCAAGGAGGAAATTGTAAAAGAAAACATTTACTATCTTGAAATGACTGAAAGTGAAAATACAACATATCAAAACCCATAGGATACAGGAAAAGCAGTGCTGAAAGGAAAATTGCTAGGCATAAGTGTCTATTTTAAAAATTAAGGAGGAGCTAAATTCAAATACATCTGCACACCTGGAGGAAATAGAAAAAGAAAAGCAAAAAAATCCCAAAGCAAGTAGAAAGAAGGAAATAAGAGAGATTATTGCAGAGCTAAATGAAATTGAAAATGGGAAAGTGCTAGAAAAAAATTACAAAACCATAAGATGATTCGTTGAGAAGATTAATAAAATTGACAAACCTTAGCTAGACTAACAAGGAAAAAAAAGAGAAAAGATGCAAATATGTGAAATAAGTAATGAGGAAGGGGATATCAACACTGACCCTACAGAAATAAAATGTCATAAGATAATACTTTGAAAAATTGTATGCCAACAAGATGGATAACTTAGATGAAATGGACATGTTCTTAGAAACACAGAAACAGCCTATATTGATGGAAGAAGTTGAATACAACAGACCAATCACAAGTGAGATTGAGTTAGTCATCAAAAACCTCCCAACTAAAAAGAGCCCAGGAGCACATGACTTCACAGGAGAATTCTACCAAACATTCCAGAAAGTACTAGCATGGATACTGCTTAAAATCTTCCAGGAAATAGAAATGGAGGGAGCATTGCCTAAGTCATTCTATGATGCCAACATCACCCTAATATCAAAGTCACAAAAAGATGCCACAAAAAGGAAAACTGTTGAGCAATCTTTCTAATGAATCTACACATAAAATTCCATGACAAAATGCTTGCAAATCATATTCAACATCACATTAAATGAATTATACACCATGACCAAGTGAACTTAATTCCTGGTATGCAAAGATGTTTCCACATAAAAAATCACTAAATGATGAAACTGGATTCAGATGGAATCTCTTTTCATTAGACTTTCATGCTACTTTACTGGAATTGTAGTTGGTGTTGGGGTTTAAGATATATTTAGGGGATTTGAATCTCTGGACTGACAATATGATAGCCAGGCCCTGAGCCTCAACAGACTTCAGCTCCTACAATCTGATTTATTGGACTCACCTCACTCAGCTAAGATGGAGTTGAAGAAGGACAACCAGCACACCATGGAGCCTAGAGTGCCTACAACTGAAAGCAGGAGGATTGCATCCAGTATCCATGTGGAATCTGAGCCTCCTCTTGACATAGAGATGCCACGGACATAACCAATCCAAGGTCCACAGAAAAAAGGTGGCATTGGAGTGGAGTGTGAAAAGTGGACATGGTGGCTGATATGGGTATGGGGAATGGCAGGAAGAGATGAGGTGTGGAGGTGCCTTTGGGACTTGGAGTTGCCCTGGACGGTGCTGCAGGGGCAATCACCGGACATTGTAAATCCTCCCAGGGCCCACTGTATGGATTGTAGGAGAGTATGGGCCATGATGTTGACCATTGACCATGAGGTGCAGAGATGCCCAGAGATGTACGTACCAAATGCAATGGATGTATCATGATGATGGGAGTGAGTGTTACTGGGGGGGGGGGGGGAGTGGTGGGGTGGGGGTGGTAGGGTTGAATGGGACCTCATATTGTTTTTTAATGTAATATTTTTACAAAATCAATTAAAAAATAAAATAAAATAAAATAAAGAATTTAATTCCAAAAAAAAAATCACTAAATGTAATACACCACAGTAACAGATCAAAAGGGAAAAAAAAAGTACATGATCATTTCTATTAATGTGGAAAATACATTCAACAAAATACAGCACCATTTCCTGATAAGAACATTTCAAAAGATAGGAATAGAAGGAAAATTCCTAAACATGTTCAAGGGTACATATGAAAAAACCCATAGCTAAATCATATTCAATGGTGATGTTGCAGCAAAGCCAGGAGTTCTGAACAACAGAGAAACCCAAAATGATACTTGGAGATGTAGAGGAACAGATTCATTATTCATGGGCTCAGAGGAGAGTCAATCTCCAAATTCTGAGCCCTGTTTTTCAGTTTTCATAGGTTTATATAGGATATTATGTGGGATCAGTATGACTATTGCTCACTGGTTAACACATTGCTACGCAAAATTTTGCAAGCAGGGTTACAGAAGCAGAATGCAGATGCAAGGTCATGCTTTTGTGGGCTGATTTACAGAAGTGGGGGGCAGGAGTGGTTTGTTAGAACCACAGAAGTTGTGGGCAGGAAACATTCATTTGATAGTCTCTTTCAAGGCCATGTTTTCACAGGCTGATTTAGAGAAGCAGGGGCAGGAATGGCCTTTTAGATATTTTTCTGCAAGGGTAAACTTTTATTTCTCAACATTACCCGCCGTGATGCCCTTACAATTTTTGTAGGGCATCACTAGGGCTACATGGAAAAAAAATTAATGTAGTAAAGCATTTTACAAAATATCAGTACGTTATTAAGATTAGTTATTTTTTTTAATTACATTCCAGTTTTTGGGAGCTGTAGTTGTTAGTTGAGTCCTAAACAGTAAGCTGGGCAGTTTGAAGAGGAGTAGAAATAACAGGGAACAGGCATTCATCTAGTCAGGTGATGGTGATTTTTGGTTGCTCTGGGCAATTCACATTTTCAAGGGACAGTCAGGGACTGGGTGAGTTCAGTTGTCTTGTTTTCCATTGGAGTGTGCTCTTTTAACTCTAGTATGATGAATTCCAGGTACAATACCTGAAACTTTGAGAGCAGTGGGGGTTACAAGGATAACAGTATGTGGGCCCATCCAGGTGAGTTGGAGGGGCTTCTTTTTCCATTTTTTTACTCAAACTAGATTTCTGGGGAAGTGTGGGTGTGGGATCCTAAGGACAGTTTTGGGTATTTGGGCTAGGGTTTTTTTAACTGCTGGAGGGTAGAATCCTTGCCAGTTTTTCCTGGGAGCCTGAGATTTCCCTTGAAGGTTTGAATAATTGGAGTGGTTGTTTAAACAGAATTTCAAAAGGTGAATAGCCTGAGGGTCTTGGGTTGTGTCTGACTTTAAGGAGGGCTAATGGGAGTAGATTTACTCAAGGGAGGCCAGTTTTTGTTGTTGTTGTTTTTTCTTTTTTTTAAAACAGAACTTGGCTAGGGTGGTTTTGTGGGTTTGATTTATGCGTTTTTCTTTCCCTGAGCTCAGTGGCCTATATGCTGTGTGGAGTTTTCATTTAATTCCTAATATTTTGCTAGGTCTTGGACAACAACTGCCACAAAAGCTGGGTTATTGTTGCTGCTTATGGATAAAGGTATTCCATGTCAGGGAATTATTTCTTGGAGCAAAGCTTTAGTTATTTTTCTTGTTTTTTTTTTAGCATGGGTGGGAAAGGCTTCAATCCAACTACAAAAGGTGCACATTTTACTAGTAAGTATCTATACCTTTGACTTGGTTTTATTTTTGTAAAGTCCATTGTTAAGTTTTTAAAAGGGGGCAGTTCCTGTGCATTGGATGCTGGCCAGGGCCTGGGAACCTTGGGAAGTTTTGTTTTTTGGTTTATTTTTTTGCAGGTTTGACATCAGCTGCTAATAGTGGTGCAGAATGAGGTCATCCAGGCAATGTAGTAATATTTACTGAGCAGAGCTTTTAAAGCAGTCTTTTCCAAGTGGGTGAGCTGGTGGTATTGTTGAACAAGGGTATAAGTGACCTTCTTTGGGATGAAGACTCAGCTATCCAGGAGTAGTCAGTTTTCCTCTGGGGTCTGGTGTCCTCATTTTTTCTTTGCCCACTGGGTATAGTTTCCTACTGGGTATAGTTTAGTTTTTTAATGTGTTGTTTTAAAAGGGACAGGTGAAGCATTGGTGGCAGGGCTTGCAGTTTAAGGTCTTTTTGGCTGCCTGTTGAACTGCTTTATCAGTTAGTGTATTTTTAGTAACTGCATCTATTTTCTGCTGATGTCCCTGACAGTGGATGATGGTGATTCTGTTTGGCTTCCAAACTGCCTTCAGTAGTTGAAGGATTTTTTAAAATTTTTTATTTCTTTTCCCCCTGCAGTTAGTAGTTCCCTCTTCTTATAAAGTTCTCCATGGATATGTACAGTAGTGAATGCACACTAAGAGTCAGTGTAAATGTTTCTTGTTTGTCTGGCGGCCAGTTGTAAGTTCCAAATTAGTACCCAGAGTTCTGTTCACTGTGCAGACCTCCATTTAGTTAGGGGATCTACTTGTTTAGCCATGGTAACTATGTATTCAGCAAGTCTTTCTCCATTTCTGATAAATCTGCTGCTGTCCATGAATAGGGTTTGATCTGGGTAAGGAAGTATCCTGTCCTGGAGGTTGGGGTGGCTGGTATACCTTCTTCTGTTGTTTCTGTACAGTTGTGTTCAGGAGTTCCTCTTTCAGTCAACAGGAAAGTGGCAGAATTTAGGAAAAGAGCTGTGGGAGTTTTTTGAAGCCCTGCAGGAGCTGAGTCCAAGATAATTGAGATTTTTGTTGGTCCTGGGATTCTCCTATTTAAAAGCAGAAAGAAACTGGCTTTGGGGAGCCACCCGCAGGCAGAAAAAAGAAACTAGGAGGCATCAAGTGGTAATTGCTTCATTAAGGTGTATGGATTAGGAACTGGGTTTCTTCAGACTTTTTCTGGCAGCAATGGAGTGTTTCAGGGTAAAGTATCCCCCCTTTTTGGAGTGGTCTTTCTCAATTAGTTGGGTCTTACTTCTTTAAGGTTGCTGATAGCCGAGAGACCTGATGTTTCATTTGCTTTTTTTCTGCTTCCCCCT
Organism: Dasypus novemcinctus; assembly: GCF_030445035.2. Classification (NCBI taxonomy): domain Eukaryota; kingdom Metazoa; phylum Chordata; class Mammalia; order Cingulata; family Dasypodidae; genus Dasypus; species Dasypus novemcinctus. Next base: position 88,228,069 of record NC_080704.1, on the reverse strand, counting down.
CAGCAATTTTGTCCCAATTGATGAATACTTTGTGGCTTTGAGGAGCTGGGAGATGTTTATCTCTGTGAATCCATTTAACTTCTGAAGTTTTTGTTTGATGCCCGGTGCCACCTGGGTGATGGAAGCTGTGTTGACCATTTTCTGGCTTTCTTTTGCTTCTGGGTTGAAGCGGGTGTAAATCTTGGAGGCCTTGCAGAGTTGCTTATGAAAATTTCCAAGGGGGTTTTTCAGGCTTTTGAGTGATGTAGGCCATTTTGGACATATTTGTGGGCCACCTTGCTCCTTTCCATACACCCCTGAGGAGGACTTTTTGATACCGCTAAAGGGCAGCTTGTCTGTGATCTGTGTTAAAGTCCCTGGCCAGTTGAGCTTTCAGTGCTGCCTCTTGGGCCCATTACCCTGGATTCAAGACATCTGCGGGGTCCTGTTTTTGCAATTCTTTCCTGACTTCTGTGAGAATCCATTGTCCCAGTTTCATATTAAACAGGTTTAGGAGTTGGTGGCAATCATTCCAAGTGAGGCTTTGGGTTTGGAAAAGGGACTCTATCAGATCAATAAGAGCCTGAGGCTTTTCTGAATATGAAGGTATGTAGTGCTTTTAGTTTAAGAGATCTGTAGTTGTAAAATGCTTATAAAACAGGATTGGCTTCCTGGGTTGGGCTGTTGCTCCTGCACTAACCTGGGTTGGACCCTGTGTTTCATGGAGGGGCAACTGAAGTGCAGGATGTGCTGAATGGATGGTTTTTTTTGGGCAAAGGGGTTTCAAGATCCCCCTAGGGGAGGTGATGGGCCTGAGGACACTGATGGTGGAGGAGTTTCTGGGAGATATGATCGTGGAGTCTCCAGGGCAGGGACATATCCTGGGATGGCTGGAACATATGGAGAGATTAGTGGGTTTTCTTCTACAGATTTTCATAGAATAGGTTTACGAGGTCTAACCATTTGAGTTACTAGGACCCTATTCTGACCCTTCCTTCCAACACAGAATCTAACCTAATGGGGCAGAGTTTGAGCAAATTTTAACCAGGAATTGATGTAGGGAAGTGATCAGGGTGCCCAGGGGTCCCAGTGACTGCCTGCTAAACTGCATGAACCTTGGTCACCTTTAGGGTTCCTTCTGGGGGTTAGTTAACACCACTTAGGCTACTCCAATTCGCACAAAGTCCAGAGAGTTCTGTGGGACATGCGGACACCGTATTCCCTGGAAAAGTCCTTTTTTGAAGTTTTTAACATACAATCTAAGACTGTGAGTTTGGAGTGTGATAATCCCATCCCTGAACCAGTGTTGCAGGACAAAGTAGGGGAGCCTCTCCCAAGGTCATTCTGATGTCTGCCTGTCCACATCTCTCATGAGAATTTAGGCTTATTTTAGCTAAGGCTTCTCTGAAGAGTCCGGATTAGTCATTATGCCATATGACATAGCCTGCTGAGTGCAGGTTGGGGTCCACATGGAATTCATAGCACAGGCTGTGGAGCCACACACTGGATCAGCAGAGGGAAGCCTCTGCAGTCCCCATTCATTCATTCAATCACTCAGAGGTTACACAGTCACTCCCAAAAGACTATCCTTTCCTGGAATCTCTAATCTCAAGATTATGGGAGGTGATCAGTCTCCCCTTTCATCCAATGACAGACCTGAAAGGGACTCAGAACCCCAGGGCCTTACCTTTCCAGTGTCTCCTGATGTTGTTCAATCCACCTCTCCAATGAGTCATGCCAGGTCAGAGGATGCAGCCCACAGGGATCCCCTCCCTGAAGGAGGCCCTATCAAGGGGACAAAAGGTGCTGTCTCATTTGTGTGTGGAGATCTCCACCAGCCACACACACCAATCCCAAACTAGAGACTCAAAAGGCCTGCTTGGTTGGGTTTCCTGGTCAAGGAACCAAATGTTGCAGCAAAGCCAGGAGTTTTGAATGACAGAGAATCCCAAAACAACATTCAGAGATGGGGAGAAACAGATTTATTATGCATGGGCTCACAGTAGAGTCAGCCTCCAAATTCTGAGCCCCATTTTTCAGTTTTCACAGGTTTATATAGGATTTTATGTGTGATCATCATGACTTTTGCTCATTCGCTAATGTGATGCTAGGCAAAATTTTGCAAGTGGGGTTACAGAAGCAGAATGCAAGTGCAAGGTCGTGTTTCTGTGGGCTGACTTACAGAAGTGGGGGGCAGGAGTGGTTTGTTAGATTACAGAAGTGAGGGACAGGAGTCACTGATCTGATATTCCCCTTCAAGATCATGTTTTCACAGTCTGATTTACAGAAGCAGTGACAGGAACGGCCCATTAGATCTTTTTATGCAAGTTTATGCTTTTATTTCTCAACAGTGAAATGCTGACTTTTCCCACTAAGATCTGGAACAATACAAGGATGCCCACTATCAGCACTCTCATTTAACATTGTGTTAGAAATACTAGATTGAGAAATTAGGCAAAAAAATATATCCAAGTTGGAAAGGAAAAAGGAAAAAGTACACTATCTGCAGGTGACATGGTCTTATATATAGAAAGCCCTGTAAAATCTACAACAAAGCTACTAGAGTTAAAAAATAAGTGGCAGTATATATGATCAGTGAAAAAAAAAACCAGTAGCATTTCTGTACACCAATAATGAGCAATCTGAGGAGGAAATCAAGAAAATTTCAATTTACAGTAGCAAGTAAAAGAAACAAAAACCTACAAATAAACTTATCCAAAGATGTAAAGGACTGGTATTCAGAAAACTACACAATATTGGTAAAGGAAATCAAAGAAGACCTAAATAAATGGAAGAATATTTCCTGATCACTGACAGGAAGATTAAACATCACTAAGATGTCTATCCTACCCAAACTGATTTGCAGTTTTAATGAAATCCCAATATAAATAACCACAGCATTTTTTACTGAGTTGAAAAAGCTAATTATGATATTTATTCAGAAGGGCAAATGACACTGAATAGCCAAAGACATATTGTAAAAGAAAATGAAATTGGAGAAATCATACTACCTGACTTTAAAATATACCAGAGCAAAAAGCAGGCATAATATGGGGGTATTTTTCAGGTTTGCAATTGCCCTGAATGACTTTGCAATGACATTAGCACATCATTATAAATACAGAGGTGTGTGGTAGAGAGTATAAAGTACAATGAAAACTTTAATCCATTCTTAGTGGCTATGATCTAAAATGTGTTCTTCAACCAAATGAATGTACCTCACTAAAAGAAGGATGTTGTTTATGTGAGAAATTGTGGAATGTGTGGGGAGTGGGGCATATGGGAATCCCCTATACTTGTATAATCCAGGTATCTTTTAAGAATATATTTAAAAGAAAACTTTGAAAAATTAAGCATACTACAAAGCTACAGTTGTCAAAAGTGCATGTTATAGGCACAATGATAGATACTGACCAATTGAACAGAACTGAAATTTCTGACAAAAATCATCACATATATGGTCAATTGGTATTTGACAAGGCCAATTCAATGGGGAGAGAATATCTTCTTTAACAAGTGGTGCTTGGAGAACTGGATATCCAAAAGAATGGGAGAGGATCACCATCACAACTCCTATACTAAATTTGACTCAAGATGTATCAAAAGTCTTAATATAACAGCCAAGACTATAAATCTACTGGAAAATAATGTAAGGAAGCATCTACAAGATCTTGAAGTAGGAAAGGTCTCATAAATTTTACACCCAAAGAATGAGCAATAACAACAAAATTAGGACCTCTTAAAGTTAAATAAAAACATTTGTATTTCAAAGGAGTTTCTCAAGAAAGGGAAAAGGCAGCCTACTCAATGATAGAAAATAATTGCTAACCATCTATCTGATAGGAGCTTAATATCCAGCATATATAAAGAAATCCTACACCTCAAAAATAAAAAGACAAAAACCCATTTTAAAAATGGGCAAGTGATTTGAATAGGCACTCTTTCAAAGAAGAAATACTAATGTCTAAAAAGCACATGAAAATTTGTTCAACATCACTATGTATTAGGGAGATGCAAATGAAAACTACAATGAGATAGCATCTTACATCCATTAGACTGGTGGCTATTAAGTAAACAGGTCTCCAAGTGTTGGAGAGGATGTGGAGGAAAGAGAAAATTTATCCATTGCTGGTGGGAATTTAGAATGGTGCAGCCATTGTGAAAGTCAGTTTGGCAGTTTTTCAGGAATGATCCAGCAATTCCACTGCTGGGTATATATTTAGAAGAATGGAAAGCACAGACACAAACAGTTATATGCACACTAATGTCCAGAGCAGCATTATTCACAACTGCCAAAAGTTGGAAGCAACCCAAATGCCCATCAACAGATGAATGGTTAAGCAAGTTAAGATATCTACATAAAATGGAATAGTGCTCAACTGTAAGAAAGAATGCAATATTAGCACACGGGATAACATGGATGAATCTTGAAGACCTTATGTTGAGTGAAGTAAGCAAGGCAATGAAGGACAAATATTACATGACTTCACTGAAATGAATTAAGCAAATTGAACAGACTCACAGACCTAGAGTCTGGAGGATAAGTTTACAGGAGTCAGAAAGGAAGTAGAGAGTTGTGAGCCAATGTACTTGTGGTCAAAATCTATGATAAGTGGAAGGGTTTAATGCAATGAATGGACATAACAGTGGTGCAGTGATGCTATTGGGTTCAGTGGTGCTGGTATGTAAGGGGGGTAGGGTGGGGGTTTGGGTTGGAGTATCCATGGAACTGGGGGTGGGTCGGGGGAAGGAGTAAGTGAACTGGTTATTTTTGTGTCTGTCATTAAAACTACAATGCTGGGAATATTCTTTTGGAAATATATCAGGGGAGGATTACTGGTGTACAGTGTTGGATGTGGGGGGTGCATAAAGGACAAGATGAACCTGGGGAAGGCTTCTATGGAACATGGAATTTTTTATATTGTTTTAATGTGTTATATCAATTGGGTGAGACCCAAACAATGATCAAGAAATATCAAAAATCCTTCCTGGGAGTCATGCTATGCTCTCAAAATAGAAGGGCAAGAATCTCTTGAGAACATAAACACCTAATAAAAGAAAACCAATATTTCCAGTCCTCAATATGACGTCAAGTATCAATGAATGTTATTGTTCTAAAAGTGGAACTCAGTGGTTACTATAGATTTTGAGGTGAGGGGGGAGAGAAGAATAAAATAGATGGATCATAAGGCATTTATTTCTAGGACATTAGAAATGCTCTGCATGATCTTGTAATGATAGACATAGGCTTTTTCCAATTTTCTCAAAATTTTTAAACGTGTATGGTCCAAAATGTAACTTAAAATTTATAACATTGACCAAAGTTAATAACAATGCTTCAATATTTGTACATCAATTTTAATGAATGTACAATCTGCATGTAAAATATTAATAGGGGAGAGGGAGGAAGAGGGAGGGTGTTGGATATTTGTTAATCCCCTATATCCTTGATGTGACCATTCTGTAACCTAAAGATTCTTTGAAGGTAAAATTTTTAAAAAGACACTGAACTGAAGGAATATATGGGAGAAAATGTCCCTGTACATACAAGACAACAGATCTTACAGTGATGAAAGTCATAATGTCTAATTTTTTATATTGTTAACATTTTAAATATTTCTGTATTTTAAAAATTATTTTAAAAACTATCAGTATTTCATTTTTAAATTATTTTTATTTGGTTATTTTATTGGCTTCACCTTGGAGAGATTTGGGGTCACAGAAGGGTCACTGCTGTGGTAGATTAATGGTGTGGAGTGTTGATATTGGAGCATATATAGGAGGGAGTTCATCTGAGACATATGAATGTATTCAAGTGTTCATGGGTGGATAAAGTGGATAAAGATCCACACAATGGCCAAAATGGTAATGAATTTCCATTATGGTGAGTTCTGCTACATTATCTAATGAGACAAGAGAAATCCCTTGAGTACAGGGGCATTGCCTAGTGAAGGAGGATGGACCTTTGCATCGGGTCCTTGATATTAATGATTGTACTTATGAAACTTTTTTTTGGAATTGAAACTTAGCTTAGTATTACATTTTGCTTTAATGTTACCTCCTGAATGCCTCCTTGTGGCTCAACTGTGGCCTCTCTCTAAGCCAAATTCAGCACAAGAATGCACTACATTCTGCCCAGTTTGGGAAAGACTCCTGGGGATGAACCTCCCTGTCACTGATGGATTATTACCAAGTGCCAACTACCAATGCACCTGAGAAAAGACTTTGACCAAAAGGGGGAAATGGTAAATACAAATGGATTTTTGTAGCTAAGAGATTTCAAAGTGAGTTAGGAGGTCATTCTAGAAGTTATGCTTATACACTTCTCAGCACAATCTCGTTGACTGCCAAAGTAAACAATGCATCAAATAATGGGTCTCCTGAGGGCTCTGTAGGCATCTGGACACTATGGGCAGGGCAGACAGCTCAGGAGTTTGGAACTCTGCTAGTAGGCCTTACCTTGGAATTTACACTTCCCAGTAAGACAAAGTTAGTCTCATTTGTGGTTTCCCTACAAATGGCTCTTCTGCCCCTTCTATTTGAGTTTAAATTTAGTACTATACTTGACAGATATATGTCCAAGAGACTCAAGTCTTTGGTCCTTCCATGTGCCAGTTGAACCCTCAATCTCAGGAGAGTTGCAAAATCTTCCTTCCTGTTCATTGGACTCACCTAAGACAAATATCAAGGTGATGATGATGTACTATGTCCATCCCAAGGAACGTAGTCTGCAACTGCAAACAAAAGAGTCCCAACCATCCATGGGATCTAAGTCCACAGTCAATTAGAGGCAGATTGGGCATCACCATCTGAAAATCCTCAAGATTGAGGAATGAATAATGGACTAAAGTAGTCTTAATATTATTCCAATATAGACATTTTTTTCTAGCAATGGAAGAACTCTTATCATTGATAGGAAAGCAGTGGCCACTGGAGATTCTGATGGGAAGGGAGAAGGAAAAATCGGTGTAATTTGGGGTCTTTTTAGGACATTGTAATTGTTCAGCATGATGTTGTTCTGACAGAAACAGGCCATTATATATTTTGTCATAATGTATAATATTGCATGGGTCAGATTGTTGACTCTAAAGTAAACTATAATCCATGGTTAGTGGCAATGCTTCAATATGTGTTCATGAATTGTAACACATATTCCACAATAATGAAGGATGTTAATGTGGGAAAGTGTGGGTGGGAGAGGGGATGAGGCATATGGGAAACCCCTATATATTTTATGTAACATTTTTGCAATCTAAAGTTTCTTAAAATATAAATAAATAAAATTTAAACATATATATATAAAGCTATATATATGTTTAAATTGATTCTTTTTTTAAAGATTTATTTATTTATTTCTCTCCCCTCCCCCCACCCCAGTTTTCTGTTCTCTGTGTCTATTTGCTGTGTCGTCTTCTTTGTCCGCTTCTGTTGTTGTCAGTGGCACAGGAACCTGTTTCTTTTGGTTGCGCCCTCTTGTGTCAGCTCTCCGTGTAGGTGGCGCCATTCTTGGCAGGCTGCACATTCTTTCACACTGGGCAGCTCTCCTTACAGGGCACATTCCTTGTGCATGGGACTCCCCTATGTGGGGGACACCCCTTTTGGCGTGACACTCCTTGCGTGCATCAGCACTGCACATGGGCCAGCTGCACATGGCTCAAGGAGGCCCAGGGTTTGAACTGCAGACCTCCCATGTAGTAGACAGATGCCCTAACTGCTGGGCCAAGTCCACCGCCTGATTCATTTTTTTATCTTCATTATATCCTCTCTTCTACATCCTTTTTTCCCACTGGGTAGCTGTGCAATGAAAGGAGAAAAGAAAGTATAATCCAGATTTTGAAAAGGACTTTATAGTGATTGCCTCTTTGAACATCTTCATTTAACAAATGAAGAAGATGAGGTCCCCTTAGGAAGATGACCTGAACAAAGATACAAGTTAGTGCCATTACCCAGTCAGTCATTTATCCATGCTCTTCAACCTCCTCATAATCTCCAATCTCTAGCCTTTCTGTTTCTGCCAGCAGACTTCAGGGTTTCACTTCTTTCTCCAGCCACCAAAACGCACTTTCTTGTCAACAATATCTTAATCATTATCTTCTCAACCTTCTGCTCCACCATCTCTTTTTGGTACCTACACTTAAAACATTACTGGAGAATATCACATAAAAGTGCAAATAGTGCCTTAAGAAAAGTGTGGTCTCTGCAGTTCCCAGATAGATAAAGCCATTTTGAAAAGAAGAATTAATTGGGAGGATTCAAAATCCCAATCTTAAAAACTTATTTTGAAGCCACATTAATAAATGCAGCATGGTACTGGACAAGGACAGATATATAGACTAATGGAATTTAATTGAGAGCTTGGAAATCAACCCTCACACTTGTAGTCAACTCATTTATGACAGGTGTGAAAGACCTCTCAGTTTAGAAAGAATAATCTCTTCAAAAAACCAGTGTTAGGAAAACAATCCCCATTTGCAGAAATTAAAGGAAAGACCCCTATTTCACAACTTCTACAAAAATCAAAACAAAATCGGTCACAGACCTAAATATAAGAGCCAGAACTATCAAACTCCAAGAAGAAAATGTAGGGAAGCATCTTCAGGACCTTGTATTAAGCCATGGTTTCTTAGACTATTCACCCAAAGCACAAGCAACAAAAGAAAAATTAGATAAATGGAACCTCATCAAAATTAAAACATTTTGTGCCTCAAAAGGCTTTATCATGAAAGTAAAAACACAGCATGCAGAACTGGAGAAAGTATTTGGAAATGTATCTGATAATGGTTTAATTTCCATAATCTATAAAGCAATCCTTCAACATAACAAAAAAGGGACAAATAACCCAATTAAAACTGTCAAAGACTTGAATAGACACCTTTCCATAGAAGATATACCAATAGCTAGAGAGCTCATGAAAATATGTTCAGCATCATTAGCCATCAGGGAAATGTTAATAAAAAAATCAATGAAATACCATTTCACACCCATTAGAATGGCTGCTATTTTTTTTCAAATCAGAAAATACCAAGTGTTGGAGACAATGGAGAGAAATAAGAATATTCATTCATTGCTGGCAATGTAAAATGGTGCAGCACTGTTAAGGACAGTTTAGCCTTTCCTCAGAAAGGTCAGGGTAAAACTACCATATAACCTGGCAATCCTACTGAAAGAATCCCCCAAAAGAATTGGAAGCAGGGACTCAAACAGATTTTCCACATCAATGTTCATAATGGCAATATTCACAATTATCAAAAGACAGAAGCATCCCATGTACCCATCAACAGATTAATGGATAAATAAAATATGGTATACGTTTATAAAGGAATATTTTGTTCAGCCATAAAAGAGAATGTAGTCTTGATATATATGACAACATGGATGAACTTTAAAGATGTGTTGAGTGAAATATGTCAGGCACAAAAGGATAAATATTATATGATATAAGTGATCTGAAACAATTATAATAAGCAAACTCATAGAGGCAGAATCTATAATATATGTTACCAGAGGACAGGGTGAGGACATTATAAATCTAGTCATAACCTCCAAATTTTGCAGAAGAAAGTTTAAACTATAATGTAAACTATAATCCACACTTACTGACATTGTTCTAATATGTGTTCATTAATTGTAACAAATGTGCCACACTAATAAAGGATGATGTTAATATGGGAAAGTGTGGAAGTTGGAGGGAATGGAACATATGGGAATTCCCTACATTTTTAATGTATCATTTATGTAATCTAAGTATCTTTAAAAATAAAAAAATTTAAAAATGAAGGACATACTAATATTATATTTCATTTTATTTCATCAAAACAAGAGTACTTTCAAGACTGTAAAGGGGTTCTAAAATTTAATTATAAACTTTGAAATATTTTTATTCTCTCTCAAATGATTTTGTTATGTTCTTATACATAAAATAGTTCTAATAAAACTATTTTAAAAATACTTCCTAAAAATAAAAGAAATATATTTCCATGTACATTAAAGTCATTAAAAAACAACTTAATCTGATCATTTAGACATTTGACATAATGTAAGTAAAATTATTCTTGGTACATATTCACTAACTTTAAGCTTCTTAGTCATATCTCTTTGTTGTTGATATTTTTCTGAAAAACTTATTTTTAAGTAATTTAATTATTTTTCAAAAATTACCATTAATCTTCAAATGTGTGTTTTATGGTTAATAAATTGGAAATTATTCACATTTTTTTAAAAAAAGGAGTATCCAGGATTCTATTTTTTGGTTTTGACACTCATTGCAACATTCATTTAGCCTCTCTGAATTCCAGTTTTCCTCTCCCAAAAGGAAAGAAGGAAATGAAGATGATAACCACCACCTGCTTACCTCACATGAATACAGTTAGTTAATGTGAAAAGAGCATAGGAGAACTCACGCTTGGAAAATAACAAAACCTATGTTTGAATCTCAGTTCTGAAATTCTATAGCTGATTGGCTTTCATCAAAATAATTCTTTGAAACTCAACTTTCTACTCTGTAAAACTGGCTTAATATCACTTACCAAGTGAAACATGGGACAAAAGGAATTGATGAGCTAATATATACAAAAAACTTAGCACAGTGCTTATATAATAATTATACAACAAGTGTGTGTCCTACACTCATGCCTATCTCCCATCAAAACCTATTCTTAGGAAAAGAGGAATAGCTGTTACTGACACCATATTTCAAAAAAGGGTCCTTCTGCCCTTCATCTGAATATTTATGAATGCCATGTGTGTAGTGTAATCTTCACTGTAAGCACGGAGAGGGAGGATGTATGCTTGCTTGGTTCAATAACTGAATGGAATCCTAAACATTTATAATTGAAAGTAGGGAAAACAACATTTACTTTATATCTACTATATGTCAGGCACTGTGCAAAGCACATACATGCATTATCTTATATAATTCTCACAAAATTTTCTGAGACAGTTGCTGTGAATATTCCCATTTTACAAATGAAGAAACAGATCTACAGTGTGGTTGAGCAACTTGCCCAGTGTCACAGAGTGGGGCAGGATGCAAGCCTAGATTTGCATGACATTGAATATTTTTGTTTCCTGGAATTATGAGCTATCTGCCTAGTTTCTTAACTTGAAAAGACATCCCTTTTATGATATGTTTTGCATTGTATTGAATACTTCCTGTAGGTGCCTACTCTTTCTTTGACGTCCTTATTCTTCTCTATTTGATTCTCCCACAATTCCTGTTCCCTTCCCATGTTTTAGATGAGCCTTTGCTGGAAAACTCAGTTGTTTGCACCAACACTACTCATGCCTATGCTTTAGTTTTACAGTGTAGACATACAAGGTTAATATTTTTATACACTTGCAAAAAATGTAGAGATACTTAGATTACATAAATGTTACACAAAAAAATAGGATTTTCCCATGTGCCCACTCCTTACCCCTCCCACATTTTCCCACATTAAAAACAACCTTCATTAGTGTGGTATATTTGTTACAATTGATAAAAACATATTGGAGCAATGCCACTAAGCATGGATTATAGTTTACATTGTAGTTTACACTCTCTGTCACACAGTTTTGTAAGTTAAGACAAGATATATAATGTACTGCTTTTGTAATTGAAACTTCATTCAGGACTATTCCAACATCCCAAAATGCACCCATATTATGCTATTTTTCCCTCTCCCTCCCTTCAGAACCTCTGGTGGCCACTGCCCCCACATCAATGATAAAAGCTTTTCCACTGCTAGAAAAATAACGCCTGTAGTTGAATAAGAGTAAGTCTACTCCAGTCCATCATTCATTCCTCAGTCCTGAAGATACTGGGCTGGTGATGTTCACTCAACCTTTAACTGAGAGGGGGCTTAGATCCCATGGAGCAGATGGATGGGACTATCTTGCTTGCAGTTGCAGACTCTCTTTGTTCCTTGGGATGTTCATGTCCATCATTATCTCCTTTTAGTTATCCTTCTTGAGTCCAATGAACTGTAGAGTAGGTGTTGCAATTCTGTTGAGATTCAGGGCTTGACTGGCACATAGACAGCCTAAAGATTTAAGTCTCCTGGACTTACACCTATTAATTCTAGTGTTAATTACAGGATCAAATAGAAGGGACAGAAGAGCCTTGTGTAAGGAAACCACAACTGAGCCCAACGCTGACATACTGGATAGCATAAATTCCAACGTAGCACCCACTGGCAAGCTGCCAAACTCCTGAACCCTCTGCCCTGCCTATAGTGTTTAGATATCTCCAGAATCCTCAAGAACCCTGCTATTTCAGACAATGTTTACTTTAGAAGTCAATGAGATCCTGCTGACATGTGCGTGAGTGGAACTTCTGGAATGTCCTCCTGATTCACTTTGAAGTCTCTGGGTCATATAAACTTATTTGTCTTTACACTTTCCCCCTTTTGGTCAAGGTATTTTTCCAGTAGCATTGCTAGTTGATGCATCATAGTAATCCCTCAGTGCCATGGAGGCTCATTCTGAGGAGTTATGCTCCACATTGGGGGGAATGTAGTGCTTTTAGATGCTGAATTTGGCTTAAAGAGAGACCACATTTGAACAACAGTGAGACTCTCAAGAGGTAACTCTTAGACAACCTATAATACTAGGCTAAGACTCAATTTCGGGGAGGTGGGGCAAGTTGGCATCTGAGTAAGTACACCATCATCATCTCTCCTGCAAAAGACTGGCTGAGTGGTGATGGAATCCTGCTGGAGTGGAGTGTTTCAGGAACCTACAAAGCAGGAAGGTGTCTGGATGTTGATCTGGAGAAACTGACAAAATTAGTGCTTCCTCAGGGTAAAACTGTGGGTTTCTAACACTGAACTCAGAAGCTGGGGGAAGGTAATTCCCTTCCCCCAAGGGCTAAGGTCTACAACATTCCCAGAGAACTGCTGGTTATGTGGCAGAGTTCCCAAGCCTCATGCTCCCCAAATGCATGAACCCCAAGCCCATGTTCCCTGAACACCCACAACCCACATTTCACAAACCCATGTACCACAAGTCCACGTTCTTCTTGGCCTCTGTTTCCCAAACCCAGCACTCCCAGAAATCTGGCAATGCCCTAGCCCTCCACCCTTGGACTAACTCCCAGACTGGGAGGATTTAGGTGGGAGTTGCAGAGGGCCCCAAGGTGCACATATCCGATTTTCCAGTTCCCCCTCCCCTTGTAATGAGTTTAGAATAGCATACCAGCTGACTTGGGAAGAGACTAGGAAGAGAGGAGAAGTAAAACATGCTGAGAGTCTGACTTACCTAAACATGTGGGGATAGGAAACTTGGTCTAGGAGAAGGTGGAGTCAAAAAATTAAATACCCCCCCGTAGCACACCTAAGGGAGAGGGACAGTAGGATGTGCCTTACAGGCTTCCAATAGGATATTAGGGTGCCTGGAGAGGGGTAGGTGCTCTCTCTCAAGAAATTAAGAGATGTTATTTTCTGAGGTGATTTGGTTCACCAGGGGCGCATTTGAATCTCTTAAGGGAGCCCACATACTGCTTTCCTACTGCCCTGGGAAAGAGGGAAGTGAGGAAGGGAGAAAGGGGGAAGGTCATACTCCTAAGCAGTTTATTCAGTTGCAAAGAGGATTCCTTGCTTGAGGCCTTGTCTAGTCTTTTTTGTTGGTTTCTTTCTTGTTTTCCTTCCTCTTTATCCCCACATGGACGTATTTTATCTTCTTTTTTACCTTTATCTTTTTCTTACTTGCTTTTTCTTTTACTTTTTCCCTTTTTCTTTTTTTTTTTAATATTAGGTGCTGCAAGCAACATTTCTTATTTGCTGTGGTTCCACATCCTCAATTTTGACAATCAACATTATCCCATTTCCATTACATCTTTCTATCCTCCATCATTTCTTGTTTCTCTTACATTCCACCTCTCCTTGTTTAGCCCCCAATATTTCTGATTTTTTTTTACAATACCTCTATTCTGTTACCTATTTTTAATTCTTTATATTACTGTCTTTTATTTTCTCATTCTCTATCACCTGACCCCACTGGTTTTCTTTTCTTTTATTTTATTTTTTTGTCTTTATTTTTTTAATATTACATTAAAAAAATATGAGGTCCCCACATACCCCATACCGCCCTAACCCCACTCCTCCTGCCATAACAACAATCTCCTCCATCATCATGAGACATTCATTGCATTAGGTGAATACATCTCTGAGCATCGCTACACATCATGGTCAATGGTCCACATTATAACCCACACTCTCTCACATTTCACCCTCTGGGCCATGCGAGGACATACAGTGTCTGGTAACTGTCCCTGCAGCACCACCCAGGACAACTCCAAGTCCCGAAAATGCCCCCACATCTCATATCTTCCTCCCACTCCCTACCCCAGCAGCCACCATGACCACTTTCTCCACATCAATGCCACATTTTCTTTGATTACTAATCACGATAGATCATGAATAGAATATCAGTAAGTCCACTCTAATCCAACTATATTCCTCCATCCTGTGGACCTTATAATGGTTGTGTCCACTCCACATCTATGTCAAGAGAGGCCTTAGATTCCAGATGGATGCTGGATGCAATTCTCCTGCTTTCATTTGCAGGAAGTCTTGGCTCCCTGGGGTGGTGGTAGACCTTCTTGAACTACATGTTAGATGAAGGAGGTAAGTTCAATAAACCAGAGTGTAGGAGTTGCAAGACTGTTGAGGCTCAGGGCGTGGCTATCACATGGTCAGTCCAGAGAATCAGGTCCCCTGGGTATACATTAAACCCCAGCACCAACTACAGTTCCAGTAAAAGTAAAAGGACAGACCTGTGGACAAAGATAACATCTAAGTCCAGCTCCATTGCACAGAAACACAAACTCCAAAGTAGGGCCAACTGAGATAGCACTGAACTCCATCTGCCATGACCATAGAACCTGTGGATCTCTGTAGCCCTCAGCAGAACCAATACCTGGGGTTGTATCTACTTTATCTGTCTCTGGGACTCTGCTCAGGTGTACATAAGGGCAACCCCTCTGATAACCTCCCAGCTCTTTTTGGAGAATCATAGCCATATAAACTCATTTGTCCTTTCCATTTCCCCTTTTCTTCAGGTCAAAAAGCATTTTTTTTTAAAGATTTATTTTTATTTATTTAATTCCCCTCCCCTCCCCTGGTTGTCTGTTTTCTGTGTCTTTTTGCTGCATCTTGTTTCTTTGTCTGCTTCTGTTGTCGTCAGCGGCACGGGAAGTATGGGCGGCGCCATTCCTGGGCAGGCTGCTCCCTCCTTCGCGCTGGGCGGCTCTCCTTACGGGTGCACTCCTTGCGCATGGGGCTCCCCTACGCGGGGGACACCCCTATGTAGCACAGCACTCCTTGCGCGCATCAGCACTGCGCTTGAGCCAACTCCACACGGGTCAAGGAGGCCCGGGGCTTGAACCACGGACCTCCCATGTGGTAGACGGACACCCTAACCACTGGGCCAAAGTCCGTTTCCCCAAAAAGCATTTTTAACTCCTGGTATTATATGTAGACTGAGATATTCTGCTGGTCTGAGTTGACTCTTTTATTCAAGGTCATTTTCTAGTTACATCATCAGCTGGTACTTGGTAGTGATCCCTCGGCACCAGGGAGGCTCATCCCTGGGAGTCATGTCCCACACTGGGGGGAAGGCAACACTTTTACATGCCGAGTTTGGCTTTGAGACTGGCCACATTTGAGCAACATGGAGTCTCTCAGAAGGTAACTTTTAAACACCCTGCAGCTCTAGGCCTTCTTCTTATTTCAGGTGCACAGGCTCACAAGCATAGTCATTAGTATCAAGGGCTCATTGTTGGACCTTCTTTCTTTTTTGGTCTTTGCTGTTGCACTTGGGGGTTTGTTGCTGTTCCTTTAGGGACTGTGATAGAGCTCCCCTGGCTAGGAACTCAGTACTCCCTCAGTTGTAGTTTTTAATTGTAACCATTATGAAAATATCCATTTATTGTACCCTGGATATATGCCATGTAGGACTCCCTGCCAACCATGTGACCCCTGTCAATAACATCCCACACCAGTATTCCTCCCCTGCCATTGTTGAACCTCTCTGTGATCCAAAACTTCTTCAAAAATGAAGCCCAATGTATTGCCAGGTTCCATTAACAGTAAAATGGAATATAGTGATGAGTTTAAAGGTTAGATATAGAATACATATTAATTTAGAAAAATTAAGGTGAAAATAAATTGGGGTATCAAAAAATTTAAAAATGCAAAAGCTTTGTTTTTGAAATTTTGCCTTCCATCACTGCAATAAGTGTTGTCCTGTGTGCAAATTGTCAAGGCAACTACTCCCATCTTTTCCTCAGTGTCTATGTCCTATCTTTTTCTTTTCTTTTTTTAATTATTAAGCTTATCTTCACAAGAGTTTTAGATCACAGTAATTCATATATACAATATACAGTACTCCCACATATCCATTATAAAACCTTTTCCCTTTCACAGCAATAATCTTTTTACATATTCATATTATATTTACTGAGATTGATGTACAGATAATGAGACAATAGCTTTCAAACCAGGTAACATTTGTGTTTACATTGTGGTTTATATTTTAGACTATACAATTTTCTAAATTATTAGTTATCTTATCTTTCACATTATGATTTACATTTTAGCCTATGAGCCCCTATATATTTTTGGCGTAATTTAACATGTCTTATATCCATCCTTATGTACTCTTGTGGAATACTTCTATTGCCCACACAGTTACATTGGTTCCATCTATTCAATACCTCTTTCCCCCTGCCCTTAGGGCCCACAGTGACAGTCAATCTTCATTGGTTCTAGGGCCATGTTCATAGATACTTGCAGGAGTGTTGAGGGTTTGACATGCTCAACTGCCCAAATGCACTGGGAGTCACCTTTTTTCTCGAGAGATACAGTTCCCTCTATTTGATGGCATCAGTCCTCCCCAGGATGTGGGTATACCTTCACTCTCATTATATGGGTCTCTATCCAATGATATAACCCACTGGACTTTTAATTCATACCATATTCCTCCACATATTCAGTTTCTTATCTCATTATAGATATTCTAATTTTTTACTGTTATATCTATACACAGCTTATATGAGTTCAATATCCATTCTCCTAGATCTCACATGGTCCTTCTGCTAACATTCACAATCAATACTGCTATTATATTTTTCCTTTCTTACCCCTTTTGCTTTCTCTGGCCCTAATATTACCCTTCAAATGAACTTAGCAAACAAAAAAGAAATAGAATAAGAAGAAAAATGTGACGAAGAGAAGAAGACTTAACATGCACACAAAAACAACAACTAATTAAACCCCAACATAAAGAAGCTAATCAACTGAATAAACCCATCAAGAAAAAATGATAAGCAGATAGCAACAAAAAACTGCAAACCATAACAATAATCAGGAAAACATGACCCAATCCAATGAATAAACTAAAAACCAGGAAGAGGAGTGGAACACTGAAGAAGTAATTAAAGCTCTCAAAACATATATCATGGATCATTTTAATGAAGTGAAGGAAGAAATTAAGGATACTATGAAAAAAACTTGGTGAGCATACAGAAGAAATTGTAATCATACATAAAAAGATAATGGATATGATGGTGATGAACATCACAATGCAAGAAATCAAAAATACACTCTCAGGAAATAACAGCAGATTTCAAGAGGCAGAGGAAATAGTGATGTGGAAGACAGTACATCTGAAATCAAAGAGAGAGTAGAATTCATTGATAAAAAGTTAGAAAATATCCAGCAGGGACTTAGGGACCTTAATGACAATGCAAAACATGAAAACATATGCATTATAGTCATCACAGAATAAGAGGAGCAGGGAAAGGGGAGAGAAGGGGTGTTAGAAGAAATAATTGCTGCAAACTTCCCAATCCTATTGAGGGAGATGAATGTATATGTCCAGGAAGCACAATACACCCCAAACACCATAAATCCCAACAGGTCTACTGAAAGACGTAGACTTGTCAAATTATCCAATACACAAGACAAAGAGAAAATACTAAAAGCAGCAAGAGAAAAGAGAAACATGACTTATAAAGGAGGCTCCATAAGATTAAGGACTGAATTCTAATCTGAAACCATGGAGGCAAGAAGGCAGTAGTGATAAGGGGTAGAAGAGGAAGCAAGATGGTGGCTGAGTGAACTTGCCTTGCAGTCTCTCCTGGGAAGAGGCAGCTGGGCGCCACTGGAGGTTCTCCTAGGATGGGCTTTTTCAGGATTTTTGCAGGGCAGAAAGTGTCTGGACATCGATTTGGTGAAAAGGTGCGGCAGGGAACACCTCACATTTGCTGGGTTTTCTCATCCTCCACTGCCTCATTTCTCTGTGAACTGATTTAGGCTACCTACACTATCCCCTTTCCCCTACATCTTGATATCTGCCATCATATACTGTCTCTCCTATATTCCACCTCCCACCTCCCTTTCTTTCATCCACAAAGTGTCTAACTCTTAAATTCTAATACCTTTGTTTTGTTTTCTGTCTGTTATCCACTCCTGAAACTATTACCTTTCTTTTCTCTTTCCCTCTCTCACGAAAACAATAGCTTTTTAGCTCAACCATATTCCTCCCATATTCAGTCATCTACCTCATAATAGGTACTCTAATTACTGCTATAACTCTACACAATTTACATGAATCTAACCTCCATCCTCCCAGATCTCATATTCTTGCTTTGTTAAAATATATCACCAATACTACTTTACACTTTTTCCTTGCTTACACAATTGCCTTTCCCCGGCACTAATAATTTCCTTTAAAGTGAACTTAACCAGCAACAAGAAATTAGAATAAGAAGAACAAAGTGACAAAGAGAAGATATAACACTTACGCAAAAACAACAGCTAATTAATCTCCAAGAGGAGACAAAGAAGCTAAGGAACTGATTAAACCCGTCAAGATAATATGATGACCAGACAGCAACAAAAATCTACAAACCAAACCAGTAATCAGGAAAACATGGCTGAATCCAATCAACAAACCAAAAATCAGGAAGGGGAGCAGAACTTCGCACAAGCAATGAAAGATCTCAGAACATTTATCACCAACAAATTTGATGAAGTAATGAAAGAGGTTAACAACATGAAGACAACACTGGGAGGGGAAATTGCAGACATAAACAAAAACATAACAGACATGATGAGAATGAACACCACAGTTCAAGAAATCAAAAATACACTTGCAGCAAATATCAACAGACTAGAAGAGGCAGAGCAGAGAATTAGTGATGTGGAAGACAGTACATCAGAAATCAAACAGATAGTAGAAGGGATCGATAAAAAGATAGAAAAAAATCCAGCTAGGACTGAGGGACCTGAATGACCATGCAAAACACTCAAACATACGTATTATAAGCATTCCAGAAGTAGAAGAGAAGGGAAAGGGGTCAGAAGGACTGTTGCAGGAAATAATGGGTGAAAACTTCCCAAATCTACTGAAAGAGACAGATGTACATATCCAAAAAGCACAGCACACTCCACTGGTCATAAACCCCAACAGGCCCACCCCAAGACACATACTTGTCAAATTATCCAATGCTCAAGAAAAAGAGAAAATCCTAAAAGCACCAAGAGAAAAGAAAACCATCACATACAAGGGAAGCTCCATAAGAATAAGTGCTGATTTCTCATCTGAAACCATGGAGGAAAGAAGGCAGTGGTATGATATAGTCAAGGTACTAAAGGAGAAAAATTTCCAACCAAGAATACTCTATCCAGCTTAACTAGCATTCAAACATGATGCAGAGTTCAAAATATTCACAGATAAACAGAAACTGAAAGAGTATACCAACAAGAAACCTCCCCTTCAAGAAATTCTAAAGGGAGTTCTGCAGGAAGAAAGGAAAAACCAGGACAGGCAGAGTTGAAGGATAGTATAAGACCAACAAAAAAAGACAAAAATAGAAGGAAAAAAATACAAACAAAATATGACAAACACAAATCCAATCAAAATATGGCTAACACAAATAATTCCTTGAAAGTAATAACACTGAATGTCAACGGATTAAACTCACCTATCAAAAGATTCAGACTGGGACATTGGATAAGGAAATATGACCCATAGGTATGCTGTCTAAGAGACACATCTTAGACCCAGAGACGCATGGAGATTGAAAGTGAATGGCTGGAAAACAATCATACAAGCAAACAATAACCAAAAAAAGGCAGGAATAGCTATATTAATATCAGACAAAATAGACTTTAAATGTGAAACAATTGTGAGAGACAAAGAAGGATACTACATTTTATGAAAGGGGAAATCTGTCAAGAAGATCGAACAATCATAAATATTTATGCTCCTAACAAGGGTGCCTCTAAAAACGTGAGGCAAACGCTGGAAAAACTAAGTGAAAAAATAGATGCATCTACAATTATAGTGGGGGATTTTAATACAAAACTATCTACCTTGGACAGAACATCTCAAAAGAGAATAATTAAAGAAACAAAACATTTGAACAGTATATTAGAGGAGCTGGATCTAATAGACATATATAGATCATTACACCCAAACACAGCAGGATATACATTTTTTTCAAGTGCACATGGATCATTCTCCAAGATAGACCATATGCTAGGCCACAAAGAAAGGCTGAATGAATTCAGAAAGATCGAAATCATACAAAACAATATTTCTAACCACAGTGGAGTCGAGTTGGAAATTTCCAAGGGACAGAGGCCCAGTTTTCACACAATGATTTGGAAATTAAACAGCACACTCTTAGAAAAACAGTGGGCCAAAGAGGAAATCTCAAAAGAAATCAATGACTACCTTAAAACTAATGATAATGATAACACAACATACCAAAATTTATGGGATGCAGCAAAAGCAGTACCAAGAGGGAAATTTATAGCCATAAATTCATATATCAAAAAAGAAGAAAGAGCAAAAATTGAAGAACTAACTGCACATTTGAAGAAATTAGAAAAACAACAACAAAGTAACCCAACAGGAAGAAGAAAGAAAGAAATAGAAAAGATAAGAGCAGAACCAAATGAAATAGAAAATAAGAAAGCACTTGAAAAGATAAACAAGACCAAGAGCTGGTTTTTTGAGAAGATCAACAAAATTGACAAAACTTTAGTGAGACTAACAAAGAAAAAAAGAGAGAACATGCAAATACACACAATAAGAGATGAGAAAGGCACTATCACCACTGACCCCACAGAAATAAAGACTATCATAAGAGGATACTTTGAAAAACTATATTCCAACAAAAATGACAATTTAGAGGAAATGGACAAATTCCTAGAAACACATAAGCAACCCATGTTGACGAAAGAAGAAATTGATGATCTTAACAAACCAATCACAAGCAGAGAGATAGAATCAGTCATTAAAAATCTCCCAACTAAGAAGAGCCCAGAGCCAGATGGCTTCACAGGTGAATTCTACAAAACATTCCGGAAAGAACTAACACCTATCCTGCTGAAACTATTCCAAAAAATCGAAACAGATGGAACATTGCCGAACTCCTTCTATGACGACAACATTACCCTAGTACCAAAGCCAAACAAAGACACCACAAAAAAGGAAAATTACAGACCAATTTCTCTAATGAACCTAGATGCAAAAATACTTAGCAAAATACTTCCTAACCGTATTCAACAACACATTAAACGAATTATACAGCACGACCAAGTGGGATTTATTCCAGGTATGCAAGGATGGTTCAACATAAGAAAATCAATCAACGTAATACACCATATAAACAGATTGAAGGAAAAAAATCACATGATTATATCTATAGATGCAGAAAAAGCATTTGACAAAATACAGCACCCTTTCTTGATAAAAACACTCCAAAAGATTGGAATACAAGGAAATTTTTTGAACATGATAAAGAGTATATACGAAAAACCTACAGCCAACATTGTTTACAATGGAGAAATCCTAAAATCCTTCCATCTAAACTCAGGAACAAGACAAGGATGCCTATTGTCTCTGCTCCTATTTAACATTGTCTTAGAAGTACTTGCTAGAGCACTGAGGCAAGAACCAGATATAAAAGGCATTGAAATTGGAAAGGAAAAAGTCAAAATTTCATTATTTGCAGATGACATGATCCTATACATAGAAAACCCTGAGAGATCTACAACAAAGCTTCTAGAACTCATAAATGAGTTCATTAAAGTCACAGGTTATAAGATCAATGTGCAAAAATCAGTAGCATTTCTGTACACCAATAATGAGCAAGATCAGGAGGAAATCAAGAAACAAATACCATTCACAATAGTAAATAAAAAAATCAAATACTTAGGAATGAATTTAAATGAAGAGGTAAAAAACTTATACACCGAGAACTATACAAGACTGTTCAAGGAAATCAAAGAAGACCTAAATAAATGGAAGACTATTCCTTGTTCATGGATAGGAGGACTGAATATTATTAAGATGTCTATCCTACCAAAACTGATCTACATATTCAATGCAATCCCAATAAAAATCAACACAGCCTTCTTTAAGGAACTACAAAAACTATGAAATTTATTTGGAAAGGAAAGAGACCCCGAATAGCCAAAGACATACTGAAAAGAGAAACGAAATTGGAGGAATCACACTACCTGACTTCAAAACATACTACAAAGCTACGGTGGTGAAAACAGCATGGTATTGGCATAAGTAGAGACACAAGACCAATGGAATTGAATTGAAAGCTCTGATATAGAACCTCACATATATAGCCACACAATATTCGATAAAGCCACCAAACCCTCTCAACTGGGAGAGAGTGGCCTATTCAACAAATGGTACCTGGAGAACTGGATAGCCATATGTAGAAGAATGAAAGAGGATTACCATCTCACACCTCATACAAAGATCAACTCAAGATGGATCAAAGACCTAAATGTAAGAGCCAAGACCATAAAAAACCTTAGAAAGCAGTGTAGGGAAACATCTACAGGACCTTGTAATAGGAAATGGATTCATGAATATCATACCAAATGCACGAGCAACAAAAGAACTAATAGATAAATGGGACTTCCTCAAAATTAAAGCCTTCTGCACCTCAAAGGAGTTTGTCAAGAAAGTAAAAAGGGAGCCCACACAGTGGGAGAAAATATTTGGCAACCATATATCTGATAAGAAACGTATAACTTGCATATATAGAGAACACCTATTTCTTGAAAATAAAAAGATAAACAACCAATTTAAAAAATGGGAAAAAGATTTAAACAGACACTTCTCCAAAGAAGAAATACAAATGGCTAAAAAGTACATGAAAAAGTGCTCCAAATCTCTAGCTATCAGGGAAATGTAAATCAAAACTCCAATGAGATACCATCTTACACCCATAAGATTGGCAGCTATGAAAAAAACAGAGGAATACAAATGCTGGAGAGGATGTGAAGAAAGGGGAACACTCATCCACTGCTGGTGGGATGCAGAAGGATCCAACCATTCTGGAGGACAGTATGGTGGTTTCTCAAAAAACTAGCCATAGATTTGCCATTTGACCCAGCAATACCACTGCTGGGTATATACCCACCAGAACTGAAAACAAGGACACAAACCAGTATATGTACAACAATGTTCATAGCAGCATTGTTCACTATTGCCAAAAGTTGGAAGCAACCCAAATGCCCATCAACAGATGAGTGGATCAATAAAATGTGGTATATACACACAATGGAATACTATGTGGCTGTAAGAACAAATACACTACAAACACACGTGATAACATGGATGAATCTTGAGAACCTTATGTTGAGTGAAGCAACCCAGGCATTGAAGGACAAATACTACATGACCTCAATGATATGAAATAAGCAAGCTGCCTCACAGAGCTAGAGACTGAATGATAGGCTTACAGGAAATCGGGGGGTGGAGGAAGGATGTGAGCTGACGTCTGCAGGGGTGGAATTTATGATGAGCTGGCGGCAAGTATAAACACAAAGAAGAGATAAAATGGGGGCAAGGGGTTGCCTTTGGGTGTGGCTTTGCGGGTTTGAGGGGGGCTGGGGACAGGCGGATGGGTAATATTGCCCAAAAAGTGGGGGGAGGGAGGGGTAGCATACGAACATAGGAGAGCGTCAGGTGTTGGTTGGGAGTAAAATGCTGAAAAAATTGTATCAAAATAATAGGGGGGTACTGGGTTCCTGGCCAGTAGTGCTCTGTCGTGGTCCCTAGGGGAGCAGCGACAGTCTCCCAGGTGCAGCGGCGGGGACCGGGAGGGAGTGAGGGTTCAACAGTGAGCCCATGACGCTAATGACTATGCTTGTGAGCTGATAAGCCTAAAATAAGAACAAGGCCTACAGCAGCATTGTGCCTGGGAATTTCCTCCTGTCAGCCTTCATGTTACTCAAATGTGACTGTCTCGAAGCCTAACTCAGCATGTAAATGCAATGCCTTCCTCCTAGCGTGGGACATGACACCCGGGGATGAGCCTCCCTGGCACTGAGGGACCACTATCAACTACCAACTGATGATGCAACTGGAAAATGACCTCATACGGAAGGTTCAACGTGGATCAGCGGAATATACCTGTCTACATAAAATAACATGACTTTAAAATGCTGTTTGACCTAATGTAAGGGGAAAATGGAAAGGAGAAATGAGTTTATATGGCTATGAGTCTCTAAAAAAGAGTCTGGAGGCTGTCAGAAGGATTGCCCTTATGCACAATTGAGCAGAGTCTGAGAGACAGATAAAGCAGATACAACCCCCAGATATCAGTTCCTTCGAGGGCTAAAGAGACTCATGGGAGTTATGGTCATGGCCGATGGGGTTAACTACCAGGTCAGATGGCCCCTCTTTGGAAATGGTGTTTATGTGTGACGAATCTGGACTCAGATGGTATCTCTCTTCATAAGACCTTCATGCTAATGTGCTGCAGGTGCAGTTAGTGTCGGGGTTTAAGATATATTTAGGGGATTTGAATCTCTGGACTGACAATGTGACAGCCAGATCCTGAGCCTCAACAGACTCCAGCACCTACGATCTGACTTATTGGGCTCACCACACTCAGCTAAGATGGAGTTGAAGAATGACAACCACCACACCATGGAGCCTAGAGTGATTACAACTGAAAGTGGGAGGATTGCATCCAGCATCCATGTGGAATCTGAGCCTCCTCTTGACATAGAGGTGCAATGGACACAACCAATCCAATGTCCACATAGAAAAGGTGGCATTGGATTGGGAAAAGTGGACATGGTGGCTGATGGGTATGGGGAAAGGCAGGAAGAGATGAGAGGTGGAGGCGTCTTTGGGACATGGAGCTGCCCTGGATGGTGCTTCAGTGGCAATCACCGGACATTATAAATCCTCACAGGGCCCACTGGATGGAATGGTGGAGAGTATGGGCCATGATGTGGACCACTGACCATGAGGTGCAGAGGTGCCCAAAGATGTACTTACCAAATGCAATGGATGTGTCATGATGATGGGAATGAGTGTTGCTGGGGTGGGGAGAGATGGGGTGGTGGTGGTGGGGTTGAATGGGACCTCATATATATATATATTTTTTAATGTAATATTATTACAAAGTCAATAAAAAAATAAAATAAAATAAAACATGTAATATTACACCATAAACATATAGGGGACGACAGACTGATAATGTAAACCATAATGTAAAACATAGGCTAACTAACAACTTAGAAAACTGTATATCCTAAAGTATGCACCACAATGTAAGCACAGATGTCACCTTGTTTGAAAGCTCTTGTCTCAGACTCTGTACATCACTTTAAGTAAATATGATGTGAATAGGTTGTAAGAGTATCACTGTGGAAGGGAAAAGGTTTTGTGGTGGATGTGTGGGAGTGCTGTATATTGTATATATGAATTGCTGTGGTCTCAGGCTCTTGTGAAGAGAAGTTCAATAATTAGGAAAAAAAAAAAGATAAGATGTAGAATTTTTCCAAGTCAACACGTATTCTATATCTAACCTTTAAACCCATTGCTATATGTCATTTTGCTAGTAAGCGATCCTGACATTATATTGGGCTTCAATTTTCAGGACGTTCTGGATCACATGGTGGCTGATGGGTATGGGGAATGACAGGAAGAGATGAGATGTGGAGGTGCCTTTGGGACTTGGAGTTGCCCTGGACGGTGCTTCAGGGGCAATCACCGGACATTCTAAATCCTCCCGTGGCCCACTGGATGGAATGGGGGAGTATGGGTCATGATGTGGACCATTGACCATGAGGTGCAGAGAAGTCCAGAGATGTACTTACCAAATGCAATGGATGTGTCATGATGATGGGAGTGAATGTTGCTGGGGGGGGGGGGGGGAGTGGTGGGGTGAGGGTGGTGGGGTTGAATGGGACCTCATATATTTTTTTAATGTAATATTTTTACAAAATCAATAAATAAAAAATAAATAAATATAAGGGGTAGCAAAAACAAAAAAGAAGGCAGTAGTATGAAATAGTCAAGATACTCAAAGAAAAGCATTTCCAACCAAGAATACTCTATCCAGCCAAGCTAACATTCCAAAATGATGGAAAGTTCAATATAATCACAGGTAAACAGAAAATAAGAGAGTATGCCAAAAAGAAATCTGCCCTTCAACAAATACTAAAGGGAGTTCTGCAGGAGGAAAGAAAAAATTAGAAGAGATAGGGTTGGAGAAGAGTGTAAGAACAACTAAAACAAAAAAAAAAGAGACAAAAAAATCAAAGAACATATGACAATCAACAAATCCAAAGAAAATATGGCTAATATAAGTAATTCCTTGAAAGTAATAACACTGAATGTCAATGGATTAAACTTACCTGTTAAGAGATACAGATTGGAAAATTGGATGGGGAAATATGACCCATCTATATATTGTCTACAAGAAACACATCTTAGACCCAGGGATTAAAGAGGAATGAAAGTGAATGGCTTGAAAACTATCTTACAGGCAAACAATAACCGAAAAAGGGCAGGAGTAGCTACATTAATATCAGATAATATAGACTTTAAATGCAAAACGATTGTGAGAAACTAAAATGGACTCTACATATTATTGAAAGGGTTAATCTTTTAAGAAGAAAGAACAATCATAATCCTTTATGCCCCTAATAAGGATGCCTCCAAATACATGAGACAAACACTGGAAAAACTAAGGGAAAGAATAGGTGCCTCTACAATCATAGTGAGAGATTTTAACACACCACTATCACCATTGCACAGAACATCTCAAAAGAGAATCAATAAAGAAAGAAAGGCTTTGAGCAATATATTAGAGGAGCTGGACATCATAGACATATACAGAACACCACACCCAAAAACAGCAGGTTATACTTTCTTCTTAAGGGCACATGCGTAATTCTCCAAGATAGACCACATGCTAGGCCACAAAGAAAGTCTCACTGAATTTAGAAGGATTGAAATCATACAAATTAATTTCTCCGACCACAGTGGAATGAAGCAGGAAATCTGCAAGGGCCAGAGACCTGATTTGGCACCAAGATACAGAAGTTAAACAACACACTCTTACTAAAAGAGTGAGTCAAGGAAAAAATCTTAACAGATATTAATAACTACCTTGAAACTAATGAAAATGATAACACTGCATATCAAAACTTATGGGATGCATCAAGAGGTGTACAGAGAAGAAAATTCATAAGTATAAATTCCTATATTGAGAAAGAAGAAAGAGTTAAAATTGAAGAACTAACTGCACAATTGGAGGAATTAGTAAAAAAAAAAAAAAAACACAATAACAAACTAACCCAAAAGGAAGAAGAAAGAAATAACAAAGATCAGAGCAGAACTAAATGAAATAGAAAATAAGAAGTCAATAAAAAAAAAATAAACAGAAAAAGAGGTGGTTCTTGAAGAAGGTGCATAAAACTGACAAACCCTTAGCTAGACTAACAAAGAAAAAAGAGAAGATGTAAATACACAAAATAAGAAATGAAAAAACTGTACATCACTGCTGTCCCCACTGAAATCAAGATTATCATAAGAAGATATTTTGAAAGACTATATACCAGTAAGAAAGACAATTTAGAGGAAATGGACAAATTCCTAGAAACACATAAGCAGTCTACATTGATGAAAAAAGAAATTGATGATCTCAGCAAACTAATCACAAGTAAAGAGAGAGAAGCAGTCATTAAAACCTCTCAACTAAGAAGAGCCCTGGCCCAGATGATTTCTCAGGTGAACTGTACAATACATTCCAGAAAGAACTAACACCTATATTGCTTAAACTATTCCAAAATATCAAAGTAGAAGGAACTTTGCTTAACTCATTTTATGATATCAACATTACCCCAATACCAAACCCAAAAAAGACACCACAAGAAAGGAAAATTACAGACCAAATTATCTAATGAACGTAGATGCAAAATCCTCAATAAAATACTTGCTAATCATATTCAACAACACATTAAATGAAATATACACTATGACCAAGTGGGTTTCATTCCAACTATGCAAGAATGGTTCAACATAAGAAAATCAATTAATGTAATACACCACATAAACAGATTGAAGGAAAAAAATGACATGATCGAATCTATAGATACAGAAAAAGCATTTGACAAAAAAGCACCCCTTCTTGATAAAAACATTGCAAAAGATAGGAATAGAAGGAAACTTTCTGAACATGATAAAGGATATATATGAAAAACACATGACTAATATCGTTTACTACAGTGAAATATTAAAATCTTTCCCTCTAAGATCAGGAACAAGACAAGAATGCCCACTATCACCCCTTCTATTTAACATTGTTTAAGAAGTTCTTGCTAGAGCATGGAGGAAAGGGCCGGATATAAAATGGATTCAAAAAGGAAAGGAAGAAGTCAAAATTTCACTGTTTGCAGATGACATGATCCTACACATAGAAAACCCTGAGAAATCTCCAACAAAGCTTCTAGAACTTATAAATGAGTAAAGTTAGAGGTTATAAGATCAATAAAAAAAAACTGTAGCATTTCTGTACACTGACGATGAGCAATCTGAGGAAGAAATCAAGAAACAAATACCATTTACAATAGTAAATTTTTAAAAAGTAAATATCTAGGAATAAATCTAACTAAAGATATAAAAGACTTATACAGAAAACTACACGAAACTGTTCAAGGAAATCAAAGAAGACCTAAATAAATGGAAGACTATTCCTTGTTCATGGATAGAAAGACTATATATTATTCAAATGTCTATCCCACTGGTCTACAAATTTAATGATATACCAATAATAATCAACAGTGCATTTTTTTAAAGTACTAGAAAAATTAACAATGAAATTTATTTGGAAAGGAAGGAGGCCCTGAATAGCCAAAGATATATTGAAAAGGAAAAATGAAACTGGAGGAATCACATTCAAAACATACTGTAAGCTACAGTAGAGAAAACAGCATGGTGTTGTCACAAGGATAGACACAGGGACCAATGGAACCGAACTGAGAGTTCTGATACATATCCTCATAAGTACATTCATCTGATATTAGACAAGGCCACCAAGCTCACTCAACAGGGAAAGAATGGTCTTTTCAACAAATGGTACATAGAGAATTGGATATCCATATGCAAAAGAAGGAAAGAGGATTACCATCTCACACGTTATACAAAAATCAACTCAATATGGATCAAATACTTAAATATATGAGCCAAGACCATAAAATCCTTGGAAAACAAGGTAGGGAAGCATCTACAGGACCTAGTCATAGGAAATGTTTTCATGAACTTCACATTCAAAGAACGAGCAGCAAAAGAACAAATAGATAAACGGGACTTCCTCAAAATTAAAGCCTTTTGAACCTCAAAGGAGTTTGTCAAGAAAGTGAAAAGAGAGCCTACCAATGGGAGAAAATAATTGGTAACCATATATCTGATAGGAGATTTATATCCTGCATGTATAAAGAACTCCTATATCGTAATAATAAAAAGACAACCCATTTTAAAAATGGGCATAAAATCTGAACAGACACTTCTCCAAAGAAGAAATATAAATGGATATATAGACATGAAAAAATGCTTAAGATCAATAGCTATTAGGGAAATGCAAATCACAACTACAATGAGATATGACCTACCTCTCATAAGACTGGCAGCTATCAAAAAACAAAAGACCACATGTGTTGGAGAGGACGTGGAGGAATAGGAACACTCATCCACTGCTGGTGGGAATGCAGAAGAATCCAGCCATTCTGGAGGACAGTTTGACCATTTCTCAAAAAGTTAGCTATAGATTTGCCATAGTACCCAGGAATTTCGCTGTTGGGTATATACCCAGAAGAACTGAAAATGAGGACACAACCTGATATATACACACCAATGATCATAGCAGTATTATTCAATATTGCCAAAAGTTGGAATCAACGCAAATTCTCATCAACAGATGAATGGATAAATAAAATGTGATATATACATACAATGGAATACTATTCAGCTATAGGATGGAATACAGTACAAGCACATATGATCACATGGATGAATCTTGAGGACCTTTTGTTCAGTGAAGCAACCCAGGCATTGAAGGACAATACAACATGACCTCTCTGATATGAAATAAGTAAACCAAGCTGTCTCAGAGAGCTAGAGACTGGAAGATAGGTTTAAAGGAACTTGGAGTGGAAAGGAAGGTGGCAAGTTGACACCTACATGGGCGAAGTCTCTGATAAGCTGGAGGTAAGTATTTGTACAGGAAAGGGATAAGAAAGGGGGATAGGGATAACTTTGGGTGGGGCTTTGTGGATCTGAGGGTTGCTAGGGTTGAGAGAATTGGTTAAATGGAATGGAGTGAAGGGCTAGTGGGAACAGATGAAGATGGGAGAATGTCACGTATGTGCTTGAAACGCTAAAGTTGAGAAAACACTTTAGAAAATAAAAGAAAGGATTATGGGTTTAAGGTGCTTAACGGGGGGCATATGGCATTGTGGCAGGTTTCTAGGGAGTGTGTGAGTGCTCATTTTGTCAGTGTGTTAAATAATTAAGTGGAAACAATACAATGTATGTGAAGGTGTACCCACATCCTGGGGAGACCAGATGCTCTTAAACAGAGGGAATTGTGTCCCTTGAGAGAATCAGTGACTCCCAATGGGTTAGGGCAGTCTAGATTGTCAAGCCCTCAGCATTGTTGAAGTATCTGTAAGTCTGTTTCCTCAAGCAGTGAAGATTATCACCATGGGCCCCGAGTGGAAGGGGAGAGAGACATAGAATAGATGGAAGTAGGGTAACTGGGGTGCAATGGAAGTGCTCCACAAAATCATGTAAGAATGGCTATAGAACATGTTAACTCACACAAAAAATGTATAAAATTCTATAAAATAAAATGTAAACTATAATGTAAAACATAAGGGAAATAAAAATTTAGAAATTTTTACACTCTAAAATATGAACCATAATGTAAACCCAAATGGAACCATGTTTGAAAGCTATGTTTCAAAATCTGTACATTAGCTGCAGCAAAAATAACGTGAACATGTAAAAAGATCATTGCTGGGGAAGGGGCAAAAGGGTTTGATGTGGGATATATGAAAATCTCCTGTATTGTATATGTGAATTATTGTGATCTAAAACTTTTTTGAAGAAAAAATTAAAAATTAGGGAAAAATAAGAAATGATATAGACATTGAGGAATAAATGAAGGAAAGTAACTTGCCACTGTACATACATGGCAACACCACTTATAATGATGGAAGGCAAACATTATAAACAAAACTTTATAATATTTTTCATTTTTAATACACCAACTTATTTTTACTTTTAGTGTTTCTAAATTCGTATGTATATTTTAATCTTTAAACCCATCACTATATTTAATTTTCCTATTAATTGAATTTGGCAATATATTGGGCTTCACAGTTGAAGAATTTTGGAACACAAAGAGGTTCAAATATGGCAGTGGCAGAACACTGGTGTGAGGTGTTTACAGGGGACACATGGTTAGCAGGGAGTTCTCTAGGGCATACATCCAGGGTACATAAAAATGCTTGGATATTTTCATAGTGGTTACAGTTAAAACAACAACTGAGTGAGTGCTGAGTTCCTAGCCAGTGGAGCTCTATCACATTCCCTAATTTAACAGCAACAATCCCACAAGTGCAATGGCAAAGACCAAAAAAGAAGTATGGTTGAACAATGAGCCCTTAATACTAATGACTATGCTTGTGAGCCTGTGCACCTGAAATATGAACAAGGCCTTGAGCTGCAGTGTGCCTAAGAGTTAAGTATGAACACAAAGAAGAGATAAAATGGGGGCAAGGGGTTGCCTTTGGTTGGGGCTTTACGGGTTTGAGGGTGGCTGGGGAGGGACGGTTGGGTAATGTTGCCCAAAAGTGGGGGGAGGGAGGGGTAGCATACGAACACAGGAGAGGGTTAGGAGGTGGTGGAGAGTAAAATGCCGAGAAAATAATATCAAAATATAATAAAGAGGGTTACCTGTTTAGAATGCTCGGAGGGGAGGGTCTGATGCAGGACGGGCTCCTGGGGAATGTCTAAATGCTCATTCTGCCAGAGTGGGTGACACCATGGGGTAGAATCCCAAGTAGTGAGAGTGGGGGTGGACCCACATCCTGGGGAGGACTAATGCCACCAAATAGAGGGAACTCTATCCCTCGAGAGAAAGGGTGGCTCCCAGGGCATTGGGGCAGATGAGCAAGTTAGGCCCTAAACACTATTCCATCTATCTCTGGAAGTGGCTCCTCAGGAAACGGAGGTTGACTGTCACTGTGGGCACCAAGATGGAAGGGAAAATGGACGTTAAATGTGTGGAACCAAAGTAAATGGGGGGCAAGGGAGGAGTTTCTTGAGAGTACACAAGGATGGATATAAAACATGTAATATTACACTATAACATATAGGAGACGACAGACTAATAATGTAAACCATAATGTAAAACATAGGAGAACTAAAAATGTAAAGAACTGTGTATCCTAAAGTATGCACCATAATGAAAGCACAGATATTACCATGTTAGAAAGCTAATATCTCAGACTCTGTACATCACCTTAAGTAAATATGATGTGAATAGGGTGTAAGAGTATCGCTGTGGAAGGAAAAAGGTGTTGTGGTGAATGTATGGGAGTGTTGTATATTATATATATGCATTGCTGTGGTCTAGGACTCCTACGAAGAAACGCTGAATAATTAGGGGGGGGGGAAAAAAGGATAGGATGTGGAATTTTTTCAAGTCAACATTCTTTATCTAAGTTCTTTATCTAACTTTATCCAAGTTCTTTATCTATCCTTTAAACCCATCGCTATATGCCATTCCCTAGTAAGGGACCATGACATTATATTGTGCTTCAAATTTCGGGGAGTTCTGGATCACAGAGTGTTTCAACAATGGCAATGGAGGGATACTGGTATGGGATAACAATGACAGGTGATATATGGCTGACAGGGAGCTGTACAGAACATATGTCCAGGGTGCATGGTAATGATTGGATATACTCATAGTGGCAACAATTAAAAACCCAGCAGGGGGGGTACTGGGTTCCTGGCCAGTGGTGCTTTGTCGTGGTCCCTAGGGGAGCAGCGATAGTCTCCCAGGTACAGCGGCGGGGACCGGGAGGGAGTGTGGGTTCAACAGTGAGCCCCTGATGCTAATGACTATGCTTGTGAGCTGATAAACCTAAAATAAGAACAAGGCCTAGAGCAACATTGTGCCTGGGAATTTCCTCCTGTCAGCCTTCATGTTACTCAAATGTGGCCAGTCTTGAAGCCAAACTCAGCATGTAAATGCAATGCCTTCCCTCCAGCGTGGGACATGACACCCGGGGATGAGCCTCCCTGGCAACGAGGGACCACTATCAAATA
This sequence comes from Dasypus novemcinctus, assembly GCF_030445035.2. Lineage (NCBI taxonomy): Eukaryota > Metazoa > Chordata > Mammalia > Cingulata > Dasypodidae > Dasypus > Dasypus novemcinctus. The sequence goes on along the minus strand of NC_080704.1, from coordinate 88,194,430 downwards.
CCAACTGATGATGCAACTGGAAAAGGACCTTATATGGAAGGTTCAATGCGGATCAGCAGAATATCCATGTCTACATAAAACAACATGACTTTAAAATGCTGTTTGACCTAAAGTAAGGGGGAAATGGAAAGGAGAAATGAGTCTATATGGCTACGAGTTTCTAAAAAAGAGTCTGGAGGCTGGCAGAAGGATTGCCCTCATGCACAACTGAGCAGAGTCAGAGAGACAGATAAAGCAGATACAACCCCCAGATATTGGTTCCTATGAAGGCTAAAGAGACCCATGAGAGTTATGGTCATGGCCGATGGGGTTTACTACCAGGGCAGATGGCCCCTCTCTGGAAATGGTGTTTATGTGTGATGAATCTGGACTCAGATGGGATCTCCCTTCATAAGACTTTCATACTAATCTGCTGGAGGTGCAGTTAACGTTGGGGTTTAAGATATAGTTAGGGGATTTGAATCTCTGGACTGATAATGTGATAGCCAGGTCCTGAGCCTCAACAGACTCCAGCACCTACAATCTGATTTATTGGACTTACCACACTCAGCTAAGATGGAGTTGAAGAAGGACAATCACCACACCATGGAGCCTAGAGTGATTACAACTGAAAATGGGAGGATGGCAGCCAGCATCCATGTGGAATCTGAGCCTCCTCTTGACATAGAGGTGCAATGGACACAACCAATCCAATGTCCACATAGAAGAGGTGGCATTGGATTGGGAAAAGTGGACATGGTGGACGATGGGTATGGGGAAGGGCAGGAAGAGATGAGAGGTGGGGGCGTATTTGGGACGTGGAGCTGCCCTGGATGGCGCCTCGGGGGTGATCACCGGACATCGTGGATCCTCACAGGGCCCACTGGATGGAATAGAGGAGAGTATGGGCCATGATGTGAACCATTGTCTATGAGGTGCAGAGGTGCCCAAAGATGTACTTACCAAATCCAATGGATGTGTCATGATGATGGGAACGAGTGTTGTTGGGGGGGGAGAGGGGGGGGTGGGGGTGTGGGGTTGAATGGGACCTCACATATATATTTTTAATGTAATATTATTACAAAGTCAATAAAAAATAAATAAATAAATAAATAAAAAAGAAAAAAAAAAAGAAAAGAGTTACCTCCTGAGAGCCTCCATGTTGCTCAACTGTGGCCAGTCTTGAAGCCAAACTCAACATGTAAATGCATTGCCTTCCCCCCAGCATGGGACATGACTCCCAGGGATGAGTCTCCCTGGTGCTGATGGATTACTACCAAGTACCAGCTGATGATATAATAGAAAGTGACTTTGAATAAAAGAATCAACTCTGGCCAGTAGAATATTTCAGACTACTTGTAATATCAGGAGTTAAAAATACTTTTTGACTTTGAATAAAAATGGGAAATGGAAAGGTAGAATGAGTTTATATGGCTATGAGTCTCAAAAAAAGAGCCAGGAGGTGATCAGATGGGTCACCCTTATGCACACCTCAGTAGAGTCCCAGAGACAGATAAAGTAGACACAACCTCAGGTATTGGTTCTTCTGAGGGCTACAAACTGACCACAGTTGAGCACTCCTTATCACTTAAGTCACATCCACTTAACAGAAACAACTTATTAAATTAATTTAAAAAACATCAAAATCGCATTGATCTTATTTTTTTCTTTTGCCTGAGCCTCTTTATAGGTTTTATCTGATAATTACTATGTCTTTGAGAATGTGTAATTAGAACTATGTTGGTATTGCTAATAATACTTTGATTATGTTCAATATATACATGTGTATATCTGTATATATGTATATAGATTAAAATTTTTCTTTTAAAATTTATTCGAAGGAATTCTTCCTGTAGGTAAAGTGAAAGAATATTAATAGCTCTTATATCACTCATAGCATTTCTGTGTTAGAAATTAGCCCAATATTGACAATATAATTTTAAATTTAAACCAGCAGCTTATTTACAAGAACAGTACTTAATTGAGTCATTGGTTATAAACTTACTAAATACAGAGATGATAACCAACTTAGGGAACATCTGAATTGATGGGACACTATTGATTTTTAATAATATACTATATGGATTAAGTGATGCTTTAATCCTGATTTTACATTTTGAAATTAAAATATATAGGCATTCTTTCAGCAAAATTAAGGGATTTGTGTAAGCAAATATATTTTTTAATTTTTAAAAATGTTTTCTTTGAGAAATTGTGCATTTAGAAAATAATCATGCATACTGTACAGGATTCCCATACATTGCCTCACCAACAACTTACCTTGTGTGTGTCCTATTTATTACAATAATAAAAGACTATCATCATAATAGTATTTCTATCTATAGTCCATATCTGATATTTCATATGTTTTTCCCACAAACCATCATATTAACAAGTATTATTATTGCATATTTGTTATAGTTGATGAGAGAATGTTCTCATATTTGTAATGTTAACCACAGTCCATCATTCACCGTGGGGTTCACTGTATTATAAGGTACTCAGCTCTGTACAATCCAACAAAAGTGTGCCCTTAATGGCCCTCAGCTTCAACAGAAATGTGCTGTGATCAGCTCAGTCCATGCCAGAATACTTTCAATAATCCAAAATGAAAAAAAATACATACTCTCTTATATATCCCCATTATTGATTCTTAGCATTTATATAGTACCTTCTTTGAAATTGCTGTACAACTATTACAATATTACTGTTAACTATAGTCTATTTGTTGCATTAGTTGTATTTTTACATTTATCTATGTATTCTTAAGGCCTTGTATTAGAGGAAAATTCTTGTGTTTGTACTATTAACCACATCATCATCCACCACAAAAATCACTATATTATACATTTCCAAGATTATCATCTACTTTTCTTCCTATTGGTATTAACCTCAACAGACTACCTCCTTATACTGACTATAACTTGTTACCATCAACTGCACTTATTTCCCCACATTTACAATTCCCATTATTAAACATTCTACATATGTTCAGCATCAGCTCCCCCTTCTCAATCCACATTCTATTTTCTGGTAAACTATACTCTAGAGTTTAATTCCATGAGTTTACTTATTGTATCATATTAGTGAGATCATACAAGATTTCCCATTTTGTATCTGGCTTATCCCACTCAACATAACATACTCGAGTTTCACCCATGTTGTCATATTCTCCCTGACTTCATTATTTCTTAGTTATATATTATTCAATTGAATGTATATATCACATATTGTTTATCCACTCATTGGTTGATAGAAACTTGGTTTTTTTTCCCCTACCTTTTATCAATAGTGAATAAGGCCACTACAAAAATGGTAGTCAAATGTGTGTTCACATCCTTGCTCTCAGTTCTCTTGAATATAGTCCTAATAGGAGAATTGCTGGATCATACATATATCTTATAATTTTGATCTGTATTTACCTTAGAGCTAGTGATATTGATCATCTTTTCAAGTTCTATTTGGTCATGGGTATTTCTTCTTTGGAAAATGTCTGTTCAAATCTTTTGCCCATTTTAAATTGGGTCACTTGTGCTTTGTTTTGTTTTTTGATACACCCAAAAGATTTATTCACAAAATATCCAATTCTCTATATTAAATAAAATACATGATGATAAACATAAGAATTTCTCATAATCGAGGAAACAATTGAAAACAAAATTAATGAAAATACTACTTTTCACACAGGTTTCAAAAGTGATCCTAATATTTTCTGCATGAAATCAAAGGGTTTTAAGATATTTCTCCTCTTGTGATTGTTGATTCATGACTTCAAAGAAATGATCTATTCACAGTGGCAGTAGACCTCCCTAAAATTACAAAAGTTCTGTTCTTTAACTTATTTATATATGTATTTTGCCCAAATTTTTAATTTATAGAAGTATGTTACTCATACATAAACATACATAAACAATAAGTGTATAATAATACTTGTGAACTTACAAGACAGACAGACATAACATCATACAGGGCTCTCATACCTCACCCTAATGCCAATAATTTGCATTGTTGTGAAACATTTTTTACTAAAGATTAAAAGAGTATCCTCAAAATATTACTATTAAACATAGTATCTTAAATTTGTCATATTTTCCCCACCCAGCCTATTATTATTATTACTGTATATTTTATACATAAACAATAAGTGTATGTAAAAGTTGTGACCTTACAAAGAAAACATGCATAAAATTATACAGGGATCCCATACATCAACCCACCACCAAAACCTTGCATTGTTATGAGATATTTGTTAAAAATTACAGAAGAATATTGTCAAAATCTTACTAACTATAGTCTTTATCTTATATTATTAATTTTTAAATATATTTTTATAACAGAAGTTGAAAACTTACAAAATATCATGCACACGTGCAGAATTCCCATACAACACCTCTCTATTAACACACCACACAGATGTAAAACTTTTGTTCCAGATTATAAGATAATATTATCAGACTATTACCAGGTCCATAGCATATATTTGACACACTTTTTCCATACTCCCCCATTATCAAGACAGTGCATCTTTGGCATAGATGCATGAATATTACACCATTACTGTTAACGACAGTTCATAGGTTACTCCAGTTGTATTCTTCCGATGTTTCTCCACATTTTTACCATCCTACAATAGTAATGTACTCAAGCTCTAGCTCACAAAGGACATCCTTGCATATGTAACATCAACCACAATTCTCATCTACCTCTGGTTTTACTGTGCTAGTTAGTCCCAAGATCATCTTCTAGCTTTCTTTCAATTGGCATTCATGTCCCTATACTACTCATTATAGCCAAATTCCATTTTATAAACGAGCTGTTATTCACTATAATGTGTTACTATAACCTCTATACATTTCCACACTTTTACAGTAAAGTTAATTAAAACTTCTGCATACATTAAACATCAGAAGTCAATCTCAGTCTCACTCTTATCTCCTTTAAGAATCTGCCACCGGGGTGGGGCAAGATGGTGGTTGAATGAGTGCACCTGAGTGTCTCTCCTGCAAAGAAGTGGCTGGGCAGTGTTGGAAATTCTTCAGGGCCAGGCTGTTTCAGGATTTTGCAGGGCAGGAGGTGTCTGGACATCGATTTGGTGGGAAGGTAACAGAGAAAATTTGAGTATAAGATAAAATTGAGGCTCTCTTACACGGAAGTGGGGGCTGCACACGGCCGCTCCCTCCTGGGGTGGGCAGAACCACGGCACCAGCACCGCAGCAGCCATTCCTGGAGGCTTTGTGGTACTGGGGAATTCATAATCCCTGAGCAGACTATTGGGGGGCTAACAGAGCAAGAGGCCTTTGCAGACCGATTTGGGGAGACAGACAGGAGTTTTGTGCAAGACGGGGAAATTTTTGATTTCTGACACGAATAATAGAGCTTCCGGCTAGAGCCCCGCCCCCAAGGCCGGCTGCTGTTCTGCAGTGACCTTAAATCACTCACAATAAAGAGACAGCACCAGGAGGCTGGTTCAGGGGTCTGCGGGGGGGGGGGGGGGGAACGGGGGAAGACGTCTGGAAGCCGATTAGGGGAATGTTTTGCGAGGTGTGGGAATTTTGGGTTTGCACACTGATATTGGTGTGTCTGGCTGGAGCCCCACCTCCTGGGCCTGGCTGCTGATCTGCAGTGTCATTAGATTGGCTGCAGTATAGAGGAGCCCCCAGGTGGCTGTGTTGGGTGATGGCAGGGCGGGAGGGGTCCTGAAGTCGAATTAGTGATACACCCACAGAGGAGACTCTAGTGAGAGGGTGAATTGCAAGGTACTGACACATAGGTCAGAGTTTGCGGATATAACCTCCCCCATAGGGCTGGCACCCAGCTGCAGGGATCCCTAAAGGCTGTGTTGCACTGCAGTGCTCCCAGGCTGCCTGTTAACCAGACTTGAGGTTGCCAGGTCTGTGTCCCCTAAACCCTGGTGGCCCACACCCCAAAGACTCACAACTCTTGAGTCTGCAATATCACAGACTTTCCATCCCTGAATCCACCACACCCTGAGGTCCATCTGAGATCATTGAATGTCCTAGCCCTCAACGTTTGCGTTTTTTCTTTTTTGTTTTTTGTTTTGTTTGATTTGATTTTTTAATTTTTAACTTTTTATTTTTAAATTTTTATTGTCCTGATAGCTAACATTGCATTATCTCCTAGTCTTTTCTCCCATTGTATCCCCTAAGGTCTTTTTTTTTTTCAGTTATTTAGGGGTTTTTTTTGTTGTTGCTGTTGTTGTTGTTCTATATATTTTTTTCTTTTCCTTACTTGTTGCCCTCACTTTACCAACCACCTTTTTCTTTCTTTCTTTCTTCTCTCTCTTTTTTTCTTTCTCTCTTGTCCCTCATTTTGTTCTTATTTTATTTTATCTTAATTGTACAATAGGTGCTGCAGGGAACACCTCACATTTGCTGGGTTTCCTCATCCTCCATTGGCTCATTTCTGTGTGAATAGATTTTGGCTACCTACACTATCACCTTTCCCCCACACCTTGATATCCTCCATCATCTACTGTCTCTCCTATATTCCACCTCCCTTTCTTGGATCTCCAAATTATCTAACGCTTAATTTCTAATACCATTGTTTTGTTTTCTGTCTTTTATCCACTCTCGAAACTATTGCCTTTCTTTTCTCTTTCCCTCTCTCATGAAAACACTAGCTTTTTAATTCATACCATATTCATTCCATATTCAGTCGACTACCTCATTATAGGTACTCTACCTACTGCTATAACTCTACAAAACTTACATGAATCTAATATCCATCCTCCCAGATCTCATTGTTGCTCTGTTAACATTTATTACCAATTTTAAATATTTTCCTTTCTTACACAATTGCCTTTCCCTGGCCCTAATACTTTCCTTCAAAGGAACTCAGCCATCAATAAGAAATTAGAATAAGAAGAACAAAGTGACAAAGAGAAGACTTAACACATATGCAAAAACAACAGCTAATTAATCCCCAACTCCAGACAAAGAAGCTAAGGAACTGATTAAACCTGTCAAGATAAAATGATGACCAGACAGGAACAAAAATCTACAAACCAAACCAGTAATCAGGAAAACATGGCTGAATCCAATGAACAAACTAAAAGCCAGGAAGGGGAGCAGAACTTTGCACAAGTAATTAAAGATCTCAGAACATATGTCACAGAAAAATTTAATGAAGTAAAGGAAGAGGTTAACAATATGAAGACAACACTTGAAGGGGAAATTGCAGACATATGTCAAAAGATAACAAATATAATGGGAATGAACACCACAGTTCAAGAAATCAAAAATACATTCACATCAAATAACAGCAGATTAAAAGAGGCAGAGCAGAGAATTAGCGATGTGGAAGACAGTACATTGGAAATCAAATATATAGTAGAATTGATTGATAAAAAGATAGAAAAAATCCAGCTAGGAATTAGGGACCTGAATGACAATGAAAAACGCACAAAAATACATATTATAGGCATCCCAGAAGGAGAAGAGAAGGGAAAGGGGTCAGAAAGAGTGTTGTAGGAAATAATGCCTGAAACTTCCCAAATCTACTAATAGAGACAGATGTACATATCCAAGAAGCACAATGCACCCCAATCATCATAAACCCCAACAGGCCCACCCCAAGAGATATACTTGACAAATTATCCAATGTTCAAGACAAAGAGAAAATTCTAAAAGCAGCAAGAGAAAAGAAAACCATCACATACAAGGGAAGCTCCATAAGAATAAGTGCTGATTTCTCATCTGAAACCATGGAGGCAAGAAGGCAGTGGTATGATATAGTCAAGGTACTAAAAGAAATGAATTTCCAACCAAGAATACTCTATCCAGCTAAACTAGCATTCAAAAATGATGGAGAGTTCAAAATATTCACAGATAAACAGAAATTGAAAGAGTATGCCAACAAGAAACCTCCCCTTCAAGAAATTCTAAAGGGAGTTCTGCAGGAAGAAAGGAAAAAACAGGACGAGCAGAGTTGGAGGAGAGTGTAAGAGCAACAAAAGACAAAAAGAGAAGAAAAAACAAACAAAGAAAATATGAAAAACACAAGTCCAATCAAAATATGGCTAACATAAATAATTCCTTGAAAGTAATAACACTGAATGTCAACGGATTAAACTCACCTATCAAAAGATTCAGACTGGGACATTGGATAAGGAAATATGACCCATCTATATGCTGTGTACAAGAGACAAATATTAGACCCAGAGATTCATGGAGGCTGAAAGTGAATGGTTGGAAAACAATCTTACAAGCAAATAATAACCAAAAAAAGGCAGGAGTAGCTATATTAATATCAGACAAAACAGACTCTAAATGCGAAACAATTGTGAGAGACAAAGAAGGATACTACATATTAGTGAAAGGGACAATCTCTCAAGAAGAATGAACAATCATAAATATTTATGCTCCTAACAAGGGTGCCTCTAAATACGTGAGGCAAACACTGGGAAAACTAAGTGAAAGAATAGATGCATCTAAAATTATAGTGGGTGATTTTAATACACCACTATCAACTCTGGACAGAACTTCTCAAAAGAGAATCAATAAAGAAACAAAATATTTGAACAGTATATTAGAGGAACTGGATCTAATAGACATATACAGATCATTACACCCAAACACTGCAGGATACACATTTTTCTCAAGTGCACATGGATCATTCTCCAAGTTAGACCATATGCTAGGCCACAAAGAAAGGCTCAATGAATTCAAAATATCAAAATCTTACAAAACAATATCTCTGACCACAGTGGAGTGAAGCTGGAAATCTGCAAGGGCGAGAGGCCCAGAATTCACACCAAGATATGGAAATTAAACAGTACACTCTTAGAAAAACAGTGGGTCAAAGAGGAAATCTCAAAAGAAATCAATGACTACCTTGAAACTAATGATAATGATAACACAACATACCAAAATTTATGGGATGCAGCAAAAGCAGTACTGAGAGGGAAATTTATAGCCATAAATTCATACATCAAAAAAGAAGAAAGAGCAAAAATTGAAGAACTAACTGCACATTTGGAGGAATTAGAAAAAAACAAAAAAGTAATCCCACAGGAAGAAGAAGAAAGGAAATAGCAAAGATAAGAGCAGAACCAAATGAAATAGAAAATAAGAAAGCACTTGAAAAGATAAACAAGACCAAGAGTTGGTTTTTTGAGAAGATCAATAAAATTGACAAACCTTTAGTGAGACTAACAAAGAAAAAAAGAAAGAAGATTCAAATACACAAAATAAGAAATGAGAAATGAGATATCACCACTGACCCCACAGAAATAAAGACTATCATAAGAGGATACTTGGAAAAACTATATTCCAAAAAAAATGACAATTCAGAGGAAATGGACAAATTCCTAGAAACACATAAGCAGCCTATATTGATGAAAGCAGAAATTGAAGATCTCAAGAAACCAATCACAAGTAAAGAGATAAAATCAGTCATTAAAAACCTCCCAACTAAGAAGAGCCCAGGGCCAGACGGCTTCACAGGTGAATTCTACAAAACGTTCCAGAAAGAACTAACACCAATCCTGCTGAAACTCTTCCTAAAAATCGAAACAGAAGGAACATTGCCTAACTCCTTCTATGATGCCAACATTACCCTAGTACCAAAGCCAAACAAAGACACCACAAAAAAGGAAAATTACAGACCAATTTCCCTAATGAACCTAGATGCAAAAATACTTATCAAAATACTTGCTAATCGTAATCAACAAACATTAAACTAATTATACACCATGACCAATTGGGATTCATTCCAGGTATGCAAGGATGGTTCAACATAAGAAAATCAATCCATGTAATACACCATATAAAGATTGAAGGAAAAAATCACATGATTATATCTATAGATGCAGAAAAAGCATTTGACAAAATACAACACCCTTTCTTGATAAAAACACTCCAAAAGATCGGAATACAAGGAAATTTTTTGAACATAATAAAGAGTATATATGAAAAACCTACAGTCAACATTGTTTACAATTGAGAAATCCTAAAATCCTTCCCTCTAAAGTCAGGTACAAGACAAGGATGCCCACTCTCTCCCCTTCTATTTAAAATTGTCTTAGAAGTACTTGCTCAAGCACTGAGGCAAGAACCAAATAAAAAAGGCATTCAAATTGGAAAGGAAGAAGTCAAAATTTCATTATTTGCAGATGACATGATCCTGTACATAGAAAACCCTGAGAGGTCTACAACACAGCTTCTAGAACTCATAAATCCATTTAGTAAAGTTGCAGGTTATAAGATCAATGCGCAAAAATCAGTCGCATTTCTTTACACCAATAATGAGCAAGATCAGGAGGAAATCAAGAAAAAAATACCATTCACAATAGTAAATAAAAAATCAAATATTTAGCATTAAATTTCACTAAAGATGTGAAAAACTTATACACCGAGAAATATAAAAGACTGTTCAAGGAAATCAAAGAAGACCTAAATAAATGGAAGAAAATTCCCTGTTCATGGATAGGAAGACTAAATATTATTAAGGTGTCTATTCTACAAATCTGATCTACACATTCAATGCAATCCCAATAAAAATCAACACAGCCTTCTTTAAGGAACTAGAAAAACTAGCTATGAAATTTATTTGGAAAGGAAAGAGGCCCCGAATAGCCAAAGACATATTGAAAAAGAAAAACAAAATTCGAGGAATCACACTACCTGACTTCAAAACATACTACAAAGCTACAGTAGTGAAAACAGCATGGCATTGGCATAAGGAGAGACACACAGACCAATGGAATCGAATTGAAAGCTCCAATATAGAACCTCACGTATATAGCCATATAATATTTGATAAAGCCACCAAACCCTCTCAACTGGGAGAGAGTGGCCTATTCAACAAATGGTGCCTGGAGAACTGGATAGCCATATGTAGAAGAATGAAAGAGGATTACCATCTCACACCTTATACAAAGATCAACTCAAGATGGATCAAAGACCTAAATATAATAACCAAGACCATGAAGACCTTGGAAAGCCGTGTAGGGAAACATCTACAGGACCTTGTAATAGGAAATGGCTTCATGAATATCACACCAAGAGCACGAGCAGCTAAAGAACAAATAGACAAATGGGACTTCCTCAAAATTAAAGCCTTCTGCACATCAAAGGAGTTTGTCAAGAAAGTAAAAAGGGAACCTACACAATGGGAGAAAATATTTGGCAACCATATATCCGATAAGAGACTTATAACTTGCATATATAAAGAACTCCAATACCTTGAAAATAAAAAGATAAAAAACCCATTCAAAAAATGGGAAAACGATTTAAACAGACACTTCTCCAAAGAAGAAATTCAAATGGCTAAAAAGCACATGAAAAAATGCTCCAAATCTCTAGCTATCAGGGAAATGCAAATCAAAACTACAATTAGATACCATCTTACTCCCATAAGATTGGCAGCTATGAAAATAAATGCAGGAGAGGATGTGAAGAAATGGGAACACTCATCCACTGCTGGTTGAATGCAGAAGGATCCAACCATTCTGGAGGACACTTTGGCGATTTCTCAAAAAACTAACCATAGGTTTGCCATATGACCTAGCAATACTACTGCTGGGTATATACCCAGTAGAACTGAAAACAAGGACACAAACCGATATATGCACACCAATGTTCATAGCAGCATTGTTCACTATCGCCAAAAGTTGGAATCAACCCAAATGCCCATCAACAGATGAGTGGATCAATATAATGTGGTATATACATACAATGGAATACTACTCGGCTGTAAGAACAAATACACTACAAACACACGTGGTAACATGGATGAATCTTGAGAACCTTATGTTGAGTGAAGCAACCCAGGCATTGAAGGACAAATACTACATGTCCTCAATGATATGAAATAAGCAAGCTGCCTCAGAGAGCTAGAGACTGGAAGATAGGCTTACAGGAATTAGGGAGGTAGAGGAAGGATGTAAGCTGACATCTACATGGGTGAAATCTATGATAAGCTGGAGGCTAGTATGTGCACAAGGAAGAGATAAAATGGGGGCATAGGGTTACCTTTGGGTGGGGCTTTGTGGGTTTGAGGGGGGCTAGGGATGGGCGGATGGGTAATATTGCCCAAGAAATTGGGGAGAGTGTGGGGCAACATACGAACATAGGAGATTGTCAGGTGATGGTTGAGAGCATAATGCTGAGAAAATCTTTTAAAATATAATAAGGAAATTTACCTGTTTAAGATACTCAAAGGGTATAATCTGATGCAGGACAGACTCCTAGGGACTATCTGAATGCTCATTTTGCCAGAGTGGGTTACACCATTGGGTAGAGACCCATATAATGAGAGTGAAGGTAGACCCACATCCTGGGGAGGACTAATGCCATCAAATAGAGGGAACTGTACGTCTCAAGAGAAAGGGTGGCTCCCAGGGCATTAGGGCAGTTGAGTATGTCAAGCCCTCAACACTGTTGCAAGTATCTGTGAACATGGCTCCTCAAGATATGAAGATTGACTGTCACTGCTGGGCCCAAGGGGAGGGGGAAATAGATATTGAATAGATGGAACCAACATAACTGTGAGGGCAAAAGAAGTGTTTCACAAGAGTACACAAGGATGGATATAAAACAAGTAATATTACACCAAAAACATATAGGGGACGACAGACTAATAATGTAAACCATAATATAAAACATAGGATAACTGAAAAATTTAGAAAACTCTATAGCCTAAAGTATAAACTACAATGTAAACACAAATGTTACCTTGTTTGAAAGCTATTGTCTCAATATCTGTACATCAGTTTCAGTAAATATGATATAAATAAGTTAAAAGATTATCTCTGTGGAAGGGAAAAGGTATTATAATGGATATTTGGGAGTACTGTATATTGTATATATGAATTACTGTGATCTAGGGCTCTTGTGAAGAGAAAATCAATAATTAGGAAAAAAGAAAAGAAAAAGATAAGATGTGGAATTTTTCCAAATCAATATGTATTCTATATCTAAACTTTAAACTCATTGCTATATTCCATTTTACTAGAAAGGGAACCTGACATTATATTGGGCTTCACTTTTCAGGAGGATTTGGATCACAGAGTGGTTCAACAATGGCAGTGGAGGAATACTGGTATGGGATGTTATTGACAGGGGACATATGGTTGACAGGGAGTTATACAGGGCATATGTCCAGGGTGCATGGAAGTCTTTGGGTATACTCATAGTGGAAACAATTAAAAACAACAGCTGGGGGGTACTGGGTTCTTGGCTGGGGGGGCTCTGTCATGGTCCCTAGGGGAGCAGCAGCAGTCCCCCAGATGCAATGGCAAGGACCAGGAAGGAATGAGGTTCCAACAGTGAGCCCCTGATACTATGACTATGCTTGTGAGCCTGTGCACCTGAAATAAGAACAAGGCCTAGAGCAGCACTGTGCCTATGAGTTCCCTCCAGACAGCCTCCGTGTTACTCAAATGTGGCCAGTCTCAAAGCCAAACTCCGCATGTAAATGCAATGTCTTCCCCCCCCCCCCGCATGGGACATGACACCCAGGGATGAGCCTGCCTGGCACCTAGGGATCACTACCAAGTACCAGCTGATGACATAACTAGAAAATGACCTTGAATTGAAGGTTCAATGCAAACCAGCAGAATATTCCTGTCTACCTATAATAACAGGAGTTAAAAATGCTCTTTGACCCAAAATAAGGGGGAAATGGAAAGGACAAATGAGTTTATATGGCTATGAGTCTCTAAAAAAGAGTATGGAGGTTGTCAGAAGGATTGCCCTCATGCACACCTGAGCAGAGTCTCAGAGACAGATAAAGTAGATACAACCCCAAGTATTGGTTCTTTTGAGGGCTAAAGAGACCCACAGATTCTATGGTCATGGCAGATGGAGCTCACTGCTATGTCAGTTGGCCCTTCTTTGGAGCTGGTGTTTCTGCATGATGGAGCTGGACTCAGATGGGATCTCTTTTCACAAGACTTTCATGCTACTTTATTGGAATTGTAGTTGGTGCTGGGGTTTAAGATATATCTAGGGGATTTGAATCTCTGGACTGACAATATGCTAGCCAGAACCTGAGCCTCAAAAGACTTCAGCTCCTACACTCTGATTTATTGGACTTACCCCACTCAGCTAACATGGAGTTGAAGAATGTCAACCACCACACCATGGAGCCTAGAGTGCCTACAACTGAAAGCAGGAGGATTGCATGCATTATCCATGTGGAATCTAAGCCCCCTCTTGACATAGATGTGGAATGGCCACAACCAAGCCAAGGTCCACAGGAAGGAGTAATGCAGTAAGGATTAGAGTGGACTTAATGATATTCTATTCATGAACTATTGTCATTAATAATCGAGAAAATGTGGCATTGGTGTGGAAAAAGTGGCCATGGTGGCTGCTGGGTGTGGGGAATGGGAGGAAGAGATGAGATGTCGAGGCATTTTTGGGTCTTGGAGTTGTCCTGGGTGGTGCTGCAGGGACAATTGCCAGACATTGTATGTCCTCCCATGGCCCACTGGATGGAACGTGGGAGAGTGTGGGCTATGGTGTGAACCACAGGCCATGGGGTGCAGTGATGCCCAGAGATGTACTCACCAGATGCAATGGATATGTCATGATGATGGGGGAGATTGTTACTGTGGAGGGAGTGGTGGGGTGGGGGCGGTGGGGGTGAATGTGGACCTCATATTTTTAATGTAATATATTTTAAAAAATGAATAAATTGAGTAGAATTTCAAGAAAAAAAAATTTTCCATCCAAAATGTCAATAGCCCTGAGGATAAGAAATATTTGTGTACATAATGTATCCTTTTCTATTTTGTGTTCTATTTGTTCATTTCACTGAATTTCAGGCAGAAAAATTTGCAAATTTGTAAATACCTCTGTCTCTCATAAATATATATTTTTAAATAAAAATCTTACTTAAAAAAAAAAACACAGTTTAAACTACCATAATTTTTTTTTATGGAACAATTGCCTGGTAACAGGTCTACCTATTTCCGTTTTGTCTCCAGTGCAATCCATACACAGAAAACAGAATAAACAAGTTTTTGAAAGTCTCAATTAACCAATAAGTAAATAAACTTAAATAAATGTATAGAGATTAGTTAACTTTATGTCACAACAAAGTTTGTCACAGTTTATGTGTTAACAGTGAACCATAGGGTAAACCATGGACTATAGTTAATAGTACAATTATAAAAATATGATTTTATCAATTGTAACAAATGTACAATGCAAATGCAAGGTTTTCATAATAGGGTAGTATATGGAAACACTATTTTATACAAGAGTTTTCTGTAAACCTATACCTTCTCTAGTAAAAATGTATATATGTAAAAAAAAAAAAAAAGGGTCCACCACCTACCATTGGGCCCTAAAGATATCATCCCACATTTTCTTCTAGAAGCTTGATTGTTCTTGCTTTTGTAATTAGGTTTTTGATCCTTTTTGAGTTAATTGTTGTATATGATGTGAGATAGGGGTCCTTTTTTCTTCTTTTGGCTAGGTATATCTTCTTCTCTTAGGACCATTTGTGGAACGGACTATTCTGCCCAAGCTGGGTGTGTTTGAATAGGTTTGTCAAACATCCCTTGACTGTGGATGTGAGGGTTTGTTTCTGAGTGATCAGTTCAGTTCCACTGGTCTAGGTGTCTGTCTTTATGCAAATACCATGCTATTTTTTACCACTGTAGCTAGGTAATATGATTTAAAGTCCAGAAATGATAATCATGTTTTCCATTTATTTTCAAAATGCTGGTCGAATTTTTATCAGGATTGTATTGAATCTGCCTATCAGTTTGTGTAGAATTGACATCTTAATGATATTTAGTCTCCCAATCCATGAGCATAGAACGGTCTTCCAATTATTTAATTCTTTTTTTATTTCTTTTAACAATGAGCTGTAATTTTCTGAATATAAGAGCTTAATATCATTGGTTAAGTTTATTCCAATATATTTTGGTTTAATCTGTCATTTCATTTTCACTTCTCTTTTGATACTTTTAATGACTTTCACTGATATAATCTTCATTTCTAGACTCTCCTCCAAACCTCTCACCTGGCCTTTCTTTTCAGACCATAGCACACACATTAGTATTTCTTGCAAAGGTGGTCCCTTGGTTACAACCTCTCTCTGGTTCTGTTTATCTGTGAATATTCTAAACTTCCACTCATTTTTGAAAGAAAATCTTGCTGCATATAAGATTCTTGGCTGAAAGTTTTTCTCTTGCAGTATCTTAAATATATCATGCCACTGTCTTGTTGCCTCCATGATTCCTGATGAGAAATTGGTATTTAATCTTACTGGATATCCCTTATATGTTATGCATATATCATAGATATTAAACACTTTTCAGACATGTGATTTCCAAGCATTTTCTCCCTTCATGTTGCTTGCCTTTTCAACCTTTTGACAAAGTCCTGTGAAGTGTAAAAGTGTTTAATTTTGAGGACATTCCCTTTATCTATGTTTTCTTCATTGCATGCGCTTTGGGTGTAAGGTTCAAGAAAGCACCACCTACCACAATATCTTTAAGATGTTTCTCTACATTTTCTTCTAGTAGTTTTATGGTCCTGACTTTTATATTTAGGTTTTTGATGCATTTTGAATTGATTCTTTTATGGGGGCTGAGACAGGAGTCTTCTATCAATTGTTTCATTACAGATATCCAATTCTCCCAGTGTGGTAGGTTTGTCAAAAAAGAGTTGACCATAGGGGTGAGGGTTTATTTCAGGACTCGCAATTCTATTCCACTTTTCAATTTGTCTATCTTTATGCCAGTACTGTGATGATTTGGCCACTGTAGCTTTGTAATATGTCTCAAAGTCAGGTAGTAAAACTCCTTCTATGTTGCCCTTCTTTTTTAGAATGCTTTTGGCTATTCTGGTGCATTTTACTGTTAAAATGAATTTGGTTATTGCCTTTTCTATTTCTGTAAAAAAGGCTGTTGGAATTTTGATTGGAATTGCATTCAATCTACAAATCGGTTTGTGTAGGATTGACATCTTCATGATATATAATTTTCTAACCATTAACATGGAATGTCTTTCTTTTTATTTAGGTCTTCATTGATTTCTTTTTGCATTGTTTTGTAGTTTATTGCATATAAGTTCAGTACTTCTTTGATTAAATTGATTCTTAGAAATTTTAGTCTTTTGTTGCTTTTGTAAATGGAATTTTTTCCATATTTCATCTTCAAATTGCTCAATACTAGTGTTCAAAAACATTACTAATTTTTGTTGATCTTGTACCATTTCACATTGCTGAACTCATTTATTAAATCAAGGAACTTTGTTGTAGACAATGTAGGATTTTTTAAATATAGGATCATGTCATCTGCAAATATTGAGACATGTATTTCCTCTTTTCCTATTTGGATGCCATTAATTTTTTTCTTATCTCATTGCTGTAGTAAGAACTTCTACTTCAATGTTGAATAACTTTGGTGTCAGTGGGCACCCCTTTCTTGTTCCCAATCTTAAAGGGAAAGCTTTCAACCTTCTCATATTGAGTATAATGTTGGCAGTGGGTTTTTCACATATGTCTTTTATCATATTGAGGAATTTTCCTTTGATTCCTATTTTTTAAAGAGTTTTTATCAAGAAAGGATACAGATTTATGTCAAATGTCTTTTGCACCAATTCTTATGATCATGTTGTGGCTTTTTTTATCCTTTAGTTTGTTAATTTGGTGTATTACATTGATTTCCTTATGTTGAAACAACCTTGCACAACAGGGATAAATCCCACTTGCTCATGATTTATAAGTCTTTTGATATGCTGGTGGGTTCAATTTGCAAGTATTTTATTGAGAATTTTTGCACCTATGTTCATTAGAGAGATTGGTCAGTAGTATTCTTTTCCTGAAGTATCTTTATCTGGCTTTGGTATTAGGGTGATGTTGGCTTCACAAAAAGTGTTGGGTAATTTTCCTCATTCCCCTGTGGTCAGAGAAATTATTTTTTATGATTTTAATCATTTTGAATTCATTGAGACATTCTCTGTGGCATAGCATGTGGTCTATCTTGCAGAATGAACCATGTGCACTTGAGAAGAATGTATATCCTGCTGTATTTGGGTTTAGTGTTCTGTATATGTATATTAGGTCCAGGCCTCAAATATATTATTCAAAGTATTTGTGTTTTGTTTTTTTTTTTGAGATTTTCAGTCAAATGGGAATAATGGTGTATTAATGTCCTCCACTAAAATTGAAGAGGCATCTATTCCTTCACTTAGTCTTTCCAGTTTGCCTCATGTATTTGGAGGTGCCCTGATTAGGTGCATAAATGATTATGATTGTTCTATTTTCTTGAGAGATTACCCCTTTTAATAATATGTAGTGTCTATCTTTATCTCTCAAACTCATTTTGCATTTAAAGTCTATTTTGTCTGATATTAGTATAACTACTTCTGCCATATTTGGTTATTTGCTTGCAAGATTATTTTCTAGCCATTCACTTTCAATTTTGAATTGCTGAATCTAAGGTGGGTTTCTTGTAGACAGCATATAGATGGGTTATATTACCTTATCCATTCTGCCCATCTGTTTCTCTTGACAGGTGAGTTTAATCTATTAACATTCAATGTTATTGCTCTCAAGGAACTACGTACATTAGTCATATTTTCTTCGGATTTGTGTATGTCATATATTGTTATTATTTCTCTTTTTGTCTTTTTGGTTGTTCTTACACTCTCCTACAACTCTATCTTTACTGTTTCTGTTTTTCTTTCTTCCTGCAGAACTTCTTTAGTTTTTTTTGAAGGTCAGGTTTCTTATTGGCATTCTCACTCAGTTTCTCTTTATCTGTGAATATTTTGACCTCATCATAATTTTTGAATGCCAGCTTTGCTTGAAACAGTATTCTTGGCTGATTTTTAAAAAAATTTTAGTACTTTGATTATGTCATACCATTGCCTTCTTGTCTCCATGTTTTCAGATGAGAAATCAGCAGTTATTCCTATTGAGCTCCCCTTGTATGTGATGGTACTCTTCTCTTTCTACCTGCTGTATTCTCTCTTTTTTTTTTGAGCATTGGATAATTTGATAAGTATATGTCTTAGGTAGGCTTGTTGGAATTTATGTGGTTTGGGGTGCATTATGCTCCCTGGACTTGTAAACCAATTTCCCTCAATAGGTATCAGAATTTTTCAGCCATTATTTCTTCCAAAACCCCTTCTGTCCCATTTCCCTTATCTTCTCCTTCTGGGATGTCTATAATGCATGCATTTGCATGTATTGTTTTGTCATTCAAATCACTAAAACCCTGCTGGATTTTTTCTATATATTTATCTATTATTTCTACAATGTTTGATTCCAGATGTACTGTCTTCCACATCACTAATTCTTTTCGCTGCTTCTTCAAATCTGCTGTTATTTGCTGAGATGGTATTTTTGATTTCTTGAATGGTGCCATTCATCCATATCATATCTGTTATCTTTTTGTGAAAATTTACAATTTTTTCAGTATGCTCTCCAAGCGTTTTCTTAATGTCCTTAATCTCTTCTTTCACTTCATTAAATTGTTCCATGTTATTTGATTGGAGAGCTTTGATTAGTTGTTCAATGTTCTGCTCCTCTTCCTGGTTTTTAATTTATTTATTAGTCTGAGCCATGTCTTCCTGATTATTGGTTTGATTTGTACTGTTTTGTTGCTGTCTGTTCTTCATTTTATCTTGGTGGGTTCATTCAGTTGATTAGCTTCTCCTCTAGTCTTAAGTTTTATAGGTGCTTCTTTTGTGTGTGTATTAATTTTTCTCTTTGACAATTTGTCCTTCTAATTCTATTACCTTGTTGTTGCCTATGTTACCTTGAAAGTAAAAGATTAGGGACAGGGAAAGCAAAAGGGTTAAAAAAATAAAAAGCATAGTAGTGGTATTGATGGTAAATGTTAGCAGAAGAAGAGTATAAGACCTAGGAGAATAAATATTAAACTCATGTTAGCAGTGTATAGTTATAGGAATAAGAAAGTGGAGTACATACAATGAAATGGGGAACTGAGTGTGAAGAATAATATAGTATGAATTAAAAAGCTAGCGTGATCAGGAAGGTAGGAAAGAGAAAGAAAATTACAATAAGATAAAGAGTTAATAAAAGGGAGAAGACAGAATAGAAGTGTTAGATATAAAAAGGCAGAAATATTGGGGGCTAAACAAAGAGAAGGAATGTAAGAGCAACAATAGAAGGTGGAAGATAGAGAGATGTAGGAAAGAAAAGAGATAGCATTGGTAGTCAAAATCAGTACACACAGAAAAGAGGAGCCTGAGGATGGACAAGCACAGCAAACAATAAACACGCAGTCAGCACTACTTGTTAAAGGGGAAGAAAATTAAAAAGGTGAGGGGATAAAGAGGAAGGAAAGACAAGATAACAAGAAAATAAACCACAAGCCCTCAAGCAAAGAGTCAAACAAACAATAAAAAACAGATTTCCCTCCTAAGCTATTATTTAGGGAAAATATGAGACCCAAGGGAAGCTAAAACAAGGATATTATCTATGCTTACCCTGTCTCAAAGCATATTAGTCAGCCAAAAGGGTGTTGATGCAAAATATCAGAAATTGTTTGGTTTTTATAAAGGGCATTTATTTGGGGGTAGGAGGTTACAGATACCAGTCCATAAAGCATAAGCTATTTCCCTCACCAAAGTCTATTTTCAAGTGTTCAAGCAAGACGGCTGCCAGCATCTGTGAGTGTACAGGCTTACTGGGTTCCTCCCTTCCAGGGCCGTGCTTCTTTCTGGGTTCAGGGTTCCTCTTTTCCCAGGGCCTGTTTCTCCCTGGGCTCAGTGTTTCTTTCATCCTGGGGCTTGCTTCTCTTTCATCTGTGAGTTAACTTCCCAGGGCTCCAGCTTAAGGCTTCAGTATCAAACTCCATCATCAAAACTCCAACATCAAAAACCCTCAACTCTGTCCCTTATCATGCCTTTCATCTGTGAGTCTCCACCCACAAAGGGGTGGGGACTCAATGCCCTAATAACATAGCCCAATCAAAACTTTAATCATAACTTAAGCATACCCAAGTACAAATCAGATTACAAACATAATCCAATATCTATTTTTGGAATTCATAACCATATATATCAAACTGCTACACTCCATCCTCTGAATTTAAAAACGAATTACAATATTTTAAAAAACTTAAATCTGTAGCAAGAAAGTACTAAATCATATCACAATCAATTTAAAGAAACAGTTTGTCTTGGGGCAAATTCCTCTCTGGAACTTACAAAATAATTTATCTCTTTCCAATGCACAAATGGACAGAAAAAGGATAAACATTTTCATTACAATAAGGAGAAATTGGGAGGGAAACAAGAGTCACAAGTCCTCTACATTTCAGTAACCCTGCAAGGCATCCTCCATTCAATTTCAAAGTCTGAGAGTCATTCTTAAGTGATGATTTCTTCTCCTTAGTGTCATATGGGGACCCACCCTTTCCACAGTCTTTCCCAATGGCCATTTTCTTGGTTTCACCCTCATCAAGCTTCTGGCTCACCCTCATTTTTGAATTACAATTTTGCTGGTTACAGAATTCTTGGCTGGCTGTTTTTCTCTTTCAATGCCTTAAATACATCACACCACATTGTTCTCATCTCCATGGTTTATGATGAGAGGTCAACATTTAACCTTATTGAGGTTCCTTTTGTATGTGATGCTCTGCTTTTATCTTGCTGCTGCCAGAATCTTCTCTTTATCTTTTTTGGTCGTTCTGAATAGTAGATGACTCAGCATATGTCTATTAGGGTTTATTCTGGTAGTGGTATATTATGTTTGTTGGATATTGATTTTTGTATCTTTCATAAGGATTGGGAAGTTTTCAGTTATTATTTGCTCAAATATTCTTTCTCCCCCCTTTTAATCTTCTCCTTCTGAGGAACCAATAAGAGATGTTTTTGTGTTCCATATTATTCCCTGAGACCATGTTCCATTTTTTTCCATTCTCTTCTCTTTCTGTTCTCTTGTCCTGTCTAGTTCAGATGTTCTCTACTTGAAGTCACTAATTCAGTCTTTGAGCAATCCAAATCTTCTCTTACATGCCTCTAATTTATTTTTAATTTCATCCATCATATTTTCTCATTCTCATTAGCTCTATTCCTTTACTTTATAGGCTTTCAAACTTTTCTTTATGCTCACCCAGTGTCTTCTTAGGATCCTTTATCTCTTTGCTCATATTTTCCTTCATATCTTTAAATTGACTTAGGAGAGCTGTAATTATCATTGACTAATTTTCTTAAATCTTGTATGTCTTCAGGATATTTCATTTGTTGTTTTGACTGGGGCATCTCTTTCCATTTCCTAGCATGACTTCTAATTTTTTGCTGATGTCAAGGCATCTGAATATGTTGGTGATTTTACTGTGATGGCCAATTCTTTCTCTTGACTATTATTATTATTTCACAGCTCATCTTTGATATTTTGCTCAACTTATCATTAGTACTTAAAATTTCCCAGCTTAAATTACCAAAATACTGTCAGGGACTCACTAACAGCATGCAGATTTTCTCCCAGAAGTTATAGAAGAAAGATACCTAAGTGAAGTGTTTGTCCATGCAATTTCCAGACTGGCTAGCAGATGGCAATCATTGGTAAACCTTTCCTCAGAAGTGTAATTCTATCCATTTTCCTTTGTTTTGGTGTGGCCAGAACTGAGATTCAAAGTGGTCTCTGCTGGCAAAATTGACTGAAGAAAAGCCCCCTGACTCCCTCTCCCTTTTCCCTTGTATCAGCTGACAGGGAGGACATCTGTTCCCCCCTCAGTCAGTTGAAATGAGCCAGGGATTTTACACCAGCTTCATATCTTAGGGGTGGGGAATGGGAAATCTTCCCTGCTTCTGTGGGGGCTAGTTAACTCATATTTGTTGTTTCAGAATCTTCTTCTCTCTCTCACCCTTCTCAGAGTTGTAAAGGATTGCCTTGTTCTGCTGACCCCCAAAGCAGGGCCCTCAGGCAGCTTTTGCCTCTTTCTCTCTGGCTTTAGGGAGAGAGAAGAGCCTTGCCTGATAAATCTGACCTGATCTTAATACAATCCCTTCAGACATCTTTTTAGACCTTCCTTCACTGCTTTTGTGAGACTTGTTCCCAGCATACCCACTCTGATTCCATCTTCCTTGAGGTCGAAGTAACTATTTTTCTATGCTTTTTTATTCTTTTTTTAATATTTTTAATTCATTTTTTAACATTACATTAAAAAAATATGAGGTTCCCATGTACCCCTCAACCCCCTCACCCCACTACTCACCCCATACCAACATTCTCCTCCATCATCATGACACATTCATCGCATTTGGTGAATACATCTCTGAGCATCCCTGCACCTCATGGTCAATGGTCCACATCATAGCCCACACTCTCCCATGTTCCACCCAGTGGGCCATGGGACGACCTACAATGTCCAGTAATTGTCCCTGCAGCACCACCCAGGACAACTCCGAAAACACCTCGACATCTCATCTCTTCTTCCCATTCCCCGCACCCAGCAGCCACCATGGCCACTTTTTCCACACCAATGCCACATTTTCTTCGATTACTAATCACAATAGTTCATGAATAGAATATCAGAAAGTCCACTCTAATCCATATTCTATTCCTCCATCCTGTGGACCTTGGATTAGTTGTGTCCATTCCACAACTATGTCAAGAGGGGGCTGAGATTCCACATGGATGCTGGATGCAATCCTCCTGCTTTCAGTTGTAGGCACTCTTGGCTCCATGGTGTGGTGGTTGACATTCTTCAACTCCATGTTAGCTGAGTGGGGTAAGTCCAATAAACAAGAGTGTAGGAGCTGAAGTCTGTTGAGGCTCAGCACCTGGCTATCATATGGTCAGTCCACAGATACAGATCCCCTAGATATATCTTAAACCCCAGCAGCATCTACAATTCTGGTAAAGTAACAGGAAAGGCTTGTGAAAAGAGATCCCATCTGAGTCCAGCTCAATCACACAGAAACACCAACTCCAAAGACGGGCCAGCTGACATGGCAGTGAACTCCATCTGCCATGATCATAAAACCTGTGGGTCTCTGTAGCCCTCAGAAGAACCAATACCTGGGGTTGTATCTACTTTATCTGTCTCTGAGACTCTGCTCAGGTGTGCATAAGGGCAACCCCTCTGACAACCTCCAGGCTCTTTTTTAGAGACTCATAGCCATATAAATTCATTTGTCCTTTCCATTTCCCCCTTGATTTAGGTCAAAAAGCATAGTTAACTCCTGTTATTATATGTAGACAGGGATATTCTGCTGGTCTGAGTTGAACCTCTTATTCAAGGTCATTTTCTAGTTATGTCATCAGCTGGTACTTGGTAGTGATCCCTCAGTGCCAGGGAGGCTCATCCCCAGGAGTCATGTCCCAGGCTGGGGGGAAGGCAATGCATTTACATGCTGAGTTTGGCTTCGAGACTGGCCACATTTGAGCAACACGGAGGCTCTTGGGAGGTAAATCTTAGGCACCCTGCAGCTCTAGGCCTTGTTCTTATTTCAGCTGCACGGGCTCACAAGCATAGTCATTAGTATCAGGGGCTCATTGTTGTACCTTCATTCCTTTTTGGTCTTTGCCATTGCACTTGGGGGATTGTTGCTGTTCCTTTAGGGACTGTGATAGAGCTCCCCTGAATAGAAACTCAGCACTCCCCCAGTTGTTGTTTTTTATTTTGTCCACTATGAAAATATCCAAACATTTTTATGTACCCTGGATATATGCCCTGTAGAACTCCCTGTCAACCATAGATCCCGTCAACAACATCCCACACCAGTATTCCTCCACTGCCATTGTTAAACCTCTCTGTGATCCAAAACTTCCTGAAAAGTGAAGTCCAATATTTTGCCAGGTTCCCTTAATAGTAAAATGAAATATAGCAATGAGTTTAAAGGTTAGATATAGAATACATACTAATTTGGAAAAATTCTACATCTTATCTTTTTCTTTTCTTTTTTCTAATTATTAAGCCTATCTTCACAAGCACCTTAGACCACAGTAATTCATATATACAATATACAGTACTCCCACATATCCAACATGAAACCTTTACCCTTCCACAGCAATAACCTTTTAAAATATTCATACCATATTTACATAAACTGATGTACAGATATTGAGACAATAGCTTTCAAACAAGGTAACATTTATGTTTACATGGTGGTTTATATTTTAGGCTACACAATTTTCTAAATTTTTAGTTATCCTATGTTTTACATTATGATTTACATTTTAGCCTATCAGCCCCTATATATTTTTGGTGTAATTTACATGACTTATATCCATCCTTGCCTACTTTTGTGCAACACTTCTATTGCCCTCACAGTTATGTTGGTTCCATCTATTCAACAACTCTTTCCCCCTCACCTTAGGGCCCACATTGACAGTCAATCTTCATTGCTTGAAGAGCCATGTTCAGAGATACTTGAAACAGTGTTGAGGACTTGACATTCTCAACTGCCCTAATGCCCTGGGAGCCACCATTTCTCTTGAGAGATACAGTTCCCTCTATTTGATGGCATCAGTCCTCCCCAGGATGTGGGTATACCTTCACTCTCATTATATGGGTCTCTACCCAATGATATAACCCACTCTGGCAAAATGAGCATTCACATATTCCCTAGGAGCCTGTCCTGCGTCAGATTATCCCCTTTAAGTATCTTAAACAGGTAACTTTCCTTATTATATTTTTGAAAAATTTTTCTCAGCATTATTCTCTCAACAAACACCTGACAATCTCCTATGTTCGTATGTTGCCCCACCCTCCCCCATATTTCTTGGGGAATATTACCCATCTTCCCTTCCCTAGCCCCCCTCAAGCCAACAAAGCCCCACCCAAAGGTAACCCTATGCCCCCACTTTATCCCTTCCATGTACACATACTTACCTCCAACTTATCATAGATTTCACCTATGTAGATGTCAGCTTACGTCCTTCCTCTACCCCCCGATTTCCAGTAAGTCTATCATCCAGTCTCTAGCTCTCTGAGGCAGCTTGGTTTACTTATTTCATATCATTGAGGTCATGTAGTATTTGTCCTTCAATGCCTGGGTTGCTTGACTCAACATAAGGTTCTCAAGATTCATCCATGTTATCACATGTGTTTGTAGTGTATTTGTTCTTAACGCCAAGTAGTATTCCATTGTATGTATATACCACATTTTATTTATCCATTCATCTGTTGATGGGCATTTGGGTTGATTCCAACTTTTGGCAATAGTGGACAATGCTGCTATGAATATTGGTGTGCATGTATCAGTTTCTGTCCCTGTTTTCAGTTCTGTTGGGTATATACCCAGCAGGGGAATTGCTGGGTCATATGGCAAATCTATGGTGAGTTTTCTGAGAAACCACCAAACTGTACTCCAGAATGGTTCAATCCTTCTGCATTCCCACCAGCAGTGGATGAGTATTCCCTTTTCTCTATATCCTCTCCAGCATTTGTATTCTGTTTTTTTCATAGCTGCCAATCTTATGGGAGTAAGATGGTGTCTCATTGCAGTTTTGATTTGCATTTCCCTGATAGCTAGAGATTTGGGGCATTTTTGCATGTGCTTTTTAGCCTTTTGTATTTCTTCTTTGGAGAAGTGTCTGTTTAAATCATTTTCCCATTTTTTAAATGGGTTGTTTATCTTTTTATTTTCAAGATATAGAAGTTCTTTATATATGCAAGTATAAGTCTCCTATCCGATATATGGTTACCAAATATTTTCTCTCATTGTGTGGGATCCCTTTTCACTTTGTTGACAAACTTCTTTGAGTTGCAGAAGGCTTTAATTTTGAGGAGGTCCCATTTATCTATTTGTTTTTTTGCTGCTTGTGCTTTTGGTTTGAAGGTCATGAAGCCATTTCCTATTACAAGGCCTTGAGCATGCTTCCCTACGCTGCTTTCCAAAGTTTTTACGGTCTTGGCTCTTATATTTAGGTCTTTGATCCATCTGGAGTTGATTTTATATAAGGTGTGAGATGGTAATCCTCTTTCATTCTTTTACATATGGATATCCAGGTCTCCAGGCACCATTTGTTGAATAGGCCATTCTCTCCCAGTTGAGAGGGTTTTGTGGCTTTATCAAATAGTATATGGCTATATATATGAGGTTCTATATCAGAATTCTCAATTTGGTTCCATTGGTCTGTGTGTCTCTCCTTCTGCCAATACCATGCTCTTTTCACATCTGTAGCTTTGTAGTATGTTCTGAAGTGAGGTAGTGTGATTCCTCCAATTTCGTTTTTCTTTTTCAATATGTCTTTGGCTATTCAGAGCCTCTTTCCTTTCCAAATAAATTTCATAGTTAGTTTTTCTAGTTCCTTAAAAAAGACTGTGTTTATTTTTATTGGGATTACATTGGCTGTGTAGATCAGTTTTGGTAGGATAAACATCTTAATAATATTTAATCTTCCTATCCATGAACAAGGAATATTCTTCAATTTATTAAGGTCCTCTTTGATTTACTTGAACAGTCTTGTGTAGTTCTCTGTGTATAAGTTTTTACCTCTTTAGTTAAATTTATTCCTATTTATTTGATTTTTTATTGATTATTGTAAATGGTATTTGTTTCTTGATTTCCTCTTGATCTTGCTCATTATTGGTGTACAGAAATGCTACTGATGTTTGTGCATTGATTTTATAACCTGCAACTTTACTAAACTCATTTATGAGTTATAGAAGCTTTGTTGTTGACCTCTCAGGGTTTTCTATGTATAGGATCATGTCATCTGCAAATAATGAAATTTTGACTTCTTCCCTTCCAATTTGAATGCCTTTTATATCTGGTTTTGCCTCAGTGCTCTAGCAAGTACTTCTAAGACAATGTTAAATAGAAGGGGAGAGAGTGGGCATCCTTGTCTTGTTCCTTGTCTTAGAGGGAAGAATTTTAGGATTTCACCATTGTAAATGATGTTGGCTGTGGGTTTTTCATATATAATCTTTTATCATGTTCAAAAAATTTCCTTGTATTCCAATCTTTTGTAGTGTTTATATCAAGAAATGGTGCTGTATTTTCTTAAATGCTTTTTCTGCATCTATAGATATAATCATGTGATTTTTTTTCCTTCAATCTGTTTATATGGTGTATTACGTTGATTGATTTTCTTATGTTGAACCATCCTTGCATACCTGGAATGAATCCCAGTTGGTTATAGTGTATAATTCGCTTAATGTGTTGTTGAATACAGTTAGCAAGTATTTTGTTGAGTATTTTTGTGGTCTAGGTTCATTAGAGAAATTGGTCTGTAATTTTACTTTCTGGTGGTGTCTTTGTTTGGCTTTGGTACTCGGGTAATGTTCCTTCTGTTTTGATTTTTTGGAAGAGTTTTAGCAGGATCTTGTGTGGAATTCACCTGTGAAGCCATCTGGCACTGGGTTCTTCTTAGTTGGGAGGTTTTTAATGACTGATTCTATCTCTTTACTTGTGATTGTTTTGTTGAGATCATCAATTTCTTCTTTCATCAATATAGGCTGCTTCTGTGTTTCTAGGAATTTGTTCAATTCCTCTGAATTGTCATTTTTGTTCGAATATAGTTTTTCAAATATCCTCTTATGATAGTATTTATTTCTGTGGGGTCAGTGGTGATATCTCCTTTCTCATTTCTTATTTTGAGTATTTGCATCTTCTCTCTTTTTTTCTTTGTTAGTCTCACTAAGAGTTTGTCAATTTTATTGACCTTCTCAAAGAACCAGTTCTTGGTCTTGTTTATCTTTTCAAGTAATTTCTTATTTTCTATTTCATTTAGGTCTGCTCTTATATTTGTTATTTCTTTCTTTCTTCTTGAGGTGTTACTTCGTTGCTTTTTTACTAATTCCTCCAAATGTGTGGTTAGTTCTCAATTTTTGCTTTCTTCTTTTTTGATGTATGAATTTATGGCTATAAATTTCCCTCTCAGTACTGTTTTTGCTGCATCCCATAAGTTTTGGTATGTTGTGTTATCATTATCATTAGTTTAAATGTAGTTATTAATTTCTTTTGAGATTTCCTCTTTGACCCACAGTTTTTCTAAGAGTGTGCTGTTTAATTTCCATATCTTGGTGTGAAATCTGGGCCTCTGGTTCTTGCAGATTTCCAGCTTCACTACACTGTGGTCATAGATATTATTTGGTACAGTTTTGATCTTTCTGAATTCATTAAGCCTTTCTTTGTGGCCTAGCATATGGTCTATCTTGGAGAATGATCCATGTGCACATGAGAAAAATGTATATCCTGCTGTATTTGGGTAAAATGATGTGTATATGTCTATTAGATCCTGCTCCTCTAATATACTGTTCAAATATTTTTTTTTCTTTATTGATCCTCTTTTGAGATGTTCTGTCCAAAGTTGATACTGGTGTATTAAAATCTCCCACTGTAATTGTAGAGCATCTATTCTTTCACTTAGTTTTTCCAGTGTTTGCCTCATGTATTTGGAGGCGCCCTTGTTAGGAGCATAAATATTTATGATTGTTCATTCTTCTTGAGAGATTGTCCCTTTCACTAATATTTAGTATCCTTCTTTGTCTCTCACAATTATTTTGCATTTAAAGTCCATTTTGTCTGATATTAATATAGCTACTCCTGACTTTTTTTAGTTATTGTTTGCTTGCAAGATTGTTTTCCAACCATTCACTTTCAGCCTCCATGAATCCGTGGGTCTAAGATGTGTTTCTTGTAGACAGCATGTAGATGGGTCATATGTCCTTATCCAATGTCCCAGTCTGAATCTTTTGATAGGTGAGTTTAACACATTGACATTCAGTGTTATTACTTTCAAGGAATTATTTATGTTAGCCATATTTTGATTGGAGTTGTGTTTGTCATATTTTGTTTGTGTTTTTTTCCTTCTCTTTTTGTCTTTTTTGTTGCTCTTACACTCTCCTCCAACTCTGCCTGTTCTGTTTTTTCCCTCTTCCTGCAGAACTCCCTTTAGAATTTCTTGAAGGGGAGGTTTCTTGCTGGCATACTCTTTCAATTTCTGTTTATCTGTGAATATTTTGCACCCTCCATCATTTTTGAATGCTAATTTAGCTGGGTATTATTGGTTGGAATTTTTTTCTTTTAGTACCTTAACTATATCATACCACCACCTTCTTGCTTCCATGGTTTCATATGAGAAATCAGCACTTAATCTTATGGAGCCTCCCTTTTATGTGATGGTGATCTTTTCTCTTGCTGCTTTTAGAATTTTCTCTTTGTCTTGAGCATTGGATAATTTGACAAGTATATGTCTTGGGGTGGGCCTGTTGGGGTGTATGATGTTTGGGGTGTGTTGTGCTTCCTGGATATGTACATCCATCTCTCTCCATAGATTTGTTAAGTTTTCAGCCATTATTTCCTGCAACACCCTTTCTGTCCCCTTTACCTTCTCTTCTCATTCTGGGATTCCTATAACATGTATATTTGTGCATTTTGCATTGTCATTCAGGTCCCTAAGTCCTAGCTGGATTTTTTCTATCTTTTTGTTGATCAATTCTACTATCTGTTTGATTTCCAATGTACTGTCTTCCACATCACTAATTCTCTCCTCTGCCTCTTCTAATCTGCTGCTATTTGCTGCAAGTGTATTTTTGATTTCTTGAACTGTGGTGTTCCCATCATATCTGTTATCTTTTTGCATATGTCTGCAATTTCCTCTCCAAGCGTTTTCTTCATATTGTTAAACTCTTCCTTTACTTCATTAAGTTGGTCTCTAATATATGTTCTGAGATCTTTAATTACTTGTCCGATGTTCTGCTCCCCTTCCTGGTTTTTAGATTGTTCATTGGATTCGGCTATGTTTTCCTGATTATTGGTTTGTTTTGTAGTTTTTTGTTGCTGTCTGGTCATCATTTTATCTTGACGGGTTTAATCAGTTCCTTAGCTTTTTTGTCTAATCTTGGGGATTAATTAGTTCTTTTTCTTGCATAAGTGTTATATCTTCTCTTTGTCACTTTGTTCTTCTTATTTTAATTTCTTGTTGCTGGCTGAGTTCATCAGACATCATCTTGCCCCACCTCCTCTATGCTTTTAATGTATCTCATTACATTATCTGAGATGGAATTCAAGTTTTAGAGAGAAATAGGTGAGGAAAAGGGGAAGCACCTTGGATCAAAATTTTTCCATATGATGATAGTTAAATTACCATTTAAAATTTGAGGGAAATTTCAGTGGATTAAGTGTGCACTTTTCATATGTACCTGTAGCAGTTTCATATGGTTATGAATTCCAAAAATAGATATTGGATTATGTTTGTAATCTGATCTGTACCTGGGCATGGTTGAGTTATGATTAGGGTACCGAGTCCCCAACTCTTGGTGGATGGTGACTCACAGATAAAGACATGGCAAAGAAAAGAGTTGAGGTCGTATAATGTTGGAGTTTTGATGTTGGAGTTTGATGCTGAAGCTGGAGCCCCAGGGACAGAGACAGAGCCATTTCTCTGAAAGTCTACAGGTGACCTTGTGGAGAAACGACAGGAGCTGAAACCAGAGGAGTCCAGGAAACCTGAACCATCACAGACATCTGCAGTCATCTTGCTCCAACACGTGAAAATAGACTTTGATGAGGGAAGTAACTTACGCTTTTTGCTCTGGTATTATTAAGCTCCTACCCTAAATAAATACCCTTTATAAAAACCAACCAACTTCTGGTATTTTACATCAGTACCCCTTTGGCTAACTAATACAATACTTTTCAAGAAATTACCATTTTAATTTCAAAAGATATTTATTTATTTTAAGTAAACATCATTGCAAACAACTGCCTCTTTCAGGAAATCGTTACCTATAAAACAAAGATTGTTTTGAATTGACCCAAAACATAACACTCTTTGAACATGGAAAAATAAGTGATTATTGTTTTAAAATGAGAGAAATATAGATCATTGAAAAGAAAAAAGTTTAGTTAATTTTCTACAAACAGGAATCCTCTATTTTATGCATGATTATTCAGTAAACCCACACCATCTCTAATAAACCAGGAAAAACATTAAAAGAAATCTTAGTCTAGTAGGTCCAATGTCTTGGATTCCTCAGTGCCAGTTTATAATACTATTTTTCTTGGGTTTTTTTTTTGGCTGTAGTTTATTGTTTTTGTGCATCTCATATTTTATTTCTTGAAAACTTGGCATTTAATTCAATAGTATTTAGCAACTCTGGAAATTAGATTCTCCTATTGACTCCCTTGGCTTGCTGGTTTTACTTTTTAAAATTTCTGCTTGGTTAGCTTAGTGCTAAGATAATGATTGGATGGAGAAATTCTTAAATACCTGGAACCACTAAGTCTTTTAGTCTTAGGTAAAGGGCTGAATAGAGGATTTCCAAATGTCACCTTACATAAGGCTTGCATTTGTGTGGGACATTTGATACAATTGATCATAGTACATTATTTTTTGGCTAGAAATAATATTTATTATACCCTCCCTCACATACACATTACTTTTCAGAAATATGGGGATAATATCCATGTCCTCATCAATTGCACAACTTTTTCCTTCATGCTTGCACAAAGCCTTAAGCTGAGCCAGAGGGTAAATGGATGAATTTACAGCCTTCTCAAGTCTTTCCTGAGCAGTTGCACAGTTCTGGACATACACAAAGCCTTACACATCATATGGTCTCTTAGATTCCCAAGAAAATAACAGAGATTTTTAAACCCCTATGCTCATCTCTTTCCCCCTATTTTCCTTTTACACTTTTTGCTTAGTCTGTTGTTCTCTCCAATGGTTACCACCACCTCAGTCAACCAAAATGTTAATCAAGTGCCACTGGTTACTTCTGAGAATTTCCACTTAGGAAAGCCTTATGTGCTCTGGGCAAACACTGACAAAAGTCAAATAAAAATGGTGTTCCAACTGGGGTCTTCCATTGAACCACCATAAAAAGCAAATGATAATCTTTTGTAAATTAGGCTTTGAAAGAGGTATATCCCCTTTCGTTCCTTTCCAATGACTACCAGCAAGCTAGTTTTCAACATTTCTGTGAGCTGGTTGTTTTCAAGGCTACCACAGAGCTGAAGGCAGGAGGGTGTAGGTGTGAAAACTGCATATTATAGTGTCACAACACTAAATACTCTTACCAAGATACAGTTGTTTTTTCTTGAATCTCTGCCAAGATTGCTTGGAGACTTCAGTTACTTTTTAAAGTTCTGAAAAAGTTAATTCTGACAATTTTTACCAGTGTTCACACTGGTTTTATTTGAGAAATATTTTCCAGAGGACTTTACTCTGCAATTTTCACTATTGTCACCTTGCCTACATTTTATAAGTAATTATGCTAAAAATGATCAGGAATTTTAAAACCAGTAACTATTTCAATAATTTTGTTTAAGGACACATTTTGTAAAACCATTCTATAAAAATTTATAAGTTAAATCGATAATATAAAACAGTAAATGAATAATTTTTTAATTTTGTAAACTTCTATCTTTATATACTTATGTAAACCTATATGTTTGATAAGTTTCAGAATAATGAATTAAAATTTAATACCTTATTTTAAAGTTTAGCAAATGTGTTTTCAGTTTTATACCTGTATTTCCCATAAAACATGGGAACTGTTTTAAAACTTAAGTCTGATTATTTCACAATATTAGATTAATGCCTCCTTAATTTTATATCAGTTTCTGCATCTGCAAAATGTCCTGCCTCCAATGGAACTAAAAATATTATGTTCTCATCTTTAATTCTAAGTAGTTCCATTTAATTTCTCTTACTCCACAGGACCTTGGGCCCTAGGACTATCAAATTCTGAATCAAAATGGTAATGCTTCCCCATGGTAGTCAAAAATGAAATTTTCACCTTTCCTTTTAGGAATAATGTGTATTGCCATTTATCATGGGATATTGGGAGGGGTGACAGGTGTGGTCCTGCATGGACAGGAATATCCAGAGCCCTTTCTGGCTGGCATTTTGAAATATGCAAGTTTCCTTAGCAGAGATCCTAGAAGCCTGGTGAATGAAAAAGATTATGGGCAATATAAGGAACAGTTGAAAATATGTCATCATGAACTGTAGAATTTTGATATTGTTCATGAATTCTAAAAACAGATATTGGTTGTGCTTGTAAACTGGTCTTTTCTTCTGGGTGTATTAGATTTTATTAGATCCAGGGCTTTCACTTTTGCTTTATTCAACCAAGATTAGGGCTTTTATTTAACCACATCATTAGGTTGACTTGGATTGAGTCCCTGCCCACACCTTTTGTGGGCTATATAAATACATGCTCAAAGACAGGGAAGTAAACTCACAGAGAAGGAAAAGACAGAGTATTACATTTGGACGCTGGGGCCCAGGGAAAGAGTCAAGCCATTCTGCTGATTGTTTGCAACTGAAGATATCAAAGACCCGACTGGCTGAGAAAGCCTGGAAAGAAACCACTCCCACTGGAAGAAAGACAAGCCTTATGCCAGGCTACAGCTGATATTAGAAGAAGCTAGGACAATGGAACCTTAAGAGGAAAGAGGAAGCCTAAATTCTCACAGGCATTGCCTGCTATCTTGTTCCAACACATGGCAACAGACTTTGGGTGAGGAAGTACTTCATATGGTACCTTGATATGGACTCTTTAGGGTCTGGTAAATGTAAACTTCTATAACAATTAAATACATTTTATAAAAGCCAACAGATCTCTGGTACTTTGCATCCCCACCCCTTTGGTTGACTAATAATGGAGGATACAGGTGCTTCTGCAAATACCAAAATACTGGAATGGTTTTATAAATGTACCCATTTATATAGGGGTATTTTGGGAGGAATTGTGAGGTTCATGATAGAAAAGACCCAGATTTTTCTGAAAAGTGTTGATAGGAATATGAACACTAAAGAGACTTTTTGTGTCACCTTATAAATAAATGATTAAACTATTATTGGAAACTACAAGGAAGGTGGTCAGTGTTTTAAAGTTTCAGAGAACTTAGCAAGATTAAATCCTGATGTTTCATGGAAGGCAGATTTTTAAAATGGTGAGCCTGAGTATTTTTGCTGAAAAACTTTGAAAATTAAATTTAGAGAATGTGGCTTAACTTCTCCTTGCAGTGTATAGCAAAATGCTAGATGAGAGTGATAAGCTGAGAACTGAATTGGGCACAAATTTTTAAAAAATGGGAACTGATACCAGAAATTCCAATTGTATCAAAATCAAGCTCCCAGATGATAGTTCCAAATGTGAGGAATTATCTAAACTTGGAACTTATAAGTCAGGATTGAAAATGCAGTTATTGAAAAAGGACTTGTGGATAGTCTTATTGTCTGATGGCTTGGACTCCTGCTTCCTGGACTAAAAGGGACATGTGGGGGAAACGTGAAATGGAAAAAGACATTAAAAGGAAACCCATGGAAGCTGAGAATTGGCACTAAGACATCAGGTTATGCCAAGAGAGGAACCCCATGCATGTGTACAGAGAGGGTGAATTTGCCCCAGCAATTGAACAGTGTGGATGTTCTCACCCACTGTTCAGTGAGAATTTTGCTGCCCCAAGTTTACACACCATAGGTTTGAGAGGGGTGGGCTTGTCCTGCAAAGATTAAGGAAAGCCAGGTAACCAACTTAATGCTTTGAGAGGGTTGGACCTGTAAAACAGAGATTAGGGGAAGTGTTGCTTTCCCTTCTCTGTAATAAAAGGGTTAAATCTATGTCCCAAAGTTTAGATAGAGTATGTCTGTCACCCCAATTTTCTTGAAGGGTGATGTGTGGAGTACAGTCACCACTGAGGTGCTTAATGAAGGTGGAACCTAGAAAATGACTGTTGGGCAAGTCTGTGTAAAGCATGGGTCCCCAGGAAGTCCCAGGGAGATGAAACCATCATCTTGAGAATGACTCTCAGACTTTGAAATCTGATAAAGTACAACCTGCAGGTTTTTAGAACTGTTCTGGACCCGTAACCCATATTTCCCTCCCAGGTTATCCTTAAGGTACTGCAAATGTTTGTCCTTTGTTAGTCCTTTGTATACTAGAACCAGATAAATTGTTTTGTAAGTTTCAAAGGTCTGTAGCCAGATGAGGCTTTGTTCCAAGTCCAAATGTATTTCTATAAACTGATTGTGATGTGATTTTGTACTTAGTATTGCTACTGAAATAAAGTTTTTTGATTATTGTAATGTCTTTTGGCAATTTAGAGGGTGGAGTGTAACCATTTGATATTGTTTAAGAATTCCAAAGATAGATATTGGATTGTGTTTGTGAACAGTTCTGTTCCTCTAGGTGCATTAGATTGTATTAGATTCATAGGTTTCATTTTATTTTATTAAATCAAGATTAGGGCTTTTATTTGATCATGTCACTAAGGTAACTTGCTTTAAGTCCCCAACCTTTGACTTTGTGGGATATAAAATGGATGTTCAATCAAAGACATGGAAGTAAACACATGGAGAAGGAGAACACAGTTTAGATTTGGATGCTGCAGCCCTGGGAAGAGGACCAAGTGTGTCACTTAATAGCTTGAAGCTAAAGAGACCAGATCCCTGAATGACTGAGAAAGACCAGAAATAAATAAGCCTCTGAGGAAGAGAAGGATGCCCTATGCCAGGCTACAGCTGAGACCATAAGAAGTTGGGACCATGGAACCATAAGAGGAAAGAGGAAGGCCGAACTCTCACGGATATTGCCCACCATCTTGTTTCAACACATCGTAACAGATGTGGGTGAAGAAGTACTTCTTATGGTACCTTGAGTTGCACTCTTTAGGGACTTGTAAGTATAAGTTTCTACTCCAAAAAAAATCCTTTATAAAAGCCAACAGATTTCTGGTACTTTGCATCAGAATCTCTTTAGCTGACTAATACAGTAATATTGTCCTCATTCTAATAATAATATACAGTATTGTAAATCAATAAAGTCACTCACACGTGGATTCTCAATGTTTCTCTTAGTTTCCCCCCAGTATAACAGGAGTTTTGTAGTCTTGGACAGAGATAAAATCAAGCTAACACTGGAAAAATTACCTGGGATTACTATGCAAGTCTTCTGACAGATAATGGGATGAGAGTTCAAAATGATTTTTCAATACTTGGAAAACAGTGTAAGGAATAATTGGGTTTGGAGAAACAACATTATTTTAAGTATTAAGTTTGCTTTGACAATATATAGAGTTTTTCCAGCAAAAAGTCATCAGTTTAAATGGGCAATCACCAGCTACCTCACAAAAACTGTCTTAGAAAGGATAAGATCCTATCTGAGATAGCTGTTTTGGGAGCCCACAGAGCAGGAGTGTTCAGTATATTGATCGTGAGGGAACTGGACAAAGAGGCATAAAGCCCAAAGAAAAAGCATGCATTTCTCACCCTGGTGGCTGGAAATGGCAGGTGACTAAGCCCCACACTCAAGGAAAAAATTCTCTGTGAACCCCCTGACTCTTGCCTGCCACTGAGGAGGAGAGAGCATCCAGGAGTAAGAGGGTTCTGGCAAAGGGTGGAAAGGGGATACCTTTCTGTGGGTTTCATTAGCTGAACCACCTATGAACTTTAGGGGGCATAACAGCTGGCAAGAGGTGATTCTGGGAAGAGGGGAGAAGCAAATCTGCTTAGGCAGCCTGATTTTCCCAGAAGACTTGGGAGAGAGAAACTTGGACTGGGCGAGTATGGAGTTAGGTAGATGACTGGTCTGATGATGAAAACTATCAAAATTCCAACTCCCCTCATGAAGGGGGCAATAGGAAGTGTTTAATAACCTTCCAAAGGCCTATTTAGAGACCCCTAGGAGTAGAGAATGTTCTGGAAGAGGGTTGAGAATGATTTCTCTGTGGTAAGTTCAGATACCAGAGTTTCATTTCCTTTTATTTCTTCTTTAAATTAAAATTAATTTTTTTAATTATCTTTTTTCAAAGTTAATAGGTCACACAAAATGTTACCTTAAAAATATAAGAGGTTCCCATATACCACCCTAAACCCCATCATTTTATTTAAATTGTAGTTTTTGAAGATACATAAATCACAAGAAATGTTATGTTAAAAAATATAAGAGGATCCCATATATGCTACACACCCCCACCCCATTCCTCTCACATCAAAAACTTCTTTCATCATTGTGGCACATTACTTGTATTTGATGAATACATTTTGGAACTTTCCTGCACCACATGGATAATAGTTTAAATTGTAGTTTACCCTCTCCCCCATTACATTCAGTGGGTTATGGCTGGATATATAATGTCCAACATCTGTCCCTGCAATATCATTTAGGACAACTCCAAGTCCCTAAAATGCCCCACATCATATTTCTTCCCTCTCCCTGCCCTCAGCAACTACCGTGACCACTTTCCCCACATCAATGCTACAATTTCTTCCGTTACTAATCACAATAGTTCTAAAGTAGAATATCATTAAGTCCATTCTAATTCATATTTTATTCCTCCATCCTGTGGACACTGGGATGGTAATGTCCACTCCATCTCTATAGTGAGAGGGGCTTAGATCCCACATGGATGATGGATGCAATTCTCCTGCTTCCAGTTGAAGGCACTCTCAGTTTCCTGGTGTGGTGAGTGACCATCTTCACCTCCCTGTTAGCTGACCTGGGTAAGCCAAATCAACCAGAAAGAAGGAGTTGCAATTCTATGAGGCTCAGGACCCAGCTGGCACAAGGATAGTACAGAGTTTCAAGTCTCCTGAGTATACACAAACCCTAGCACCAACCACAGATTCAGTAAAAGTGACAGAAGTGTCATGTGTAGAAAGGTCACATCTGAGTCCAACTCCTTCAAACTCAGGAACATAAATTCCAAAGTAGGGCCCACTGACATAGCACTCAACTCCAGAGCCATCTACCATGACCATAGAACCTGTGTGTCTCCTTAGTTCTCAGGAGAACCAGGACCTGGGGTTGTATCTATTTTGGCTGTCTCTGGGGTCCTGCTGAGGCGTGCCTAAGCACGACCCATCTAATGACCTCCCGACTCTTTTTTGAAGACTCTTAGTCATAGAAACACATTTGTCTTTGCCATTTCCCCTTTTTATTCAAGGTCAGAAAGCAGTTTATAACACATGGTCCTACATGTAGGATCAGATAGTCTGTTGGTCTGAGTCGACCCTTTTTATTTATGGTCCTTTCTAGTTGCATCACCAGTTAGTGATTGATAGCAATCTCTCAGCACCAGGGAGCCTCATCCTCAGGAGAGAATTGAGAATTATTTCTCTGTTCTGAGTTCTGATATGAGAGTCTCACTTCAATTTCAGGAGGCAACTCAACCTGACTGGGAGAGGTGAGGGGAGATCTGATAACACAGTCTATCACATCCTGCTGTCTTGGGAGAGAAATGCATCAGAATAGAAAGGGGGCAGGGACAGAGAGGCTCCTAATCTGCAGGAATCTACCCAAATGCAGAGTCAAACCTACAGGAGGAAAGTGACTGGAGATCTCTCTAGCTAACAGACCCAACAAGAAAGTTTAGCTCAATGGAGGAGTCTCTGCTTTAAATTTACGAGGTCCATTGTTCGATTCCTAGCTCTCCTTAAAGTAGAGATCCACCAAGTTATCAATCACCCAGCGGATACTTCAGGAGAGGGAACATGTAGACGTTATTTTTGTATTAGCTTCTCTTGGGTCTCTTGT
Organism: Dasypus novemcinctus; assembly: GCF_030445035.2. Classification (NCBI taxonomy): domain Eukaryota; kingdom Metazoa; phylum Chordata; class Mammalia; order Cingulata; family Dasypodidae; genus Dasypus; species Dasypus novemcinctus. Next base: position 88,155,048 of record NC_080704.1, on the reverse strand, counting down.
TTTTGCTTAGAAATGATCCCTTTCTATTAATTTAAATTAGTTTACACACCAAAACCTAATTCTAAACCTGCAGAGGGCAGGCTGCAGGGCAACTGATTGATGAACACTGAAAAAGTAAGAAAATACTCAGGCGCCTAAGAGGGAAGACCCTTTCTCCTAAGATTTTGTTTGATTGCTTGCTTAAGTGTTTGCTTTTTTCTTTTTTCCCTCTTTATTAAGCTGCCCCATTTTTTTAAAAATTAGGTACTGCTGGCTTGGTTTTTGTCTGCTGTGTTTCACCCTTCTTTGTTTCCTTTTTTGTATACAAATTTTGTCTACCTGTGCTAATTCTATTTCTTCCTTCAGCTTCTGATCTTCTGCTCTCTGTTTTTCTAACATTCCACCTTTCTTTGTTTAGTCTTCAATTTTTCTTTTTCTATATTTGTTGTCCTATATTTTCTCTTTTCTTTCTTTTTAATTTTGTATTATCATTTCTGTTGTCTTTCCCTCTCTTCTTATCATTCTCACATCTTAATTCATTCTAGATATTTCCCTATTCAATTTGTCATTTCATTGTTAGTACCCTATTTTTTTCCTTATTCCTCTGTACTTCTTATATGAGTTAGCTATTCATATTCTGAGACATTTTAAGATTCCTCTACTACCTTTTAGTATTATTGTTACTACTATCTTTTTCTCTTCGTATCTCTTTCCCTTTCTCTGGTTCTACTCTTTTCATTCAACAGAATGTGGACAACAGCAAGGAAATATCAAGGGAACAAAATGTTAAAGAGAAAACTTACCACACATACAAGAACAATAACTAAATAAAACCATAGTGTAGAGAGAGAAACTAATCAATTGAATAAACCCATCAAGATAAAGAGATGCCTAAACAAAAAAATAATGAAACATGCTGAGAAACATTAAGAGATAACCAAGTCAAATGAACAAACTAAGAAATGGGAGGAGATGCAGAACATGGAACAACTAATCAGAGATGTCCAAACAAATATCATGAACTAATTCAATCAAGTGAAGGAAGAAATTAAGAATATTAAGAAGACACTGGGAAAACGTACTGAAGAAATTGTAAATATATGTAAAAAGATAATGGATATGATGAAGAAAGGCACATTCCAAGAAATAAAAAATACACTGGAAGCTCATAAAAGCAGATTTAAAAAGGCAAAAGAAAGAATTAATGATATGGAATATAGTATATCTGAAATCAAACAGATATAGAACTGACTGATAAAAAGATAGAAAAAACCAGCAAGGGCATAGGATTTCAACAACAGTGCAAAATTCATAAAGAGGCACCTAATAGTTATTCCAGAGGAAGAAGAGAAGAGAAAGAGGGTAGAAGGCATATTAGAGGAAATACTAGCTGAAAACTTCCCTACTTTGAGGAAAATGAATGTACATGTCAGGAAACATAGTGAACACCAAAGAGTATAAATTTCAACAGGCATACTCCAAGATATCAAATTGTAGAATTGTCCAATGCTCAAGACAAAGAACACTGAAAGCAACAAGAGAAGAGAGAATAATCACATAAAATGGAAGCTCAATAAGATTAACTGCTAATCTGTCATCTGAAACCATGGAGGCAAGAAGGCAGTGGTAAAGCATAATTAAGGTGCTAAAAGAAAAAAAAAACTTCCAGCAAAGAATTCTCTATAAAGCAAAGTTTGCATTCAAAAATGATGGTGTATTCAAAATATTCACAGATAAACAGAAATTAAAAGAGTATGCCAATAAGAAGCTTGCCCTTCAAGAAATACTAAATTGAGAGCTGCAGATTAAAAAAGGAAAAAATAAGACAGAGAGTTGAAGGAAAGTGGAAGAAAAAATTTTAAAAATAGAATTAAACACAATATATGACATACACAAACCCAAAGAAAATATGGCTAAAATAAGTAATTCCTTGACTGTAAATCACTGAATGGTAATGGATTAAACTCACTAGTCAAGAGATGCAGATTGGCAGAAAGGATAAGGAAATATGACCATCTATATGCTGTCTACTAGAAACCAACTTCAGACCCAGGGAATCAAGGAGGCTAAAAGTGAATGGATGGAAAACAATTTTAAGAGCAAACAACTACCAAAAAAGGGTGGGCATAGCTATACTAATATGGGACCAAATAGACTTTAAATGCAAAACTATTGTAAAACACAAAGATTGACAGTATGTATTAGTAAAAAGGGTAATCTTTCAAGAAGAAAGAAAAATCATAACCATTTATGCACCTACCAAGGACACCTCAAAATACATGAGGCAAACACTGGAAAAAATAAGTGAAAAAATAGATGCCTCTATAATTATACTGGCATACTTCAATACACCATTATCACCATTACACAGAGCACCTTAACAGAGAATCAGTAAAGAAACTAAGACTTTGAATAATACAATAGAGGATTTGGACTAATAGACTTTCACAGAACATGACACCCAAATACAGTGGTATATATATGGTTCTTGAGTGCACATACATCATTCTCCAATATAGAACACATGCTAAGCCACCACACAACAAAGAATTCAGAAAGACTGAAATTATACAATGAAACTTCTCTGACTACAATGGAATGAACCTAGAAATCATTAAGGACCAGAGAACCAGATTAGGCACAAATATATAGAAGTTAACAACACACTCCTGGACAAAAACTGGGCCAAAGAGGAAATTACAAAAGAAATCCTAAAACCAGCAACCATTCCTTATTATATTTTTCTAAAGTGTTTTCTCAAGATTATAGGTTCAACCACGTACCTAACAATCTTTCATATTCACCTGCTTCCCCCAATTCCATGGACAATCTGACCCAACCTCCTAACACTAGCCCCACTCAAGCCTGCAAAACCCCAGCATCTGGCATAAGGTGCAAATGAGGCAGGCTTCTATAGAGTGTGTGAGTGCTCATCTTGTCATAATGTGTTATGCCCTTGGGTGGAGAACCAAACAAGAGTGGGAAGGTGTACCCCCATCTTGGGGAGGTCTGATGTTCCTTAACAGAGGGTAAGGTGTCTCTTGAGAGAATAGGTGGCCCCCAATGGAGGAGGACAGACTAATTTATCAAGCCTTCATCATTGTTGCATATATCTATTATTTTTTCCTTCAATCACTGAAGCTTGGTTGTCACTGTGGTTCCTGAGGGGAGGGGGAGAAAGGAATAGAACAGATGGAAGAGGGAGTAACTGGGGTGCAATGAAAGTGTTCCATAAGATGATTCCATAATGGCTACAGGCCATGTTAAATTTCACCGAAGACTTATAAAAGTATAAAGTCTATAATGTAAACCATATGTAAACCATAATGGAACCAAAATTTATAAAAGTGCACAGTCTAAAATATAAACCATAATATAAACCATAATGGAACCATGGTTGGTAGCTATGTTTCAATAACTGTATATCAGCTACACCAAGTATAACATGAGCATGTAAAAAGATCACTGCTGCAGAATGGGGAAAGTGGTTTGATGTTGGGTATATGGGAGTCCCTATATTGTATATGTGACTTTACTTTGATCTAAAATTCTTCAAAGATACAATAAAATATTTTTAAAAATATTTAGACACTGAGGAAGGAATGGAAGCGATTGCTTTGTCATTGTATATACAGGGGGACCCATATTACAGTGATTAAATGCATAATATAAAAATGTTTTGTGATATTTTTCATTTTTTAATACCCCAATTTATTTTTCCTTTATTTTAGTTTTTCTAAGTTATCATGTATTATATTTCTATCCTATCATTAATATTTCATTTTTCTATTATTTGAATTTGGCAATATATCAGGCTTCATTTATTTATTTATTTATTTATTTATTTTTTAATATTACATTCAAAAAATATGTAACCCCCACCCCCCTCACCCCACTACTCACCCCATAGCAACATTCTCCTCCATCATCATGACACATTCATTGCATTTGGTGAATACATCTCTGAGCATCACTGCACCTCATGTTCAATGGTCCACATCATAGCCCACACTCTCCCACATTCCATCCAGTGGGCCATGGGATGACCTACATGTCCAGTAATTGTCCCTGCAGCACCATCCAGGACAACTCCAAGTCCTGGAAACGCCTCTACATCTCATCTCTTTCTCCCATTCCCCACACACAGCAGCCACCATGGCCACTTTTTCCACACCAATGCCATGTTTTCTTCGATTACTAATCACAATAGTTCATGAATAGAATATCAGTAAGTCCACTCTAATCCATATTCTATTCCTCCATCCTGTGGACCTTGGATTGGTTGTGTCCATTCCACATCTATGTCAAGAGGGGGCTTAGATTCCACATGGATGCTGGATGCAAACCTCCTGCTTTCAGTTGTAAGCACTCTTGCCTCCATGGTGTGGTGGTTGACATTCTTCAACTCCGTGTTAGCTGAGTGGGGTAAGTCCAACAAACCAGAGTGTAGGAGCTGACGTCTGTAGAGGCTCAGGGCCTGGTTCTCATATGGTCAGTCCAGAGATTCAGATCCCCTGGGCATATCTTAAACCCCAGCCCCAACTACAATTCTGGTAAAGTAACAGGAAAGGCTTGAAAAAGAGATCACATCTGAGTTCAGCTCCATCACACAGAAACACCCACTCCAAAGAAGGGCCAACTGACATGGCAATGAACTCCATCTTAGGCTTCATTTTTTAAGAAGTTTTGGACCACAAACAGGTTCAACTATGGCAGGGGAGGAACACTGCTGTGGGGTGTTTTTGATGGAGGATGCATGGGTGGGAGGGAGTTTCCAGGATATGCATGTAAGATATATAGATGTGTTTAAATATTCATTGGGTGTTATCATAGTGGGTAGAGTTACACATGACAACTAAGAAAGTTCTGAGTTCTCATCCTGGGAACTCTGTCACATTCCCCAATGAGCACCAAAAATCCCCCAAGTGCAAGGGCAAAGATCAGGAAAGAATGAAGGACCTATGATGAGCCTTTGATACTGATGACTATGCTTATGAACCTGTGTGCTGGAAATTTCAACTAGGCCTAGAAATGCAGGGTGCCTAAGAGTTACCTCCTGAGAGCTCCATGTTGCTCAAATGTGACCAATCTCTAAGTCAAATGCAGCATGTATATGCACTACCTCCTCCCTAGCATGGGACATGACTCATGGGGATGAGCTTCCCTTACCCAAAGGCATTACTATCAGTTACCAGCTGGTGATGCAACTAGAAAAAGACCTTGAATAAAAGGGGGCAATGGTAAAGACAAAGAGTTTATCTGGCTTAAAGACTTCAAAATGAGTTGGGAGGTCTTCAGAGAGGTCCCACTTACGCACTTCTCAGCAGGATCCCAGAGACAATCAAAGTAGATACAATGCCAGGTAGTAATGCTCCTGAGGGCTACGGAGACGCTCAGGTTCTACGGTCATGGCAAATGGCTCTGGAGCTCATTGCCTTGACAGTGGGCCATACTTTGGAATTTGTGCTTCCGATTGTGATGGAGTAGGAATCAGATGTGACCTCTGTATACATGGTTCTTCTGTCACTTTTACTGAACCTGTGATTTATGCTGAGGTTGGTGTATGATCAGGAGACATGAATCTCTGGACTGTCAATGCACCAGCTGGTTCCCGAGCCTCAGCATAGTTGCAGCACCTACTCTCTGGTTCATTGAACTTACCCAGAGAGTGTAAATTACAATGTAAACTATAATTCATGTGGTGCAGCAGTGCTCCAAAATGTGTTCTCCAAGTGCAATGAATGTGCCACAATGATGAAAGATGTTATTTATGTGGGGGAGTGGGGTGGGTTGGGGAGTGCGGTATATGGGATCCTCATATTTTTTAATGTAACAGTTTTTGTGATCTATGTATCTTTTTAAAAAGTGTGATCAAAAATAAAAAATCAAAAAAGGAAAAATTAAAACAAACTAACCCCAAAGGAAGTAGAAATAAGGACAACAAAGATTAGGGCAAAACTTAATGAAATAGAAAATACAGAAGCACCAGAAGAAAAAAAAATAACAAAAGCTGGTTCTTCAAGAAGATCAATAAAATTGACAATCCTTTAGCTAGAATAACAAAGAAAAGAGAGAGAAGATTCAAATACACAAAATAAGAAATGAGGAAGGAATATAACCACTGATCTCTCAGAAATAAAGGGTATCATAACAGGATACTCTGAAAAAATTTGTTCCAAAAAGAATAATTTAGAGGAAATGAACAAATTGCTAGAAACACACAAGCAACCTACATTGATTAAAGGAAAAAATCTATATGAACTTCACAGACCAATCACAAGTAATGAGATTGAATTAGTGTTTAAAACCTTCCAAATAAGAAGAGCCCAGGAAAAGATGGCTTCATAGGTGAATTCTATGAAGTGTTCTGGAAAGAACTAACACAAATCCTGCTTAAACTACTCCAAAAAATAAAAATAGAAGGAACAGGTGTAAGACTAGGCCCAGTGGTTAGGGCGTCCGGCTACCACATGAGAGATCCGCAGTTCAAATTCCAGGCCTCCTTGACCCATGTGGAGCTGGCCCATGCACACTGCTGTTGTAGGCAAGGAGTACCGTGCCACACAGGGGCGTCCCCCATGCAGGGGAACCCCATGCGCAAGGAGTGCACCCCATAAAGAGAGCCGGCCAGGGCGAAAGAAAGTGCAACTTGCCTAAGAATGGCGCCGCCCACACGGAGAGCTGACACAACAAGATGACGCAAGAAAAAGAAACACAGATTCCCATGCCGCTGACAACAACAGAAGTGGACAAATAAGATGCAGCAAATAGACACAGAGAACAGACAACTGGGGTCGGGGGGGAGGGGAGAGAAATAAATAAATAAATCTTTTAAAAAATAGAAGGAACATTGCCTTGTTGATCCTATCATGGTGATTTTACTTTACTACCAAAGACCAACGAAGACAACAAAGAAAGGAAAATTATTGACCAATCTCGGTAATGAACCTGGATTCTAAAACTCTCAACAAAATGCTTTCTAATTGTATTCAACAGCACGTCAAATGAATTATAAACCATGAAGAATTGGACTTGATCTCTGGTTTGAAAAGATGGTTCACATAAGAAAATCAATCAATGTAATACACCACATAAACAGATATAATTAAAAAAACACGTGATCATCTCTATAGACACAGAGAAAGCATTCTACAAAATACAGCACCTTTTCCTGAAAAAGCACTGCAACGGATAGTACTAGAAATAAACGTCCTCAAAATAATAAAGGGTATTACATGAAAAACCCACAGGTGACATCATATACAATGGTGAATTCCTAAAACATTTGCCTCTAGGATGGGGAAAAAAACATGGATGCCCACTATCATCACTTCTTTTTTTTTTATTTTTTTATTTATTTTTTAAAATTACATTATGAAAAATATGAGGTCCCATTCAACCCCACTGCCCCCGCCCCCCACTCCCCCCACAGCAACACTCTCTCCCATCATCATGACACATCCATTGCACCTGGTAAGTTCATCTCTGAGCATCACTGCACCCCATAGTCAATGGTCCACATCATAGCCCAGACTCTCTCACGTTCCATCCAGTGGGCCCTGGGGGGATCTATAATGTCCCGTAATTGTCCGTGAAGCACTATCCAGGACATCTCCACGTCCCGAAAACGCCTCCACATCTCATCTCTTCCTCCCGTTCCCCACACCCAGCAGCCACCATGGCTACCGTTCCCACACCCATTCCACATTTTCTCTGTGGACATTGGATTGGTTGTGTCCATTGCACATCTATGTCAAGTGAGGGCTTAGATTCCATATGGGTACTGGATGCACTCCTCCCGCTTCCAGTTGTAGACACTCTAGGCTCCATGTTGTGGTGGTTGACCTTCTTCAACTCCATGTTAGCTGAGTGGAGTAAGTCCAATAAATCAAAGTGTAGGAGCTGAAGTCTGTTGAGGCTCTGGGCCTGGGTGTCATATTATCAGTCCAGAGATTCGAATCCCCTACATATATCTTAAACCCAGCACCGACTACAATTCCAATAAAGTAGCATGCAAGTCTTGTGAAAAGAGATCCCCTCTGAGTCCAATTCCATCACGCAGAAACACCATCACTTCTATTTAAGTATTTGCTCAATAACTGAGGCAAGAAGAAGATATAAAAGGCATCGAAATTGGAAAGTAAGAGACAAAATTTCACCATTTGCAGAAACATGATCCTATATATAGAAATCCCTGAGAAATCTACAACGAAGCTTCTAAGGCTTATAAATGAGTTCAGTAATGTCCCTGTTTATAAGATCAATGTGCAAAAATCAGTAACATTACTCGACACCAATAATGAGCAATCAAGGAGGAAATAAAAAATCCCATGTACAATTGCAACTTAAAGAATCAAATACCTAGGAAAACTTTATTGAAAGATGTAAAGGACTTATACACAGAAAACTACACAGCACTGTTAAATGAAATCAATGAAGACTTAAATGGAGAACATTCCCTGCTCATGGATGGGAAAACTAAACATCATTAAGATATCTGTCGACCTAAAGTGGTCTACAGATTTAATGCCATCCCAATAAAAATCAACACAGCATTTTTTACCAAATGTGAAAAACTCGCTATGAAATTTATTTGGAAAGGTTAGAGGCACCATATAGCCAAAGAAATATTGATAAAGAAAAATAAAATTGGAGGAATCACACAATATGACTTTAAAACATACTACAAAGCTACGGTTGTCAAAAACCATTGGTATTGGCACAAGGATAGACATACTGACCCATAGAATCAAATTTAGAGATGTGATGTGGGGCCATTTTAGGGACTTGGAGTTGTCCTAAATGATATTGCAGCACAGACAAATGCTAGACATTATATATCCTGCCATAACCCATTGAATGTACTAGGGGAGAGTGTAAACTAAAGTTTAAACTATTATCCATGTGGTGCAGCAGTGCTCAAAAATATATACACCAAATGCAAGTAATGTGTCACAATGATGAAAGAGGTTTTTGATGTTGGAGGAGTGGAGTGTGGAGGGGTGTGGGATATATGGGAACCTCTAATTTTTTTTAATATAACATTTTTTGGTGATCTATGTACCTTCAAAATACAAGTAAAAATGAATTAATTAATTTTTAAAATGAAAACACTAGAGAAATTAAAACCAGAAGTTGGTTCTTTGAGAAGATTAAAAAATTTGAAAACCCTTAGCTGGACAGAAAAGGAAAAAGAGAGAAAATGCAAATACACAAAATAAGAAATGAGGAAGGGGTTATTACCACTGACCCCATAGAAAGAGTATGATAAGAGGATGCTTTGAAAAATTACATGCAAACAAGAAGAATATTGTCTATGTTCCATTGAAAGAAAAATATTAGGACCAGAGAATGTGAAAGAGAAAAGGAAACATAAAGGATAGTAGTAATAAAAATAGTAAATATTAGAAGAGGAACCATACAAGACCTAGGACAATGAATATTTAACTCATGTAAGCAGTGTAGAATAATAGCAATAAAAAAGTGGAGTGCCAACAATGAAGTGGGAAATCAAATATAGAAAAATATATTAAATGAATTAATAGGCCATATTGATGAGAAAGAAGGAAAGAGAAAAAGACAAAAAGAAAAAAGTAAATACAAAGAAAGAAGAGTAAATGAGATAGAAATAAAACCAGAAAAACTGAGGACTAAACAGAGATGGAATGTAAGAACAGAAAGCCAAAGACAGAAAGATGTAAGAAAGAGATAACATTGAGAGACAAAAGCAGTAAACACAGAAAATTAGAAACCAAGGAAGAGAAAACTCAGCAAAGAAGAAACAAGCCAGTAGCACCTAATTTAAAAAATGGAAGGGAAAAGAAAGAGGAAAGAAAAACAAACAAACACACAGTCAAGCAGTCAAGCAAAAGCTAAGGAAAACAGCCATCCCTTTTAAGACCCTGAGCAGCTTTTCAGGCTGTCTGCGTTCATAAGTCAATTACCCTGCAGCCTGCCCACTACAGGTTTTGAAGCAGGTTTTAGTGAGTAAACTGAGTTAAATTTTTAAATTAACCTTTTTTTTAAGGAAAAATACAAGTCCCAAGAGTAGTTAATACAAACATAATATCTATGTTTTCCCTGTCCTAAAGTATCAGCTGGATGTTTGATAAAACAGCGGATCACTACTCTAAGATGAGATGGCAATCAAACTTTGGACTGCATATATTCAAAGTAGAAACTCCTTCACTGAGCTAAACTTCATATTGAGTCAGTTCTTCAGAAAGTTATCCAGTCACTTTCCCTCAGGCAGTTTTGACTCTTTGCTTTTGGGTACATTCCTGCTGATTAGGAACCTGTCTATTCTTGTGCCCTTTCTATTCTTATTGCTTTCTCTCCTAAGAGGGCAGGACCCAATATCCTGTGTGTATGGATGCTCACTCACCTCTCCTTGTCTGTTTGAGCTCTCTTCTGAAATTCAAATGGAGTGACCAAATTAATCACAGAAAAATGACTTTCAATCCTTTTCCAGACCACATCCTCCTCTCAGGGGATCCTAAATAGGTTCTTGGAAGCTTATTAAGTACTTCCTACTACCCACCTCCCTTACAGGAGTTGACATTTTGATAATTTTCAGCACAGGACTAGTCAGTTGTCTGACTCTGCCCTCTCCCAGGCCAAGTTTCTCCATCCCAGGGTGGTTAGGCAAATCAGGCTGCCTCAGCAGATTCACTTCACTCCTCTTCCTGGTGCCAAATCAAACTGGCTGGTATACCTCACCAAAGTTCAAAGAGGTACCAGGCAGCCAAACCCACCAAAAGGAAACCCCTCTCCACTCATTACCAGATCCCTCCTACTCTCAGAGAATGCTCCCTCCCACTGGGTGCCCAGCTGGAATTAGGACTTGCAGTGGCTTTTTGCCTTGAGTCAGCCATCTGCATTTTCCAGACTGTGGGAGGAAACGCAAGGTGTTACCTTGGGCTTTTTATTTCTTTTTCCAGCACCCTCCTGATTGATGCCCTGAAGCCTCCTGCTCTGTGGCATACCAAAACAGGTCATTTGTGCAGGATCTTGCCCCCACTCAGCCATTTTTTGCAAAAGAGATGGCGAGTGCCCACTTAAACTGATGCCATCTTGCCACATCTCTGATCATTTTTATAATATATCATGTATTAACAGTTTTGGGTTCTTCATATCTCACTGAACAAGTATTTTCTGAATGACCTATCCATGCATGATATTAAGAAATCAGGTATGGGAAGCAGATTTGGCTCAAAGGATAGAGCATCCACCTACCACATGGGAGGCCCAAGGTTCAAACCCAGGGCCTCCTGACCCATGTGATGAGCTGGCCCATGTGCAGTGCTGAAGCATGCAAGGAGTGCCATGCCATGCAGGGGTGTCCCCCACATAGGGGAGCCCCATGTGCAAGGAGTACACCCCATGAGGAGAGCCACCCAGCATGAAAAAAGTGCAGCCTGCCCAGGAGTGGCACTGCATACACAGAGCTGACACAGCAAGATGACGCAACAGAAAGAGACACAGATTCCTGGTGCCGCTGACAAGAATGTAAACAGACACATAAAAACACACAGTGAATGGACACAGAAAGCAGACAAATGTGCAGTGGGGGAGGGTGGGGAAGGAGTGAGAAATAAATTTAAAAAGAGAAGAAATTAGGTATGGGTAAGAGATTCATTCAAAGTATAGGAGCAACCAGTGGATTTTTAAAAATTTATATTGTGGCTATATGTAACATAAAATTTCTCATTTTAACCATTTTTAATTATATAATTCAGTGATACTAATTGTTTTTACCCTGTGCTACCATCACCACCATCCATTACAAAATTATTCCATCACTGCCCAAACAGAAACAATATATCTATTAAGCATTAATTCCCCACCACCCTACTCCCCTACTCCCACCAGCTACTAATAACATCTAATCTACTTTCTGTCTTTATGAATATGTTTATTCCAGATATTACATATAAGTGGAAACATACACTATTGTCCTTTTGTGTCTGAATTATTTCACTTAGCATAATATTTCAAGGAATAGCCATATTGTAGCATGTATCAGAACAGCATTCCTTTTTTGTCTGAATAATATTTCCTTTTGTGTATATACCAAATTTTGTTTATTCATCAATCTTTTGATGGACATGTTTTTTTTCCACCTGCTGCCATTGTGAATAATGTTACTCTAAATTTGATCTAAGTCCCTGTTTTGATTTTTGGAAGTATATACCTAGGTGTGCAAATACTGTGTTATATGTTTAACTTTTCTGAGGAATAGCTAAAATGTTTTCCCAAGTGGTTTCCCCATTTTACATTACCACTAACAATGCACAAGAGTTCCAATTTCTCCACAACTTCAATATCACTTAATTCCTGTTTGTTTTTTCAAATAATAGTGACTTCATATGAGTTTGTTTATATAATTATTTTACAACAATTAGACCATACATTATGTGTAAGTATCAGTTTGATCCCTGATTTCAACTCTTTTGAATATATATCTAAGTAGGAGGATTGCTGGGCCATATGGTTATTCTATACTTAGCCTGCTGAGGAACTGCCAAACTGCCTTCCACAGTGGCTGTGCAATTTTACATTCCCACCTGCAATGGATGAGTGTTCCTATTTCTCCACACCATCTCCAACATCTGTACTATTCTGGGTTTTTTAATAGTGCCATTCTGTTTGGTGTGAAATGGTACCTCATTGTGGTTTTGATTTGCATTTCCCTAATAGCTAATGATATTGAGCATCTTTTCATGTGCTATGTAGCCATGTGTATATTTTCTTTGTAGTGATGTCTATTCAATATTTTACACAGTTTTAATTGAATTGTTTCTTTTTATTGTTGAATTGTAGGATATTTAACAAATTACTGATATTAACCCTCTAACACGTATTGGATTTCCTAATATATTCTGCCTTTGAATAGGTTAAATTCCAGAAATAGATATCGGGTATTGTTTGTAAATTGGACTGTTCCTCTGGGTACATTAGAGTGTGTTGGATTCAGAGGTTTCACTCTTACTTCATTAAATTATGATTAAGGCTCTGATTGGGCCACATCAGTAGGAAATTACAAGGCAGAAGAGTTAGTGGATTTTTGGGTGCTGGAACACAGAGAAGCAGATATGAGGAAAGAGACAAGGCTGAATTAGACACGGCAGAGGCCCAGGGAAGAGAGATGAACCATTAGCCTGATAGTCTACAGCTGGCTTTGTGTGACAAGAGCAGAGCAGCTGAACCCAGAGAGAAACAAACCCCTGGAAGAGGGGAACCCCAAAATCCTGAACCCTTGCAGACATCAGCAGCTATCTTGCTCCAACGCATGGCAACAGACTCTGGTGAGGGAAGAATCTTATGCTTTATGGCCAGGTAACTGTAAGCTTCTACCTCAAATAAATAGCCTTAATAAAAATATACACTAGCAATACCTATTTTTTATGACTATTTGCATGGAAGTTATTTTCCCATCCCTTCACTTTCGACCTATTTGTGCCATTGCATCTAAGGTGAGTCTCTTGTGAACAATGTATGGTTGTTTTTATCCATATTGCTTTTCTGTAACTTTTGACTGGAGAGTTTAATTCATTAGCATTCACCATTATTATTGTTAAGGCAGTACTTATTTCAGCCATTTTGTCCTTTGGTTTTTATGTCATATCTTTTTTATCTCTCTTTTCCTTTATTGCAGGCGCCTTTTCTATAAAGTTCTCTTGTGATGCAACTGACTGATCCCTTTCTCATTTCTGTTTCTGTTTCTGTATATTTTTCATGCTTTCTCTATCATCACTATTGGGTATTATATAACCTACATGTAGCACCTACTAATTTGACAAGATGCCAAATTAGCTTCAGTAGTATACATATTCTCTGTTCCCATATCCTTCTGTTTCCCCTCTTTGCATTTTTTCCACTTTACATTTTGCATGGCCTTTATAAATTATAATGTAGAGTTACATATTGATGATCCTGTACTACTGGGTTTTGCATTTCCCTTCTAATTATCCTTAGTGAGGATCTTTATTTGCCCACACTACTCCAAACCATTCTGATTAATATGTGTCTTGGAGTAGGTCTACTAGGGTTTATAATTTTTGGAGTATGTTTTGTTTTTTAGGCCTGTATATTTATGTCTTTCATAAGAGGTGGGAAATTTTTGGAGGTTATATCTTCAAATACCCTTTCTGCCCATATTCCCTTCTCTTCTCATTCTGGTACGTGCATAATGCCTATGTTTATGCACTTCATGCTGCCATTCAAATCCTTGAGAAACAGCTCAAACTTTTCTGTTCCTTTCTACTTGTGCTCTTCTGAATCTATGATTTTGATTAACTTGTCTTTTAGTTTCCTGATTCTTCTTTCTGTTCTAATCCTGCTGTTATATGTCTCTAGGGTATTTTCATCTTTATTATTGTGCTTTTCATCCCCATTATTTCTGCTATATTTTAATACTGTTGAATTCTTTATGCTCACACATTTTCTTCTTAATATCCTTAATATCCTTTATATCCACATTTTCTTTCATTTCCTTTTACTGATTTAGGAGATATGTTTGAACTGCTTTTGAATAATTTTTCCAAATTATGTTTCCATGAGTTTTAATTTGTTTTCTTGACTTAGCCAATATCTTCCTGTTTCTTATTCTTATTAAGGCTTGTAATTTTTTGCTAATGGCTAGATATATAATTATCTCAATGAGTTAACTCTAAAAGTCAGTTGATTGGAAATCAAAGCTCATTGGCTTTATGTTAAAGTTCTTCTTTGATGCTTGGTTTGACTGTTCTTCTTTGATGCTTAGTCTGACTTATTCTGGAACTTTAGAGTAGTCCATGTTTAACTGTTCAGATTTTCTCTTCTCTTTTTCATCTGATTCTTTCCCTGTATATGCAGTACAATTTTTAAGATTACACTTTTTATGGGGTTGTTTCATTTCTATGAGAAAGCTTTCTTTCCTCTGTTCTGCCACTGGGAATCTTGATTTTTTTTTTTTTTTAAGAATTTCCCTCAGCTCCTGTGATTAGTTTAAATTCTCTTCCTTACACAGTATCCTCTTTTTCTCATATTTTCAGTTTGGGGACACATTCTGTCTTGCAGCCATTCAGTTACCCCCCTTCTTATCTGTGAGAATTTTCTTCTAATAACTTATCCTGCCTAGGTAGCAGATGGGGTCAACCCATACAGTTTTATATTTAGGTGGTCTAAGTAACATAGGCAATAAAAACTGAATTGAGTACACACAACTCTTTCCAACAATTCTGCTGTGCTCTCTGTTTCTTTTCCCCTGCCCTTTTATACACATTATGATTCAGGTGATTTTTCCTCATTAAGTCTCTTTAGTCTTGGTATCCTGTGCCTGGATATGCCTGGGATTCTAAGTCAATGCTATGAGTGGCTCTGTTGTCTGCTTCCATAACTGGAGGAAGCTGGACAGTTATGCCTCTGTGCTACCCCCAAGCTGCGCACCAACAAGTGAGGGGGGGTGCTTTGCACTGGCATGTCTGGGACAGTAATTCTCTACCTGTTCTTGGGTATTATTTTCACTACTCTTCAATTCAGCATTCATGGTGCCTTTATCCAGGTTTTATAATCTTCTAGATTTCCAGGCAAGTGGTATTTTTACTTTTATTAGGTGATTCTAAGAGGAGACATTTGCAGGGGATGTCTTAAATCATCATGTTGATGACATCACATTAGTCTATTTTTTTTTAATTGCAAACATTCAACACTATAACTTTTCCTCTAAGGGCTTTATTTCACACATCCCTATGTTTGGCATCTTGTAATTTTGCTTGCATTAATCTCTTTGTATTTTCTAATATCCACTATGATTTATTTTTTAACCCATTGGTTGTTTAATAGTGTGTTGTTTAATTCCCACATTTTTGTAAATTTTGTTATTTTCCTTTATTGTTGATTCTAGCTTTATTCCATTGTGGTTAGAGAAGATACTTTGTATGATTCCAATCATTTAAATTTTTTGTGACTCATCTTGTGACCTAGAATATGGTTTAAGGTGGAGAATGTTCCATGAGCACCTGAGAGCAGTGTATATTTTACTATTTTGGGTAATGTGGTCTATGTGCCTACTGGGTCTACTTGATTTCTAGTGTTTTTCAAGTACTCAGTTTCACTATTGATATACTCTTCAGATGTTCTCTCCATTTTTTTAAGTTGGTGTATTGAATTTTCCAACTATTATTGTAAAACTATCTATTTCTCTCTTCAATTCTATCAATGTTTCCTTCATATTTTCTGACCTTGTTTTTAGGTGCATATATACTTATAAACTTTATATTTATTGATTGACATTTGTGTCCACTATGTAATGTGCTCCTTTGTTTCTTGTAACAGTTATTTTTCCCTGATATAGAATAGTCATGTGAGCTATCTTTTGGTGATAATTTGAAGAGAATATTTTTCCCTTCTTTCACTTTCAACTTATTTGTGACTTTGGATTTAAGTCCTTTATGAGTCTTTTATGAGCAACATATGGTTGAATCGTTTCTTTACCCATTCTCATAATATCTGCCTTTTGGTTTGAGAGTTTTGAGAGTTTAATCCATTTTTAGTTAAATTAATTACTGGTAAGGCAGAAGTTCATTCTGCCATTTTACTGTTGTCTTTAATATCTTACCTATTTTTGCACTACATTTCCTTCAAAATTGCCTCCTTTGTGGTTAGTTTTAATTTTTTTAAAAGAAGCTTTAGGTCACATAAACATTATAAAAAAATATATTTTAAGTAACATGTATGTAATCAAAGTAGATACAATCCCAGGAACTGGTGTTCCTGAGGGCTCCAGAGACATACATGTTCTGTGATCATGGCAGATGGTTCTGGAGTTCAGTACATTATCAGTGAGCCCTACTTTAGAATTTGTGCTCCTATGGAGTTGGACTCAAATGTGACATTTCTACACATGCCTCTTCTGTCACTTTTACTAAACCTGTGGTTGGTGCTGAGTTTGGTGTATACTCAGGAAACTTGAATCACTGGACTGAAGATATTCCAGCTGTGCCCTGAACCTCAGCAGAGTTGCAACACCTACTCTCTGGCATATTGGACTTACCTGGGTAAGCTAACTGGGAGGTGAGGATGGTCAACCACCACACTAGAGAACTGAGTGTGCCTACAACTGCATGCAGAATCACATCCATCAATTATGTGAGATCTAAGCCCCCTCTTGATTTAGAGGTGAAGTGGGCATCACCATCCCAGGGTCCACAGGATGGAGGGATAAAATATTGATTAGAGTGGGCTTACTGGTATTCTACTGTAGAACTATTGTGACTCTAGCAATGGAAGAAATTGTATCACAGATGTGGAGACAGTGGCCACAGTAGTTGCTGAGGGCAGGGAGAAGAAAGAAGAGATGTGATGTTGGGGAATGTTCAGGACTTGGAATTGTTCTAGATGATATTGCAGGGACAGATGCTTGGCATTATATATCCTTCCGTATCCCACTGAATGGACTGGGGAAGAGTGTAAACTACAATATATGCTATAGGGCTGCAGACTTAGCCTAGTGGTTAGAGCATCCGTGGTTCAAACCCCAGGCTTCCTTGACCCGTGTGGAGCTGGCTCAGGCACAGTGCTGATGTGTGCAAGGAGTGCCCTGCCACGCAGGGGTGTCCCCCACATAGGGGATCCCCACGCGCAAGGAGTGTGCCCCATAAGGAGAGCCGCCCAGTGTGAAAGTGCGGCCTGCCCAGGAGTGGTGCCACACACACGGAGAGCTGACACAAGATGATGTAACAAAAAGAAACACAGATTCCCGTGCCGCTGACAACAGAAGCAGACAAAGAAGATGCAGCAAATAGACACAGAGAAGAGACAACTGGATTGGGGGGGGGAGAGAAAAATAAATAAATAAATCTTAAAGAAAAGAAGTCCTATTTAAAAAAATATATATATATATATATATATATATACACACTATAATCCATGTGGTGCAGCAGTTCTCCAGAATATATTCACCAAATGCAATTAATATGTCACAATGATGAAAGAAGTTGCTGATGTAGGAGGAGTGGGGGGTGGCGCCTGGAGTATATAGGAACCTCATGTTTTTTTTTATTTTTTTATTTTTTATTGATTTTTTAAAAATATTACATTAAAAAAAATGAGCTCCCATTCGACACCACCACCCCCACCGCACGCCTCCCCCCTCAGCAACACTCACTCCCATCATCATGACACATCCATTGCATTTGGTAAGTACATCTCTGGATATCTCTGCACCTCATGGTCAATGGTCCACATCATGGCCCACAGTCTCCCCCATTCCATCCAGTGAGCCCTGGGAGGATTAACAATGTCCGGTGATTACCCCTGAAGCACCATCCAGGGCAACTCCAAGTCCCAAAGGCGCCTCCACATCTCATCTCTTCCGCCATTCCCCATACCCATCAGCCACCATGTCCACTTTTCCCACTCCAATGCCACCTTTTCTCTGAGGTCCTTGGATTGGTTGTGTCCGTTGCACCTCTATGTCAAGAGGAGGCTCAGATCCACATGGTTACTGGATGCAATCCTCCTGCTTTCAGTTGTAGGCACTCTAGGCTCCATGGTGTGGTGGTTGTCATTCTTCAACTCCATCTTAGCTGAGTGAGGTGAGTCCAATAAATCAGATTGTAGGAGCTGGAGTCTGTTGAGGCTCAGGGCCTGGTTATCATATTGTCAGTAAAAAGATTCAATCCCCTAAATATATCTGAAACCCCAATACCAACTACAATTCCAGTAAAGTAGCATGATAGTCTTATGAAAAGAGATGCCCTCTCGGTCCAGTTTCATCACGCAGAAACACCAGCTCCAAAGAAGGGCCATCTGACATGGCAGTGAACCCTATCTGCCATGACCATAGAACCCGTGGGTCCCTTTAGCCCTCAAAGGAACCAATACCTGGGGATTGTATCTACTTTATCTGTCTCTTAGACTCTGCTCAGTTGTGCATAAGGACAATCCTTCTGACAGCCTCCAGACTCTTTTTTTTTTAGAGACTCATAGCCATATAAACTCATTTCTCCTTTCTATTTCCCACTTACATTAGATCAAACAGCATTTTAAAGTCATATTATTCTATGTAGACAGGGATATTCTACTGATCTGCATCGAACCTTCAATTCAAGGTCATTTTCCAGTTGCATTATCAGTTGTTAGTTGATAGTGATCCCTCGGTGCCAGGGAGGCTCATGCCCGGGTGTCATGTCCCACGCTGGGGGGAAGGCATTGCATTTAGATACTGAGTTAGGCTTCGAGACTGGCCACATTTGAGTAACATGAAGGCTGTCAGGAGGAAATTCCCAGGCACAGTGCTGTTCTAGGCCTTGTTCTTATTTCAGGCATATAGGCTCACAAGCATAGTCATTAGTATCAGGGGCTCACTGTTGGACCCTCATTCCTTCTCGGTCCTTGCCGCTGCACTTGGGGGACTGCCGCTGCTCCCCTAGGGACCACGGCACAGCACCCCCAGCCAGGGACCCAGTACCCCCCCAGCTTTAGTTTTTAATTGTTGCCAGTATGAGTATATCCAAACATTACCATGCACCCTGGACATATGCCCTGTATAGCTCCCTATCAGCCATATATCCCCTGTCAATAGTATCCTATACCAGTATTCCTCCACTGCCATTGTTGGACCAGTCTGGGATCCAGAACTTCCTGAATATTGAAGCCCCAATATAATGTCAGGATCTCTTACTAGCAAAATGGGATATAGCGATAGGTTTAAAGGTTAGATATAGAATACGTGTTGACTTGGAAAAATTCTACATCTTATCTTTTTCTTTTCCTTTTTTTCCCCCCTAATTATTGAACTTCTCTTCACAAGAGCCCTAGACCACAGCAATTCATGTATGCAATATGCAGCACTCCCACACATCCACCACAAAACCTTTTCCCTTCCACAGCGATACTCTAACAGCCTATTCACAACATATTTACTTAAAGTGATGTACAGAGTCTGAGACAATAGCTTTCAAACCAGGTGACATCTGTGCTTACATTGTGGTGCATACTTTAGGACATGCAGTTTTCTAACATTTTTAGTTATCCTATGTTTTACATTATGGTTTACATTATCATTCTGTCCTCCCCTATATGTTTATGATGTAATATTACATATTTTATATCCATCCTTGTGTACTCTCACGAAAATCCTCTCTTACCCCACATTTACCTTGGTTACACACATTTAACATCCGTTTTCCCATCCCCTTGGTGCCCACAGTGACAGCCAACCTCCGTTTCCTGAGGAGCCACGTCCAGAGATACTTGCAAAAGTGTTCAGGTCCTAAATTGCTCAGCTTCCCCAATGCCCTGGGAGCCACCCTTTCTCTCGAGAGATACAGTTCCCTCTATTTGATGGCATTAGTCCTCCCCAGGATGTGGGTCCACCCCCACTCTCACTACTTGGGTCTCTACCCAATGGTATCACCCACTCTGGCAAAATGAGCATTCAGACATTCCCCAGGAGCCCGTCCCGCATCGGACCATCCCTTCCGAGCATCTTAAACAGGTAACCCTCTTAATTATATTTTTATACGATTTTCTCAGCATTTTACTCTCAACCAACACCTGACACTCTCCTGTGTTCGTATGCTACCCCTCCCTCCCCCCAGTTTTTGGGCAATATTACCCATCCTCCCATCCCCAGCCCCACTCAAACCCGCAAAGCCCCACCCAAAGGCAACCCCTTGCCCCCATTTTATCTCTTCTTTGTGTTCATACTTACCGCCAGCTCATCATAAATTCCACCCCTGCAGACGTCGGCTCACATCCTTCCTCCACCCCCCAATTTCCTGTAAGCCTATCGTTCAGTCTCTAGCTCTCTGAGGCAGCTTGTTTATTTCATATCATTGAGGTCATGTAGTATTTGTCCTTCAATGCCTGGGTTGCTTCACTCAACATAAGGTTCTCAAGATTCATCCATGTTATCACGTGTGTTTGTAGTGTATTTGTTCTTACAGCCGAGTAGTATTCCATTGTGTGTATATACCACATTTTATTGATCCACTCATCTGTTGATGGGCATTTGGGTTGATTCCAACTTTTGGCGATAGTGAACAATGCTGCTATGAACATTGGTGTACATATATCGGTTTGTGTCCTTGTTTTCAGTTCTGCTGGGTATATACCCAGCAGTGGTATTGCTGGATCATATGGCAAATCTATGGTTAGCTTTTTGAGAAACCGCCAAACTGTCCTCCAGAATGGTTGGATGCTTCTGCATTCCCACCAGCAGTGGATGAGTGTTCCCCTTTCTTCACATCCTCTCCAGCATTTGTATTCTTCTGTTTTTTTTATAGCTGCCAATCTTATGGGAGTAAGATGGTATCTCATTATAGTTTTGATTTGCATTTCCCTGATAGCTAGAGATTTGGAGCATTTTTTCATGTGCTTTTTAGCCATTTGTATTTCTTCTTTGGGGAAGTGTCTGTTTAAATCTTTTTCCCATTTTTTAAATGGGTTGTTTATCTTTTTATTTTCAAGATATATGAGTTCTTTATATATGCAAGTTATAAGTTTCTTATCAGATATATGATTGCCAAATATTTTCTCCTACTGTGTGGGCTCCCTTTTTACTTTCTTAACAAACTCCTTTGAGGTGCAGAAGGCTTTAATTTTGAGGAAGTCCCATGTATCTATTAGTTCTTTTGCTGCTCGTGCTTTTGGTGTGATATTCATGAATCCATTTCCTATTACAAGGTCCTGAAGATGTTTCCCTATACTGCTTTCCAAGGTTTTTATGGTCTTGGCTCTTATATTTAGGTCTTTGATCCATCTTGAGTTGATCTTTGTATAAGGTGTGAGATGGTAACCCTCTTTCATTCTTCTACATATGGCTATCCAGGTCTCCAGGCACCATTTGTTGAATAGGCCACTCTCTCCCAGTTGAGAGGGTTTGGTGGCTTTATCGAATATTATATGGCTATATATGTGAGGTTCTATATCAGAGCTTTTAATTCGATTCCATTGGTCTGTGTGTCTCTCCTTATGCCAATACCATGCTGTTTTCACTACTGTAGCTTTGTAGTATGTTTTGAAGCCAGGTAGTGTGATTCCTACAATTTCGTTTTTCTTTTTCAGTATGTCTTTGGCTATTCAGGGTCTCTTTCCTTTCCAAATAAATTTCATAGTTAGTTTTTCTACTTCCTTAAAGAAGGCTGTGTTGATTTTTATTGGGATTGCATTGAATGTGTAGATCAGTTTTGGTAGGATAGACATCTTGATAATATTCAGTCTTCCTATCCATGAACAAGGAATATTCTTCCATTTATTTAGGTCTTCTTTGATTTCCTTGAACAGTCTTGTATAGTTCTCGGTGTATAAATTTTTTACCTCTTTAGTTAAATTTATTCCTAAGAATTTGATTTTTTTATTTTCTATTGTGAATGGTATTTGTTTCTTGATTTCCTCCTGATCTTGCTCATTATTGGTGTACAGAAATGCTACTGATTTTTGCGCATTGATCTTATAACCTGCAACTTTACTATACTCATTTATGAGTTCTAGAAGCTTTGTTGTAGATCTCTCAGGGTTTTCTATGTATAGGATCATGTCATCTGCAAATAATGAAATTGTGACTTCTTCCTTTCCAATTTGAATGCCTTTTATATCTGGTTCTTGCCTCATTGCTCGAGCAAGTACTTCTAAGACAATGTTAAATAGGAGCAGAGACAATGGGCATCCTTGTCTTGTTCCTGAGTTTAGAGGGAAGGATTTTAGTATTTCTCCATTGTAAACAATGTTGGCTGTAGGTTTTTCGTATATACTCTTTATCATGTTCAAAAAATTTCCTTGTATTCCAATCTTTTGGAGTGTTTTTAGCAAGAAAGGGTGCTGTGTTTTGTCAAATGCTTTTTCTGCATCTATAGATATAATCATGTGATTTTTTTCCTTCAATTTGTTTATATGGTGTATTACGTTGATTGATTTTCTTATGTTGAACCATCCTTGCATACCTGGAATAAATCGCACTTGGTCATGGTGTATAATTCGTTTAATGTGTTGTTGAATATGATTAGCAAGTATTTTGTTAAGTATTTTTGCATCTAGGTTCATTAGAGAAATTGGTCTGTAATTTTCCTTTTTTGTGGTGTCTTTGTTTGGCTTTGGTACTAGGGTAATGTTGTCATCATAGAAGAAGTTCGGCAATGATCCATCTGTTTCGATTTTTTGGAATAGTTTCAGCAGGATAGGTGTTAGTTCTTTCCGGAATGTTTTGTAGAATTCACCTGTGAAGCCATCTGGCCCTGGGCTCTTCTTAGTTGGGAGATTTTTAATGACTAATTCTATCTCTCTGCTTGTGATTGGTTTGTTAAGATCATCAATTTCTTCTTTCGTCAATATGGGTTGCTTATGTGTTTCTAGGAATTTGTCCATTTCCTCTAAAATGTCATTTTTGTTGGAATATAGTTTTTCAAAGTATCCTCTCATGATAGTCTTTATTTCTGTGGGTGCGGGCAGCGGCGGGCCTCCGGGAGGGTCGGCGGTTGGCCGGGTGGGCTCTCCGGATGGGGGCTGCCTCGTGGTCGAAGGAGAGGAGGGGGTACAGCACAAGCCGTTGGACCCTCGCTCTCTCCACTCAGGCACGGGGGACGCGTGGTGCAAGCAAGAACACCACGGAGACAAGGTCTAGCACAAGTCTACTTTATTGTTGAAGGGGACATGGTTTTATAGGGTCTAGGGATATGTAAAGGGACTTGATTGGTGCCGGCGGGTGCTGTTGCTTACGTAGGCGGTTACTAGACAGTAGGCGGTTACTGGACAGTAGGCAGTTACTGGACAGTAAGCTGGCTAAGAGGTTAGGAGCAAGGGAGGGGAAGGGGAAAGTGTGGGCTGTCTAGATAATGGCTAGGCGGAAGATGGAGAAGGGGAGAAGGAGGGGCAGCACCAGCTGCCAATACTGGGCGGGAAGGAGACGGGGACAATTTCTCCCTTTTGTTTAAAAGTATGTGCTTCGGGGGAGGTGAACTGGTGGCAGCAGGGGCAGTATGGGATGGGGTACTGGGGTAAGACGAGGGGAGGAGGGAGACCACGAGGACCGGCTGGTGGCGAGAAGCAGAGGGCCCTCCCAGCTGCTCTCAGCTGCAGAGGACACAGCGTCTGGCCAGGACGCATGTGCCTGCTGCTGGGGTCGGCGCACGCCGGCGCCTGGCGTGCGCCGAGCTCTGCCAGCAAAACGGGGTCATGATGTTCCTGAACCCCTCACCCGATTGGGGGAGAAGGAGGGAGATGAGTGAGGAAAGGGAGACAGGAGGTTACAGGCGTGCGGTTCGGTGTTTGGGGCGGGGGCGGGAGGAGCGCGGCGGATGGCTTGGTGGTGGCTCTTTAGTGGCGAGGCGTTGATAATGAACCTGCACAAATGAGCGGAATACCGCGTTGGCTTGGTCTTTGGCGAGGCGGACTATTTTTTTGACAGCCCAGGGTCCTACAGTGAGGGCTAAGATGATGATGATGAGTGGGCCTAAAAGTGGAAGGAGGTATGGGAGGAGGGTATGGAGAACACTGGAAAAATAGTTCGCATTTTCTCGCTCTTTGCGGCGCTTATCCAGTCCCTCCTGGACCTTTCTCAGGTTGTCCTCGACTAAGCCAGTGGAGTTGGCGTATACGCAGCACTCCTCTCCAAGGGCGGCACAGAGACCCCCTTCCTTAAGGAGGAGGAGGTCGAGGCAGCGGCGGTTCTGGAGGACTACCTCAGAGAGAGAATTGAGAGAATTTTTTAGATGTTTTACAGCATTTTGAAGGTAGGTGATATCTTCGTTGACGGCCTGTCTGAGAGAGGAGAGGGCAGAGGACTGTGTGGCAAGGGCGGTGATCCCTGTGCCTGCCCCTGCGAGACCTAGAAGGGTAGCGACTGTTAGGACTGCGGTGACAGGCTCTCTCCTTTGTAAGTGGAGGGAGGTTTGTCTGCTCAGCACGCGGCAGAAAAATTCGTGGTCAGAATGGTAAACGACTTGAGGAGCGAGAAGGATGAGCAGGCAAGTCTCATGGGTAGCGTTGAGGGTGGCGACATTGAGGCAGGGGGTTAGCCCGGTGGAGGTGCAAAGCCATTGGGAGGTGTTAAGGGGGATTAAGAACTTGGCGGAAGTGCTGGGAGAGGAGTAGTTAGAGCAAGCACTAAGGGAGGGGTGGGAACCTTGACGAGAATGAACACAGCGTCCTGTGGAGGAAACAGATTGAAAGGTTAGGGGGACAGAGGAAGTGTTCCAGTTGCACTCGGCTGGGTATACTGAAGTGGATTCGTTGAACGTGAAGTTAACGGCGACAGGCTCATAGATAGGAAGGGAGGGGGAGAGGCAGAGCAAACAGTTCTTGGTGAGGTTGGGGTGAGAGGTATTTAGAGATAAGTAGGATGCATAGATTAATGCGAGAAGGGGACTGGAATACTTGGGAGGGGGGGCCATGGCTGGGAAGCGATGGACGAGGGGGGGTGCCGCTGGAAGGGGGGAGGCGGGGGGATTGAGGACTTTGTTGGGGCCAACGGCGAGGGGTGGGGATTCAGGTGTGGGCAGTAGTTTTCTGATGATGAGGACGGCTTCCTCTTGCCAGCGCTGGAGGGTCCAATTGGAGCGTTGATGGCCCGAGTTGACAACGGCCGGGGAGATGAAGGGAAGCATGACGATGAGAGCAATGGGAAGAATGGAACTACCCGCGTGGCGGCGAATCATCTGTGGAGACAAAAGAGAGAGAGAAAACTACAAAGGAAACAGCGATGGGAAGGAGGCAAGTTAGGTAGGCAACTCGTTAGGAGGATCATTGGTGTCAGCGTTAGCGGAAGCCTCGGCGGTGTGGGGCTTGATGAGACGTCCTGGGACCCAGATGGGCTGCGGCTCTGATTCAGGGAAAACGCAGGCGAATCCCCATCCTTGGGCTAAGAGAGGGGCAGGTCCATGCCATTGGGTGGTCTGCAGGTCACGCCAGAGGACAAGCGGTGCAGGGGTGGCCCAGAAGGTAGGCCCCCAGTGCATGTGGACCGGTGAAAAGCCTTGGGCATTGAAGGTCATCAGGTTGTGTCGGATCAGGGCCTCTGTGACGACGTCACGAGGGGTGCGACGCGGCTGGTCGGCAGATGTCTTGAGAATGAGGGTTTTGAGAGACTGGTGAGCACGCTCTACTAGGCCTTGTCCCTGCGGATTGTAGGGAATGCCGAAGTGATGGGTGATGCCATAGAGCTTGAGGAATTCGGCAAAGGAGGCGCTCCGGTAGGCAGGTCCGTTGTCTATCTTGATGTCCCATGGAATGCCCATGAAAAGAATAGATTCTCTGAGCGCTTGGATGGCGTGCTTGGCCGTTTCTCCGGTGAGCGTGGTTGTGTAGCAGAGATGAGAGAAGGTGTCGATGGCTACATGGAGGTATTTCCATTGGCCAAACTTGGGGACGTGAGTGACGTCCAGTTGCCATCTGGGATTGGGGCAGAGCCCATGAGGGTTAACTCCCTGCGGTTGGAGCGGCCTCAAGGGCAGCAATGGAGCGCACGTTCGGCATGACCGCACAAGGTGTTGGCAGGTATGGATTGGGAGGTCTGGAAAGAGTTTGTGAAGGCCAGCTGCTGAGAAGTGAAATCTGGCGTGCAGCAGCTTGGCCTGATTGATGAGGTCTCCGACTGCGACGGTGGTCTCGGCTGGAAGCAGGTGAACGGCCTGATCAGCAAGGTGGTTGCCGTGGGCCAGGGGCCCGGGAAGGCCGGAATGGCTGTGGATGTGAGCGATGAACCAAGGCTGTCGGCAGTTCTCTATGAGCTCTTGAAGGTCCAGGAGAGCGACGTTGATGCTTTCACTCGCTGAGTTGTCGGGCGGAAAAAACGCAGAAAAGGCGATGACTTGGCAGACTTGTAGGCAGTAGAGGCTGTCTGTAAAGATGTTCAGTGGACAGTGGGGATGGGTTTGGAGTGCTAAGATGACAGCACGCAGTTCGGCCACTTGCACAGAGGATTGATGGAGGCGCACATGTGAACGTGGCTGGTGCTCGCCGGGTGCGAAGACAACGGCGGCAAACTTAGTCTTGGAGGCGTCTGTGAAGATGATGGTGGTGTC
Organism: Dasypus novemcinctus; assembly: GCF_030445035.2. Classification (NCBI taxonomy): domain Eukaryota; kingdom Metazoa; phylum Chordata; class Mammalia; order Cingulata; family Dasypodidae; genus Dasypus; species Dasypus novemcinctus. The sequence goes on along the minus strand of NC_080704.1, from coordinate 88,128,067 downwards.
TGGAAGAGGCTTGCTGGACGGAAAAGGGAAATGGCCGGGGGCGGCGATTTCTAGCAGGGGAAGGCCCTGCAGTAACCGATGCTGTGGAAAGTGGTTATCGAAGTCCCCTCGGTAGAGTTCCATGAGTGCCTGCATATCTGAAGACTCACGCAGCAAGGTGGTAGTTTGTTGCACAGTCAGTGGCCACACGAGAGTGTCCGGCGGGTAGCCGTAGTGGTGGGTGGCCTGATCGACCAGGGCGGTAGCGAGCTGGACGAAGAGGGTGGTTTGCGGGCAGATCTTTCTGAGCTTGCTCTTTGCCATATGTACCCAGAGGAGGGGCCCATCCTGCCAGAGCAGGCCAGTGGGTGTGCCCCGTGTGGGGAGAACTAGTCCCAGCAATGTCTTATCGGGGTCGTAGCGCTGAAGTTGGCAACGCTTGAGGGCCTGGTTGAGCTGTAGTAAAGCTCCCTTCACCTCTTCGGTGAGGTGGATTCTTTTGTTGGGGACCGATGAGAGCGGACCACCGGAGCACAGGAGCCGGAACAGAGGCTGGAGCTGCTGGGTGGTGATAGGAAGCGCTGGGCGCAGCCAGTTGACTTGACCACAAAGTTGCTGTAGCTCGTGGAGCGTGAGCACATCGGGGATCCTGATGCTGGGCGCTTGTGGTGCCACGGTGGAGGTGATGGAGAACCCCAAGAATTGATATGGTGGGTGGGTGGTCAGTTTTTGTGGATTGACCTTGAGGTTCAAGTCTTCCAGGTGGCTCAGTAGGCGGTCGAGCACGGTGCGCAATCCCGATTCGGAGGGATGCGCGACAAGCAGATCATCCATATAGTGGATGATGTTAGCGTACTTCACGAGTGGCTGGATGGCAAATGGCAGGGCTGTTTCGCATGCCCTGAGGCAGAACGTGCCAGTGGTATCGCAGTGCCGGTTCCCGATGGTTGGTCTGAGGAACCGTGAAGGCGAATTTCGGTCGGTCGTCCAGGTGCAACGGGATGGAGAAAAAGCAGTATTTAATATCTATCAATGCAACAAACCAATGCCGGGGCACCGCGGTAGGGTGGGGGAGGCCGGGCTGCGGCGATCCCATAGGCTTGATGTGTTTGTTGATTTCTCTTAAGTCTTGAAGTAGACGGGACTTCCCGTTCTTCTTTTGAATGAAGAAAATTGGCGAGTTGTATGGGCTGGTGGAGGGCTCGATGTGGCCCGCGTGAAGCTGCTCATCAACAAGCCCCTTAAGAATGTCCAGTTTAGGGATCGGGAAAGGCCATTGCTCCACCCAAATGGGCTCCTCTGTATCCCATTGCAGAGGAACGGGTGCTGGAGGTCGAACGCGAGCAATGGCCGAAACTATTGGGGGGGCAGCTGCAGTGGCGTGGCAGTGAGAACGGCTCCTGACTGATGCAGGATATCACGGCCCCAAAGAACTTGCAAGATTTCCTTCAGAACGAGGGGGCGGAAGGTTCCCTGTCGACCTTCTGCGTCTCTCCAGACGACGTCCTGGGCAACTTGCTGGGAGGGCGCTTGGCCGGTGGCTCCCACCACTAGGGGCCATCGGTCAGAGGGAGGTGCCCAGCCTGGCCGAGTGGGATGCAGGAAATTTCTGCTCCTGTGTCGAGTAGCCCTGTGAGCCAGCGGCCGGAGACTTGGATAGAGAGAAGAGGCCTGGTGGAGGGTGCGATGGGAATAGACCAGAGTACTTTCATGGGCGGGGGTGCTGAGTCATTGCGGCCTCTTTGTTGTAGGGCTGAGGCCTGCCCCCATGGCCGTTTAAAGGCTTGCAGCTGGTGTTAGGGACGCGGCAGTCGCGGGCCCAGTGGTATCCTTTTCCGCACCGCGGGCACGGAGTGGAAGGAGGCCGTGGTGGATGGCCTATGTTGGGCACATCCGGCGGCGGCCATGGCTTGTTGGGGCAGTCTCGAGCGAAGTGGCTGCGTTCGCCACAGCGGAAGCATTCGTTGGAGGCCAAGATGGCAGCGACGACAGCCTGGGCCACGGTGGAGGCCTGGGCGTTGACTCCGGAGCAGGCGAGGACCCAGTCGTGGAGGGGCTTGTCTCTCAGCGGCCTGATGATCACCTTGCAAGTTGGGTTTGCGCCCTCCTGAACAATGTCCTTGATGAAGGAGGTCTGGGTCTGCATGCCAATGACCTTGCGCTCGGCCACGGCCTGGACACGCGCCATGAAGTCGGAGAACAGTTCCTCTGGTTTCTGGAAAAGTCTGGTGAGTGGCTCGGGCATGGAGGCGGCGCAGTTGCAGAAGGCATGGAGGGCACACTGCTTTAGCTGGAGGAAGAAGCCTTCAGGGAGGGCGACGTAGCTCTGTGGCATGGCGTAGCGCCCCAGTCCGAGGAACGCGTTGGCAGGATATTGGGTGCCGTCGCGGGCGTTCTCGGCGATTTGTTTTTCGTTCTCGGCAACGAAATGTGCGCGCCAGTCAATAAACTGCCCCGAGGGAAGTATGCCTCTCGTGAGGGATATCCAGTCATAGGGGAGACAGCGGGCAAAGGTCATACATTCAAGGAGGTCTTGAGCATGAGGGCTGGCGAGACCATCCTCTTGGATAGTGCTGCGGAGGGTTTGCATGTCTTTCAGGGAGAAGGGAATCCATACTTGGGGGTTTGCTCGAGAACGATTGGGATTTAGCGGATACATATCAGTGATTGGAGCAGTGGGGGGCTCGAAGAGAGATTATTAGAGCGCGGGAGGGCGTGTCTATTCGGCGGCACATAAGATGGCAGGCGCTCGTACGCATCATCTAGGTCGTCATCAGAAGATGGCGGATGAAGCGCTTCCGGTTCCGGGTAAGGGCAAGATGACGCCGGTTCCGGGTAGGGGCAAGATGGCACCGAGGCAGGAAGGGGAGGGTACAATGGCGGATAGTCCTTCCGTGAAGAAGCAGGAAGGGGCAGGGAGTGCGGCTTCTTCCTCTTTTGGGAGGAAGAGGGAGGGAGCGCGCCCTCTTGGGTGGGCTTTCCTTTGTTTTGTGAGGAAGAAGGCAGAAGTGCGCCATCTTGGTTGGAGTCAGAATCAGCGGCGCAAGGGGGGTCAAGCTAAAGCACAGCCTCCAACTGAGGCAAGAGCAATTTGGCATCGGAGTCGTTACCGGGAGCACCGTCTTGGCGGCCGCGCCCTTCCCCTGACTCATCCATGGTATCGCACGGGAAGGCCTTGGCCTCGGGAGCGGGCACGCCTTGCAAACAAGCGCAAATGGCCACAAGAGCGGGGAGGAGGCCGGGGGGAAAGACCCGGCCCTCATGTTCCATGGCTGAGGCTACTCGTTCAATCAGCCGGGCATAAGTCTGAGGACTCCAGAGCGGGCAGGTGATGAGCCAGGGATTGAATGGGAGAAGTAAGTCCCAGTAGCGCTGAAGCTGGTGGATGGAAACTCTAACCTGGTTAGTTTCCAGGAGGGCAGCCAGGGCCTGAACCTGCGGGACCTGACGGGAGGAGAGCGAAGCACCCATTCTGGTTTGAATGGAAGACGCCGAAGAGTCCCTACCTTAAGCGAAGCGTGGGGGGTAGGTGTCAGAGTGGGCCCCACCCATGTTGGGCGCCAAATGCGGGCAGCGGCGGGCCTCCAGGAGGGTCCGTGGTTGGCCGGGCGGGCTCTCTGGATGGGGGCTGCCTCGTGGTCGAAGGAGAGGAGGGGGTTTGGCACGAAGCCGTTGGGCCCTCGCTCTCTCCGCTCAGGCACGGGGGACGCGCGGTGCAAGCAAGAACACCACGGAGACAAGGTCTAGGCACAAGTCTACTTTATTGTTGAAGGGGAAATGGTTTTATGGGTCTAGGGATATGTAAAGGGACTTGATTGGTGCCGGCGGGTGCTGTTGCTTGCGTAGGCGGTTACTGGACAGTAGGCGGTTACTGGACAGTAGGCAGTTACTGGACAGTAAGCTGGCTAAGAGGTTAGGAGCAAGGGAGGGGAAGGGGAAAGTGTGGGCTGACTAGATAACGGCTAGGTGGAAGACGGAAAAGGGGAGAAGGAGGGGCAGCGCTGGCTGCCAATACTGGGAGGGAAGGAGACGGGGACATGTGGGGTCAGTGGTGATATCGCCTTTCTCATTTCTTATTTTGTGTATTTGCATCTTCTCTCTTTTTTTCTTTGTTAGTCTCACTAAAGGTTTGTCAATTTTGTTGATCTTCTCAAAAAACAAGCTCTTGGTCTTGTTTATCTTTTCAAGTGCTTTCTTATTTTCTATTTCATTTAGTTCTGCTCTTATCTTTGTTATTTCCTTCCCTTTTCTTCCTGTTGGGTCACTTTGTTGTTGTTTTTCTAATTCCTTCAAATGTGCAGTTAATTCTTCAATTTTTGCTCTTTCTTCTTTTTTGATATATGAATTTATGGCTATAAATTTCCCTCTCAGTACTGCTTTTGCTGTATCCCATAAATTTTGGTATGTTGTGTTATCATTATCATTAGTTTCAAGGTAGTCATTGATTTCTTTTGAGATTTCCTCTTTGACCCACTGTTTTTCTAAGAGTGTGCTGTTTAATTTCCAAATCGTGGTGTGAAACCTGGGCCTCTGTCCCTTGCAAATTTCCAGCTTGACTCCACTGTGGTCAGAGATATTGTTTTGTATGATTTCAATCTTTCTGAATTCATTGAGCCTTTCTTTGTGGCCTAGCATATGGTCTATCTTGGAGAATGATCCATGTGCGCTTGAGAAGAATGTATATCCTGCTGTGTTTGGTTGTAATGATCTATATATGTCTATTAGTTCCAGCTCCTCTAATATACTGTTCAAATGTTTTGTTTCTTTTGTGATTCTCTTTTGAGATGTTCTGTCCAAGGTAGATAGTGGTGTATTAAAATCCCCCACTATGATTGTAGATGCATCTATTGTTTCACTTAGTTTTTCCAGCGTTTGTCTCACGTACTTAGAGGCACCCTTGTTAGGAGCATAAATATTTATTATTGTTCGATCTTCTTGACAGATTTTCCCTTTCACTAAAATGTAGTATCCTTCTTTGTCTCTCACAATTGTTTCACATTTAAAGTCTATTTTGTCTGATATTAATATAGCTACTTCTGCTTTTTTTTTTTTGTTATTGTTTGCTTGTATGATTGTTTTCCAGCCATTCACTTTCAATCTCCATGCATCTCTGGGTCTAAGATGTGTCTCTTGTAGAGAGCATACAGATGGGTCATATTTCCTTATCCAATGTCCCAGTCTGATTCTTTTGATAGGTGCGGTCACCCCTCGGGCTGAAGTGTGGTTTGCCGGCCTGGCAGGGGAGTGGCCGCGGTAGGCCTAATTCCGCTGCCCCCATAACAGGGTGGTTGGTCGGACCCACCGCCACCCCTGAAGGAAGCTCAGCATGGGCGCAGAGTGCCCTCGGGTCTCCCCTTCTCGGCAGCCATGCTTCCGCAGCCGCCCCTCCTCCCGGATAGCGCCCCACGATGCCTTATGAGGCAACACCCTTCTTCTTCTTTCTCCCTGCACAGGCGCAGGGCGGAAAATTCCAGTCTGCCCTTTTCCCCTCCCCCGACAGCAGCAACAGCCAGGCATGGGTGGAAAAATCCAGTCTGCCCTTTTACCTCCCCCTGACAGCAGCAACAGCCAGGCGTGGGTGGGGAACTCCAGTCTGCCCTCTACCCCAGCAACAGCAGCCACCAATCACTAAACCCTGCCACTTCCCCCAGCAACAGTGACAGCCAATCCCTAATCACCACCCCTCCCCCGTCCAGTACCGCCCACTGACCTTTCTCCGGCAACCAACCAGAACAGGGCATGGCTTCGACCAATCAGCCTTCCCCAGCCCCTATAAAACTGTTGCCTCTCCCTCAATAAAGTGGACTTGCGTGTTTACCTTGTCTCCGCAGTAGTTCTTCTGCCATGCGCCCTCCAGTCCTGAGAGCCCCCGACAAGGGCCTGGCCTCCCTTGTCCCCAGTTCATTGCCTGCTTCTCTGGGCGACCCCTTCATCGCTGGCTTCGCCGGGCGACCCTGTCAGCCGAACCGTGCAACCCCTGTGAGACCGACCCCTCGTCTGCTGCCGGACCGACCCCTCGTCCCAAGCGGGACCGATCCCTCGTCCCAAGCGGGATCGACCCCTCGTCCTGAGCTGGACCTTCCCCTCGTCTGCAGCCAGACCCCACCTCTACCGACCAAGCAAACCATCGCAGTTGGCGCCCAACGTGGGGCAAGGCAACTCCACCACAGCCTCACTCCATAACCTGGCGGCACGCCCCCTCCTCTCTTCTCACCGTGGGGCTTCTCTCGTGCAACATTGCTGCTACCTGAGCCTTGGGCTACCTCATATGATCCACGGCGGTCTGGGAGAATTGCTGGATGGCTTTCTCCTTCCATGTCAGGGGCTTATACCGACCCACTATGATTAAGAGGAGCCTTGGATTTCTCGGAAGTGCACGCTTGCACGTCTGAAGTAACCCTACCACAGCCCTACGCCCTCTTCTCTTCTCACCCCTATCTTTTCGCTCTGCATTGCTGCTCCTGAACCTTGGTGACCTCATATGATCCACGGCGGTCTGGGAGAATCGCTGGATGGCTTTCTCCTTCCATGTTGGGGGCTTATACTGACCCGCTATGATTAAGAGGCGCCAATAAAACTCTCAGGAATGCATGCCTGAGCACCTCCACCCCTGCCTTCACCTCTGCCTCCTCCCCTCTGCGCTTGCTCCCCTTTGCCTTGCTCCACTGCTCGTCATTCCGCCCTCCCCTCGTCGGGGCCTTCTCTTGGCCCGCGACCACTGTCGGAGCCCCACCAGCTCCGACCCCTCGTCTCACTGCGCACCTCGGCTCCCATCGCCGCACTCTCAAGGTAAGGGCCCCTTTTCTTATCGGCTCCAAAAGGCCATTAGCAATGGGTAACATCATTTCTGCTAAGCAAGCCCCGCAAGTTCGGGCCTTCGCCAGTCTCCTAGACACTCACCGGTGTAAGATCTCTTTGAAACAGCTCCAAGTATATTGGGACCTTCTTCTCCCCTTTAATCCATGGCTTACCACGTGTCAGCTTTGGGACCTGGATACCTACACTCGCCTTATAGATAGGGTCACTTCTGCTGTGGAGCAGGAAGGTAAAAGATTCCCTCCTGGCTTATTACTGGCGCTTTTTACCATCCACTCCTGCCTTCAAGGCGCCCCTACCATCAACTCCTCCCGGCCACGCCACCGCCGCCGCCGTGATTGTCAGGACGGCGACTTTAACAGGGATCCTGATCGGGATCCTGATGCTGGCTCTGACTCCAACTCTGAGTCGCTTGTTGAGCGCCTTAATAACATGCTCAAAAATTGTCCCCCTAAACAGTGTAATCTAGCAGTGCCGAGTGCCGGTGAAGATGGCGAACTTCCGCCTTCTTCCTCGCTCGAAAAGGGGAGGCACTCTCAAGATGGCGGACTTCCGCCTTCTTCCTCGCTCGTAAAGGAGAGGTCCCTTTACCCCTCCCTCCCCCCAACGACTTCCTGCCTGGGTGGGCCGGAAGCTCCCTCCCCGCCATTTTACCCCTCCACACAGGGCGGCCCACGGCCATCTTGTGGCACCGTTTGGGCACCAGAAGCTTCCACCCCGCCATTTTCTCAAAGCGGTCCGCGGCCATCTTGTAGCCCACGGCCATTTTGTAGCCCGCCGCCATTTTGTAGCACTGCTGGGGACGGCCCGCAGCCATTTTGCAACACCACATGGGCAATGGCTCCTCTCACGCCCTCCGCGCCAGCGGCCCCCCCCGGCTCCGCCTCCCCCTGGCAGGTCCCTCCATCCGATCCGTGGCAAGCTGCCGCACGCGCGGCTCCCTCTAGCCTCCCTCCTACATAATCTCTAGCAGTCAATCCTCTAATCCCATCCATACCCCTCCTACCCCTCTACCCCCGCTACAGATCCATAACCCGCTTTATCAGGCTAATGCAATTTTTAGCACATACGTACAGGTCAGCTATCAGCGACTCGCCACTGCCGAGGACACCCCTCCCACTTCATCTTCTTGGCCTCCTCCTGCCCGACCTCTTCCTGCTCACTCTTCCCGCAGGTGCCCCAAGTCTTCTGTAACCATGGCCCCCCATGCCGCCATCGCTCTCAAGCAGCTCCAGCCCCACTAAACGGCCCACAACCCACTTTCCCCGGCCCGCGGCCTGCTTTCTAGCATCTAGTAACATTTCTGCTTTTGCCTCCCCATACTTCTGCGAAGCTTCCTCCTGTCTCGACCTCACTCCTCTTCTCAGCCATCCAAAGCATCCTTTCTCATCCCCCGCGCCCCTGCTTTTTTTGCTTGAACCCCCATTGCGTTGCAGATTGGGCCGCCCCATGTCGGCCCGCCCCGTTAACATCGGCCTCTCTCGCGCCCGTGGAGACTTTGGCCTTCTTGTTGTCCTCGCCTACGTCTCCACCATTCCCGACGCTGCCGCCACCACCGCCGCTGGTGCCCTGACATGACTTGTCCTCACAACTGTGATCCTCCAGACCATCACACAGTCTGCCTCTGCCGCTCTTCGCCACCAAGGAGAGATCAACTACCTGTAGCGCACTGTCACTCTGGACTTTTAACAGCAGATGGACCTTATAGCCACCAAGATCAACGAGAATTGGACATTGGCCACCCTTGTTTGCAACAGCAAGATACCGCCCCCCAAATTGTACATTTATATCCCCGTCATACTCACCTCCCTCTTCAGCCCCGCTTCCCTCATTGCTTACTGCCTCTTGGGCCTCAGCTACTTGTTGCTGCTGCCATCCAGGCCCTTATTTGAAAAGAAGGGGGAAATGCGGTCACCCCTCGGGCTGAAGTGTGGTTTGCTGGCCTGGCGGGGGAGCGGCCGCGGTAGGCCTAATTCCGCTGCCCCCATAATAGGGTGGTTGGTCGGGCCCACCGCCACCCCTGAAGGAAGCTCAGCATGGGCGCAGAGTGCCCTCGGGTCTCCCCTTCTCGGCAGCCATGCTTCCGCAGCTGCCCCTCCTCCCGGATAGCGCCCCACGATGCCTTATGAGGCAACACCCTTCTTCTTCTTTCTCCCTGCGCAGGCGCAGGGAGGAAAATTCCAGTCTGCCCTTTTCCCCTCCCCCGACAGCAGCAACAGCCAGACATGGGCGGGAAACTCCAGTCTGCCCTCTACCCCAGCAACAGCAGCCACCAATCACTAAACCCTGCCATTTCCCCAGCAACAGCAACAGCCAATCCCTAATCACCACCCCTCCCCCATCCAGTACCGCCCACTGACCTTTCTCTGGCAACCAATCAGAACAGGGTGTGGCTTTGACCAATCAGCCTTCCCCAGCCCCTATAAAACTGTTGCCTCTCCCTCAATAAAGTGGACTTGTGTGTTTACCTTGTCTCCGCTGTAGTTCTTCTGCCGTGCGCCCTCCAGTCCTGAGAGCCCCCGACAAGGGCCTGGCCTCCCTTGTCCCCAGTTCATCACCCAGAGGCGACCCCTTCGTCGCTGGCTTCGCCAGGCGACCCCGTCAGCTGAACCGCGCAACCCCTGTGAGACCGACCCCTCGTCTGCTGCCGGACCGACCCCTCGTCCCAAGCGGGACCGATCCCTCATCCCAAGTGGGACCGACCCCTTGTCCTGAGCTGGACTGACCCCTCATCCGCAGCCAGACCCCACCTCTACCGACTCAGCAAACCGTCGCAGATAAGTGAGTTTAATCCGTTGTCATTCAGTGTTATTACTTTCAAGGAATTATTTGTGTTAGCCATATTTTGATTGGATTTGTGTTTGTCATATTTTGTTTGTATTTTTTCCCCCTCTAGTTTGTCTTTTTTTGTTGCTCTTATACTCTCCTCCAACTCTGCCTGTCCTGTTTTTTCCTTTATTCCTGCAGAACTCCCTTAGAACTTCCTGAAGGGGAGGTTTCTTGTTGGTATACTCTTTCAGTTTCTGTTTATCTGCAAATATTTTGAACTCTCCATCATGTTTGAATGTTAGTTTAGCTGGATATAGTATTCTTGGTTGGAAATTTTTTTCCTTTAGTACCTTGACTATATCATACCACTGCCTCCTTGCCTCCATGGTTTCAGATGAGAAATCAGCACTTAATCTTATGGAGCTTCCCTTGTATGTGATGGTTTTCTTTTCTCTTGCTGCTTTTAGGATTTACTCTTTGTGTTGAGCATTGGATAATTTGACGAGTATATGTCTTAGGGTGGGCCTGTTGGGGTTTATGACCAGTGGAGTGCACTGTGCTTCTTGGATATGTACGTCTGTCTCTTTCAGTAGATTTGGGAAGTTTTCAGCCATTATTTCCTGCAACACTCCTTCTGACCCCTTTCCCTTCTCTTCTACTTCTGGAATACCTATAATACGTATATTTGAGCGTTTTTCATTGTCATTCAGGTCCCTAAATCCTAGCTGGATTTTTTCTATCTTTTTATCGACCCCTTCTACTATCTGTTTGATTTCTGATGTACTGTCTTCCACATCACTAATTCTCTGCTCTGCCTCTTCTAGTCTGTTGATATTTGCTGCAAGTGTATTTTTGATTTCTTAAACTGTGTTGTTCATTCCCATCATATCTGTTATGTTTTTGCGTATGTCTGCAATTTCCCCTCCCAGTGTTGTCTTCATGTTGTTAACCTCTTTCATTACTTCATCTAATTTGTTGGTGATAAATGTTCTGAGATCTTTCATTGCTTGTGCGAAGTTCTGCTCCCCTTCCTGATTTTTAGTTTGTTGATTGGATTCAGCCATGTTTTCCTGAATACTGATTTGGTTTGTCGATTTTTGTTGCTTTCTGGTCATCCTCTTATGTTTTTTAATGTAGTATTTTTTATGTATATATCTTTTTTAAAGAGACAATAAAAATGCACTAAAATTGCAACAAACAAAAAAAATAATATAAGGAATTCCCATATGTCCTATTCCCTCCCTTTCCCACACATTCCAACATCAACAACATCCCTCATTAATGTGGTACATTTGTTAAAATTGATGGAATCATATTGAAGAATTGCTATTAACCATGGCTTACAATTTACATTATAGTTTACACTCCATCCTGCATAATTTTTAGGTTATGACAAAACATATAATGACCTGTATCCATCACTGCACTGTCATGTAGGACAAATCCAATGACCTGAAAATGTCACTATATTACACCTATTCTTCCCTCTCCCAACCCTCACAACCTTTTCTGGCCATTTCCTTTATATTATTGATGAGAGTTCTTCCATTACTATAATAGTAATGCTTAAAATAGAATAATAATAAGTCAACTTCAATCCATTATTCATTCACCAATCCTGAGGATTTTGTGATCATTATGTCCATTCTGATTCTAATTGAAAGTTAGATATCATGGGGCAGATGGATGAAGCTCTCTTGCTCATGGTTGTAGACACTCTCTGTTCCTTTGGATGGCAGTTGCCCATCATCATCTCCTTGTTAATTGTCTTGGGTGGGTTCAATGAACTAAAGAGTAGGTGTTGCAACTCTGCTGAAATTCAGTGCTCAATTCGCAAATGGATGGATAAAAGAATTAAGTCCCTGTGACCTACATATATCAAGTATTGTGCTAATTATAATCTAAAATATAAGAGGCCAAAGATCCACGTGTAGAGAACTTATAAATGAGTCTAACTCTGTTACACTGGGGAGCGTAAATTCCAAAGTAAGGCCTACAGAAAGGATGCCAAAAAGCTGAGCTGTCTGCTCTGCTTATAGTTTCTGGATGTCTCTAGAGCCCTAAGAAGACCTGTTATTTGAAGCACTGTTTCCTGTGGTAGTCAAAGATATCCTGCTGAGACTTGGATAAGCATAACCTATGGAATGACCTCTGGAGTAACTTTGAAAACTCTTAGCAATAAAAACTTATTTGTATTCACCATTTCCCTATTTTGGTCAAGGTCTTTTTCTATTGCATTGTTAGTTGGCACTTGGAAAAATCCCTTGGTGCCAGGAAGACCCATCCCTGGGCTTCATGTTCCATAATGGGGGAAGTGAGTGTATTTATTTGTTGAGTTTAGCTTAGAGAGGGACCACATTTGAGCAACAAGGAGGCTTTCATAAAGTAACTCTTAGGCAGTACATAATACTAGGCTAAGTTTCAATTACACAAGAAAAGGTTCATAAGTACAATCTTCAATAACAAGAGCCTGGCATAATGATCTCTCTCCTCTCATTAGGTGTCATTGTACTTGGGGTATTCTTGCTGTCCTATTAGAGAATGTAGCAGAACACCCCAGGCTGAGAATTCAGTATTCTTCTGGTTATTGTGTGGAACTCCACCCACAAATACAATGCCCCATGAATGCTTGAACATATTCATATGCTATAGAGGCATGCCTCAGGTGAATCCATTCCCATGCATCCCCGACACTGACACCCTGCATAAGTGATCTTCCTCTGTCACTCTTGTAACTTTTCTGTGATCCAAAACCTCTCCAAAGTGAGAGAAAGGAAAACAGTTTCATCCACAGCTGAGCTGCAAGGGGAGAGAAGACTGCTGTGTGCCTGATAGCTTACAGCTGAACTTGGGAAGATAGTGGAATAGTCAAGACTGATAGAATAGGTCCAGAAAGAGAAAGGTCATTTGCCTGGATGCTCACAGCTGAGCTCCAGGAGCTGGGATCCAAGAAATGGTGAGCCCAGAGGGGAAGGCTGAGATCTCAGCAAATATCAGCAGTCATCTTGCTTTGCCATGTGCCCAGACAACAAAATAAACAGTAGCTGACTGTGGTGAGAAAGCACTTCTTATGGTGTCTTGATCTGAACTCTTCACCACCTTAGAACGATAAGTTTTACACCAAATAAATCACCTTTATAAAAGACAACCCATTTTGCTACTTTGCATCAGGCAGCCCTTTGGCAAAGTAAAACAATACCCAAAAGTATTGAAAGCAGGGGCCTGAACTAGTCACACAGTGATGTTCATAGCAGTATTTTTCACAATTACAAAAAGACAGAAGTAACCCAAGTATCCATCAAACAATTAATGGATAAATAAAATGTGGTACATACATACAATGGAATTCAGCTATCAAAAGGAATGAAGTCCTGATACATGTGAAAACATGGATGAACCTTGAAGACAACATGTTGAGTGAAATAAACCAGACACAAAATGACAAATATTCTATAACCTCACTGATTTGAAGCAAGTAGTATTAGCAAACTCATAGAGTAAGAATCTAGAATATAGGTTACCAAGGGATAGGATGGGGAGAGGGAATGGGAAGTTAAGGCTTAAAATATGCAGCGTTCCTATTTGAAAATCATGAAAATGTTTTAGTAATGGGTCATGATAATGGTAACAACAATAATAGTACAATTAATAGCACTGAAATACATCTGAATATGATTAAGAGGGAAATGTTACATTGTATATGGTAACAGAATGAAAAGTTTTTAAAAATCCTCAGAACAGCACTACACAGATAGTGAACCATAACTATGGACTTTAATTAATGTATAATTATAAAAATGTGCTGAAATCAATTGTAACAAATGTTCCACACCAATGCGAATTGTTGATGGTGGGTGGCGTATGAGAATCCTGTAGTTTATGCATTTTTTCTGTAAACACACCACTTCTTTAATAAAGGATAAAAGAGTACAGCATACGTCATTAGCCATGAGGGCAATGCAAATTAAAACCACAATGAGATATATCACTACAGAACCTTTAGGATGACTAAATATGAAAAAAGTGGAGTACCACGTGCTGGAGAGGATGTGGAGCAATGTAAACACTCACACATTGCTAGCAGGAATGTAAAATGGTAAAACCACTTTGGAAAATTGTTTAGCAGGGTCTTATAAAATTTAAACTTATACTGACCTTATAATCCAGCAATCCTGCTCTTCAGTACTTTCTCAAAAATGTATGTATTTGCATAAATGCATGCACATGAGGGTTAGTAATGGCTTTATCTGTAATTACTTAAAAAAGAAAAGAAAAACTGGAAACAACTCAGATGTACAAGAACTAGTGAATGGATAACAAACTCTAAATATCCATGCAATGGAAGACTACGGAACAATAAAAACAATGAATTACTGAACTATATGCAACAACTTGGATGAATCTGAAAATAGTTACATTAGTTAAAAGAAGCCAGATTCAAAAGGCTTCATGCTCTATGATTTTATTTAGATTACATGCTGAAATAGGAAAAAACTGTATGGACAGAAAACCAAACCATGGTTGCCAAAAGCTGGTGTTGGGGGAGCAGCACAAGGAAATTTGAGGGAGGACATGATGGAATTATTCTATGTCTTGATTTTGGTAGTTTTGACATGATTGTAAGATTTGTCAAAACATATAGCAACTTGATGTCTCTTAGCCATATAAACTCATTTTTCTTTACCATTACCCCCCTTGTTAAATGTCTTTATTTAGTTGCATCACCAGCTGTGCTTAGTAGGTCAGCACCAGGGAGTCTCATCCACAGGAGTCATGCCCCATGCTGAGGGGAAGCTAATGCATTTTCATGCTGAGTTTGGCTTAGAGAGTGGCCACATTTGAGCAACATGGAGGTTTTCAGGAGTTAACACTTAGGCACCCTGCAGCTCTAGGCCTAGTTGAAATTTCAAGCACACAGGCTCATTAGCATAGTTATCAGTATCAAGGGCCCATCGTTGGACCACCTTTCTTCACTGGTCTTTTTTTTTTTTCCCCCTCTTTGTGGCTTTTCCTGTCTGCTTTCTGTGTCCATTCGCTGTGCATTCTTCTGTGTTTGTATTTTATTTTTATTTATTTATTCCCACCCCCCTTGTGGCTTGCTTGCTGTCTGCTCTCTGTCCATTCACTGCATGTTCGTCTGCATTTTTTTTGCTTGTCTCCCTTTTTTGTTGCATCACCTTGCTGAGTTGGCTCTCCATGGTGCTTGCAGGCTGGGTGGCACTGCATGGTACTTGTGGTCCAGATGGCACTCCATGGCACTTGTGGGTTGGGTAGCACTCCACAGTGCTTGTGGACCAGGCAGCTCTCCACAGTGTGTGGGCAAGCCTGCCTTCACAAGGAGGCCCTGGGACATGAGCCCAGGGCCTCCCATATGATAGATGGGAGCACAACTGATTGAGCCACAGCTGCTTCCTTCTTCACTGGTCTTTGCCCTTGTACTTGGGGGATTGTTGCTGCTCCATTGCAGAGGGTGACAGAGTTTCCCAGAATGGGGACTGAGTATTCCTTCAGTTGTCATGTGAAATTCTGCCCAATATGTCAATACCCAATGAACATCCAAACATATCAATATATGCTTTATGCATGGCCTGGAGAACCCTCCCACCCATGCATCCCCATTAATGATACCCCACATCAGTGCTCCTCCCCTGTCATAATTGAACCCCTCTGTGATCCAAAACTTCTTTAACAATGAAGCCTAATAATATTGCCAAATTCAATTAATAGGAAAATGAAATACATCTAAATGAATTGGGAGGTCATCAGAGGGTTACACTTATGCACACCTCAGCAGGCTCTCAGAAACAGCTAAAGTAGACACAACCTCAGGTAGGGGTGCTCCCAAGGGCAACAGAGATACCGGGGTCCTACAGTCCTGATAGATGGCTCTGGAGTTCTGTGCCTTGCCAGTGGACCCTACTTTAGAATTTGTGCTCCTGAGTGTGATGGAATTGGACTCAGATGTAACCTGTCTATGAATGCATCTTCTGTCACTTTTACTGAACCTTTGGTTGGCACTGGGGCTGGTGTACACTCAGGAGATTTGAATCTCTGGACTGTCTAATTGCTAACTGGACCGTGAGTCTCAGCAGAGTTGCAACACCTACTCTCCAGTTCATTGGAATTACCCAGGTCAGCTAACAAGAAGGTGAGGTTGGTCAACCACGCACCAGAGAACCGAGAGTCTACAGATGCAAGCAGGAGAATTCCATCCATCTGCCATGTGGCATCTAAGCCCCCTATTGAGTTTGAGGTGGAGTGGACATCACCACCCCAGGGTCCTCAGGATGGAGGAATGAAATATGGATTAGAGTGGACTTACTGGCATTCTACAGTAGAATTATTGTGACTCTAACAATGGAAGAAATTATATCATTGATGTGGAGACAGTGGCCATGGGATTTGCTGAGGGCAGGGAGAGGGAAATGAGATGCAATTTTGGAGTGTTTTCAGGACTTGGAGTTGTTCTCAATGATATTGCAGGGACATATGCTGGACATTATATATCCTGCCATAATCCACTGAATGGACTGGGAGAGAGTGTAAACTACAACTTAAATTATAGTCCGTGCTGTGTAGAAATGCTCCAAAATTTACTCATCAAATGCAATGAATGTCTCATTCTAATGAAAGAAGTTGTCGATGTGGGAGGTGTGGGGGGTGTGGGTTGTGTGTATATGGGAACCTCTCATTTTTTTTGTCTGTATTTATTTTTTAATGTAACATTTCCCATGATCTATGTATCTTTAAAAATAATTTATAAAATCAAAAAGCATATAGCACTGATAGAATTTTGCAGTGAATCTTGGTCTATACAAATCATGCCTCAAAAAAATTTACAATGGTATCAATCAGATTATCAAAAAGAATCTCAGGCAGGACAGCTTGAATGGCAAAATTAGATGTATGGATTTTGAACATTATAAAAACAGAGATACATAGTATCTAAATTAAGGAGATAAATCTAAAAGAGCTGTTTCAACTTCTCTGTTTTGTCCTTCAAGCCCAGCTAATTCTTATATAGAGGTATTTTTGTTCACTTGTTTAGTTCACCTTATTTCTGCCCTTTGTTAAATCTCAGCTAATTGAATTTCCATGACCATCAAGAATGAAATGGATATTTTATCTGTTCCTTTAAGATAGATAGACAGAAACACACACACACATACACCTTTACTTAGCACCTGATCTTACTTATGGAAGATGTTAAATATTCTTGGTGATGATACTGTACCCCATTAACCCCTCTTTCCTTTGTTTTTTTTTCAATTAAATTTTTATTTTAAAGAAGCCTTAGATTATATAAATGTTAAATCAAAAAATATAGGGCATTCCCTTATACCTCACCCCTCCCCCTCCCACCCTTTCCCATATTAACATCTTTCATTAGTTCGGTACATTTGTTACAGTTGGTGAAAATATTGGAGCATTGCCACTAAGTGTGGATTATAGTTTCCATTATTGCTTAAACTCTCTCCTGCACAATTTTGTAAGTTATGACAAGATGAACAAGTGTAGTACTCAGTTCAGTTTCAGGGGTGATAGAATCAAATGAAATTGTGAGAATGAATATGATAGAAGCTTGTAAATTTTACAGTTGTATACTAATAATCTATAAAGAATAATCATTAATTATATATTATAACCCAAAGTTCTATTTCTCTAAAATTACTGATCAAAACCTGAAATTATGCTAAAATTCAATGGAAACAGAAAGGAAATGAATATTCTAGAGATACTTTTCTTTCTAGATAAACAGGAGTTCTTCCTGGTCTTATATTAATTTAAATTTGTTCCACAAAAAGGTTAGAATAGGAGTTACCATTTCTATTTTACTAGAAATAAACTGGCTCCTGTCCTCTACTGACTAGGACCCTGGACTAATTTCTGATCTACTTTGATAACTCTAATTCTTCAACTATTTTATCTCTGGGGCTAATCTGCAGCTAAGTTTGACATGAAAGAAGATCTCTTCCTGCCTCAAAGTTAATAAACTCATACCCTTACCACTCAAGCACTTCCATCCCAGTGGGATTAGGGGGAAAAAATTCATGCTCAAAAGTCCAGAGCAGTAGTAGAAACTGAGACTCTTTTGGCTCTTACTATTTAATACATTTTATTAGTGGGTTTAGGTTCCCAAAGGACTTGAGGATGGCTCCATTTCAGCACATCAACACATGGCTTAGGAGAGTCAATTTGTCAAAATGGACAAGATGTAGAAGGAATGCTGGCTTGAAGTAAGGTCTCAGTCCTAACTCTACCCACAAAAGCTGAATTACTTTGGAGAAATCACATTCTTCTGTAGGCCCATATATACATATATATATGTATGTATGTAAGGGAGTTGAATATGCAATCATTTCCAGCTCTACAATTCTAGTGACTCTTTCCTGGCTTGTTGAATAGCCCTTTCTTCCTCCCACTCTGTGTGTTTTCTCCTGAAACTATTCACTCAGCAAACAAGTATCGACTTTCCCTGATAGAGAAGTATTGTTCTTCTATCATGAATATATAATTCCCATGAAGAAGTAGACAAACCATTACCGAGAAAATGGTGTGCTTCATGCAGTTCTGAGATGGATAAAAGTTTAATTTACAACAGAATATATTATACTAAACCTTGAAAAGCACATGTAATACTTGCAGAACCCAGGAGATCCAAAGGATCATCAAACCTAAGAAACTGGCTTTTGGTGGCTGTTAAATCCATTTGGTTTTCTTCCATTTGTTTTTTTTTTTTTAGCTTTATTTATTTCTCCCCCCCCCCCCCCATTGTCTGCTCTCTGTGTCCATTCACAGTGTGTTCTTCTGTGTCTGTTGTATTCTCATTGAGTGGCTCTGGGAACCAATCCTGGGGCCTTCTGCAGTGAGAGAGAAGCAATCATTCTCTTGCACCATCTCAGCTCCCTGATCTTCTGCATCTCTTATTGTCTTTCTTCTGTGTCTTTCTGTTGCATCATCTTGCTGCACCAGCTCTCAATATGGGCCAGCACTCCTGCATGGGGCAGTACTCCTGTGCAGGGCAGTATTCTGCACAGGCCAGCACTCCACACAGGGAGTGCTGCATGAGCCAGCTTGCCATAGAGGCCTACTTCCCTTCACCAGGAGCCTCTGGACATTGAACCCTGGACCTCCCATACGGTAGATAGAATATATGCAGAAAACTACAAACACTGTTAAAGGAAATGAAAGAAGACTTTAAAAATGGAAGAATATTCTCCGTTCACGGATAGGAAGACTAAACATCATTAAGATGTCTATCTTCCCCAAACTTATCTACAGATTTAATGCAATACCAATAAAAAACAACACAGAATTTTTAGTCAATTGAAAAGCTAACTATTAAAATTTATCTGGAAGAGCAGGAGACCCTGAATACTAAAAAAGAAAAGTGAGTCCAATTCAGTCACACTCAGAAGCACAAACTCCAAAGTAGTGCCCACTGGAAAGGTGCCATACTCCAGAGCTATCTGTCATTACTGTAGAACCTGGGTGTCTTCAGAGCCCTCAGGATCAGGAACTCCACTATTTGGGGTAGTATCTACTTTGGCAGTATATGAGATCCTGCTGAGACATGCATCAGTGTTACCTCTGGGATGACCTCCCGACTCACGTTGAAGTCTCTTAGCCATATAAACTCATTTGTCTTTACTTTTCTCCCCTTTTATTCAAGGACTTTTTCCTGTTGCATTGCTTGTTTGTGTTTGGTAGTAATCCCTTGGTGCCAGGGAGGTTTATCTCCAGGAATCATGCCCCACAATGGGGGAAAGGTAATGAATTTATATGCTGAGTTTGGCTTAGAGAGAGGACACATTTAAGCAACATGGAGGCTCTTAGGAGATAACTCTTAGGCACCCTACAGCACTAGGCTAAGATGCAATTTCAAAAGAAAAGGCTCATAAGCATAATTGCCAATATCAAGGGCCCATCAATGGACCATCCTTTTTCACTAGTCATTGCCCCAGACTTGGGGGATTGTTGCTATTCCACTAGAGAATGTAGCAGAGCTTGCCAAGATGGGAATTCAATATTGTTTCAGTTAGTGTGACTCTCCATCCATTGTGGCAATACCCCATGAACATTTTAACACATTTATGTACATTATATATATATATATGTCCAGGTGAACTTCCTCCCATTTATCCCCCATCCCTGACACCCCATACCAGTGATCCACCCCTGCCATAGTTGTAACCCTTCTGTGGTCCAAAACTCCATAAAAAATGAAGCCAAGAATATTGTGAAATTCGATTAATAGGAAAATGAAATAATAATGATAAGTTTAAACATAAGAAAAAAATATACATGATAGTTTAGAAAAACTAAGACTAAAATAAAATTTAAAATTTTGTATATTAAAAAATGGAAAATATTTTTTAATATGGTGTTTTGCCTTTCAACACTGTAATATCTGTTGTCCTGTATGTACAGTGACATTTTCTTCCATTTCTTACATAGTGTCTTCTTTTTTTTTTCATTTTGTCTCAAAAGAAGTTTTAAGTCACAGTAAAGTCACATACAGAACACAGGGGACTCCCATATACAAAACATCCTCCCCCTTTTCCCCCTTCCAGTGTCAATAAACTTTTAATACTTGGATGGCATAACTGATGTACAAATATTGAAACATAGCCACTGACCATAGCCAATGGTTTACATTATGGTCTACACTCTAAACTATACACTTTTATAATTTTTTTATGAAATTCAACATGTGTTGTTTCTATCATCACAAGATTATGAAGAATCCTTCCATTGCCCCCTAAATACCCCCTTTTCCATCTACTCTATTCCTCTCTCCCCTTCCCCTCAGGGCCCAGAGTGAACACCAGGCTTCACCGCTTAAAGGAAAGATTCATAGAAAAATGAAATCAGAGGAATCACACTATCTGACTTTAAAACATACTACAAACCTACAGTGATAAAAAAACTCTATGGTATTAGAGCAAGGTTAGACATACTGAAAAATGGAACCAATTGAGAATTCTGCTATAGACCCTGGAATATACAGTCAACTGATCTTTGACAAGGCCACCAAGTGGTGCTTGGAGAACTGGATATCCATATGCAAAAGAATGAGAGAGGAACACCATCTCACACCTTACACAAAAATTAACTCAATCTGGATCAAAGATCTAAATATAAGTGCAAAGACCATAAAGACCTTGGAAGATACTATAGGGTAGCATCTAAAGGATCTTATAATACGAAATGGTTTAATGGGAGAGGGGGGCAAGATGGTGGCTGAGTGAGCTTACCTGATAATATCTCCTGCAAAGAACCTGCTGGGCAGCGTTGGAGGTTCTTCGGGACCAGGCTGTTTTAGGATTTTTGCAGGACAGGAGTTGTCTGGACATCGATTTGGTGGGAAGGTAACACAGAAAATACATCTATAAAATATAATTAAGACTTTATACACGGAACTCGGGGCTGCGTGCGGAATGCTGCCTCCTAGGGTGGGCGGAGCCGTGGCACCTGGAACCGCCATGGCATTTTTCTTTGTTTTGTTTTGTTCTTTTCTCAGAGGCTCTGTAGTACTGGGGAATTCATAAGCCCTGAGCAGCCTATTGGGGGGTTAATAGGACAGGAGGTGCTTGCAGGCTGAGTTGCGGAGACAAAAGGGAGTTTTATTGCGAAGCAGGGGAATTTTTGATTGCGGACACAAACAATAGTGCTTCCGCCTAGAGCCCCGGCCCCCCCAAACCCGGCTGCCGATCTACGGTGGACTTAAATTGATAGCGATAAAGAGACGCCACCAGGGTCGGGCAGAATGGGAGACGTTTGGAAGCCGATTAGGGGAGTGTTTTGCAAAGCGTGGGAATTTCGGGTTTGGACTCTGTTATTAGCGTTTCTGGCTGGAGCCCCGCCCCCGGGCCTGGCAATTGATCTGTGTCATTAAATTGGCTGCAGTGTAGAGGCGCCCCCAGGTGGCCGTTCCAGGGGATCACAGGGAAGAAGGGGTCCTGAAGTCAATTGGTGATACATCCACAGAATAGACCCCAGTTAGTGAGTGAATTGTGGGGTACAGACACACAGGATAGAGCATGCGGATGTGACCTCATCCATAGGGCTGGCACCCAGCTGCGGGGATCCCTGAAGGCTGTGATGCACTGTGGTGCTCCCAGGGTCCCTGTTAACCAGACTTGAGGTTGCCAGGTCTGAGTCCCCTAAACCCTGGTGGCCCACACCCCAGAGATTCACACTTCTTGAGTCTTCAATATCTCAGACTTTCCATCCCTGAATCAATCATGCCCTGAGGTCCATCTGAGGTCCTTAAATGTCCTAGCCCTCAACGTTTGCATTTTTTCTTTTTTGTTTGGTTTTGTTTTGTTTCTATTTTTATTCTATTTTATTTTTTATTTTTTGTTAATGTCCTCATTGCTAAAACTGCATTATCCCCTAGTCTTTTCTCCCAGCGTATCCCCCAAGGTCTTTTACTTTTAAGGTATTTAAGGTTGTTTTTTTTTTCCTGTGGCTGTAGTGGAAGGTGTATATCTTTTTTTTCTTTTCCCTACCTGCTCTCTGCCCCTTACCCTCCCCCTCTTTCTTTCTTCCTTTCTTCTCCTTTTTTTTCTTTCTCTCTCTCTTTTCTCTCATTTTCTTCTTATTTTATTTTATCTTAACTATACAATAGGTGATGCAGGGAACACCTCACATTCGCTGGGTTTCCTCATCCTCCACTGCCTCATTTCTGTGTGAATAGAGTTTAGCTACCTACACTATCCCCTTTCCCATACATCTTGATATCCTCCATCATCTACAGTCTCTCCTATATTCCACCTCCCTTTCTTTGATCCACAAAGTGTCTAACTCTTAATTTCTAATACCTTTGTTTTGTTTTCTGTCAGTTATCCACTCTTGAAACTATTGCCTTTCTTTTCTCTTTCCCTCTCTCAGGAAAACAATAGGTTTTTAATTCATACCATATTCCTCCCATATTCAGTCGACTACCTCATTATAGGTACTCTACCTACTGCTATAACTCTACACAACTTACATGAATCTAACATCCATCACCCCAGATCTCATATTGTTGCTCTGTTAACATATATCACCAATACTAATTTACACTTTTTCCTTGCTTACACAATTGCCTTTCCCCGGCCCTAATACTTATCTTTAAAGTGAACTCAACCAGCAATAAGAAATTAGAATAAGAAGAACAAAGGGACAAAGAGAAGATATAACACTTATGCAAAAACAACAGTTAATTAATCTCCAAGACTAGACAAAGAAGCTAAGGAACTGATTAAACCCGTCAAGATAAAATGATGACCAGACAGCAACAAAAATCTACAAACCAAACCAGTAATCAGGAAAACATGGCTGAATCCAATGAACAAACTAAAAATCAGGAAGGGGAGCAGAACTTCGCACAAGTAATGAAAGATCTCAGAACATTTATCACCAATAAATTTAATGAAATAAAGGAAGAGTTTAACACATGAAGACAACACTTGGAGGGGAAATTGCAGACATACGCAAAAAGATAACAGATATGATGGAAATGAACACCACAGTTCAAGAAATCAAAAATACACTTGCAGAAAATATCAGCAGACTAGAAGAGGCAGAGCTGAGAATTAGTGATGTGGAAGACAGTACATCAGAAATCAAACAGATAGTAGAATCGATCGATAAAAAGATAGAAAAAATCCAGCTAGGACTTAGGGACATGAATGATAATGCAAAAGGCTCAAACATACATATTATAGGTGTCGCAGTGTGGGCTTGCGCGGAGGGCCGCTGCAGGGGCGGTGTGGGCGCAGGCGGAGGGCTGCAACACATGGAGGGGCCTTCCAAGAAGGCACTCCGGGGCCGGCAAGGTGTGGAGGATGCGCAGTAGGAAGAAGACTGCCGAGGAGACCAGGATCTGTGCGCAAGTCTGATTTATTCAGGAAGTACAGCGGTTAATATAGGGCGAAGATGGGGGAGGGGCAGGGGGCGTGGCTGGGGGGTGGCAGACGGCTGATAGGTTCGTGCAGGGGTGCATTACTGGTTGCGGGCAGAAGACGGGTAGCCAGGGTTCTCGGCGGCAGAGAGGCGGGGCTGTCATGGCGCGGCGGTGGCCCTCGGGGGAGAGGCAGGGTTAGGTCACCGAGGGGGAAGCGGGTGCAGCTGGGCAGAGGGGCGGGCAGTACGCCCGAACCCCAAGTGGAGGGCCTTAATGCCCGTTCCCGCCACCCGGGTCCGACTCGCACCGGTGCTTGGAGACGAGCCGACCCTTGCTGTCACCACGCTCCCACATGGTGCCACCCTACATTTCCCCCTTTTCTTTTATTAAGCACCAAAGAAGGTGGAAGAGGAAGGGCCAGCATTCATTTTGTTGGGGGGGGCCTCGCCAGGCAGCGCATTCGAGAAGCCTGTCTTGGGGGGGGTGAAGGTGGGTGGCGGTGGCCACCGGGCCCTTTCAGCTTGGGCTAGGTGGAGTAGCTGCAGAACTTGTTGGCGGAGAGGGTAGGGCTCGGCATTCAGGGTCATCATGGCCATCCGAGGGGCGAGGTGTCGCTGGCAACATTTCTCTCTCCGGGTCAGGCGGTTCGGCGGTGGCGGGCCGGATGAGGCGTCCTGGGATCCAGATGGGCTGGGCAGCATCATCTGGAAAGACACAAGCAAAACCCCTTCCCTGGGCAAGGAGGGGGGCAGGCCCTGACCAGATGTTAGTCTTGGGGTCTTTCCACTGAACAAGGGGGGCCTGTGTGGGCCGGTAGGATGGGCCCCAATGAGCATGTACTGGGGAAAGGCCATCCTCATCAAAGCAGAGGAGGTTGTGGTGGATTAAGGCAGAGGTGACAATTTCTCCAGGTGTGTGGTGGGGATGGTTGCTCCTTTCCTTTTGAATAAGATGCTTGAGGAAGAGATGAGTGCGTTCAACCATGCCTTGACCTTGGGGGTTGAACGGAATTCCAAAGTGATGAGTGATGTTGTATAGCCTCAGGAACGCGGCGAAGGAAGCGCTGCGATATGCTGGTCCATTGTCGGTTTTCAGGTCCCATGGGACTCCCATGAAGAGGATGGCTTGTCTGAGGGCCTGAATGCAGTGCTTGGCTGTTTCTCCTGGGAGGGGAACAGCATAGCACAGGTGGGAGAAGGTGTCGATGGTCACATGGAGATACTTGAGCCTGCCGAACTGGGGCACGTGGGTGACGTCCATTTGCCATCGGGCATTGGGGCGTAGCCTGCATGGATTAACTCCTTGCTGCTGTAGTGGCCCAAGGGGCAGAAGGGGTACACAGGTTTGGCAGCATCTGACCATGTGCTTGCAGGCCTGGATGGAAAGTTCCGGGAACAACTTGTGAAGGCTCCTGGCAGAGAAGTGAAATCGAGAGTGGAGTAGCTTGGCTTGGTTGAGGAGGTCGCCAGGTGGAGGGGCGGGCGGTCGGCCTCCCGAGTGCTCTACTGAGGCTGGGAGGGCTTGGACGGCTTGATTGGCGAGGTTATTGCCAGCGGCGATAGGTCCAGGAAGGCCAGAATGACTCCTCACATGGGCGATGTACCAGGGCGCCGTGCGGTTTTCCAAGAGGCTCTGGAGAGTTAGGAGTGCTTGGTCGATAGGCCTTTTGGCAGGAAAAAATGTGGCGAAAGCCAAGACTTGGCAGACTTTAAAGGTGTACAGGCAGTTGGTGAAGATGTTGAGGGGTCTGTCGGGACAGGCGCGGAGAGCTAGGACGACGGCTTGGAGCTCTCCTACCTGGACAGAGTTCACGTTGATGTGGATGAGTATTTGAGGCTCTGACGTACCAGGCGAGTAGATGACAGCTGCGAACTTGTGCTTGGAGGCGTCAGTGAAGGCGGTGGTGGCATGTGGGTAGGGGTGGCGAGACGGGAAGGGGTGGTGCGGCGGAGGGATGAAGGATAACTGGGAGATGCCCGGAAGCAGCCGATGGCTGGGGTAGTGGTTGTCAAATTCGCCATGGAAGAGTTCCGCAAGGACTTGCATGTCTGGACTGGACAGAAGCAGCGCAGTGGTTTTCTTGGCATCAAGTGGCCACACAATGGTGTCAGGGGGAGTACCATATGTGTGGGTGCATTGCCAGACGAGGTCAATGGCCAAGGAGATCCAGAGGGTGACTTGCGGGCTGATTTTTCAGAGCTTGCTTTTGGCGGTATGGAGCAAGAGAAGGGGCCCCTTCTGCCAGAGGAGCCCGGTGGGCATACCCGTGGTAGGCAGGATCAGCGCCAAGATGGCTCGGTTGGGGTCGTGACGCTGCAGTTGGCATTCTCGCAGGGCATCATTGACAGCTCGGATGGCCTCCTGCGCAGCCGAGGTAATAGCAATTTTCTTTGTTACGGCCTGTGGAGGGTCTTGGTTGGTTTGCAGGAGGGTGAAGAGGGGTTGTAGTTGAGCGGTGGTGATTGGGAGAGCCGAACGGAGTCAAATGATGTGCCCACGGATTTTCTGTAGCTCTGTCAGAGACAGCTTCTGCGGAATGGCCAGTTGGGGGGCCACAGGCGTGATGCTGTTGTGGATGTTGAAGCCTAGAAAGGTGAAGGGGAGCTCCATGCGTACCTTATCTTGTTGGACTTGTAGGCCCAGGTCGTTGAGATGGTGCAGTAATGCCGTGACGATGGCTTGGAGGCCTCCAGGGGTTTCATGCGCCACGAGAAGGTCATCCATGTAATGAACAATGTATGCAAAGTTCTTCAATGGCTGAATTGCCTTATTGACATAAAGCTGGCAGATGGCCGGGCTGTTTCGCATTCCTTGCGGGAGGACTCGCCATTGGTAACGCTCAGCTACTTCTTGGTGATTGGTGCACGGGAGCGTGAAGGCGAATTTTGGACGGTCTTTTGGGTGCAGTGGAATGGAGAAGAAACAGTCCTTGATGTCGATGGTGGCGGCACACCAGTGTCTAGGTATAGCCGTGGGGTGGGGGCACCCCGTTTGGGGGGAGCCCATTGGGCGGATGTGCTTGTTGATCTCACGCAGGTCATGGAGGAGCCGGTACTTGCCTGACTTCTTCTAAATGACAAAGACGGGTGAGTTGTACGGACTGGTGGATGGCTCAATGTGTCCTGCGTCGAGCTGGTCATAGACAAGAGCTCAGAGAACTAACAGTTTCTGGGATGAGATGGGCCACTGCTCCACCCAAATGGGCTCCTCAGTATCCCATTCAAGAGGAGTGGGTGCTGGAGGTGTAATGCGAGCAGTGGCATATATCATTGGGGGGGAGCCGTGGATAGAATGGCTCCGCAGTTCGAGAGGACATCCCAGCCCCAGAGGATATTGTTGATGCCGGGCAGGACAAGGGGGCGGAAGGTGACTTGGCGGCCTTCCTTGTCCTTCCAAATAAGATCTCGGCTGGTTTGGAATGAGGGAGTTGTTCCGGTGGCTCCAATGACGCGGGGGCCGGGGAGCACACCCCAGTTGTGTGCGGCTGTTTCTGGGAAGCAGGATATTTCTGCCCCAGTGTCAAGGATTCCCTCGAACCATTGGCCTTCAACCTCTAACTCCATTATTGGTTTCTTGGGTCCCAGTGGAACAGTCCACATTACAGCAGGGGGTGGTGGCGTGGATGAGCAGCCTCTTGCTGGCGGGGCTGAGGCCTGCCCCCTCTCACGTTTAAAAGCTGCCGTTGGCTGTTGGCGGTGCGGCAGTCACAGACCCAATGGTATCCTTTGCCGCAGCGGGGACATGGGGTGGGAGGCGCGCGTGGTCTGGCTCCTCCGGTGTCTCGAGGCGTGTTCGTGGATGGTCGTGGTCGGGCGGCATGAGGGCATTTGCGGGCAAAATGTCCAGTTTCTCTGCATTTGAAGCAGTTGGAGGAGAGGGACATGGCCGTGGCTATGGCCTGAGCCAGTGTGGTGACCTGTGGGTCTATGTGGGAGCAGGCCAGGATCCAGTCGTGTACTCCCGTTTCCTTCATTGGTAGGATGGCTTGTCAGCAGGCATTGGTGGCCCCTTCCAGAATGAGTTCCCAGGCAAGGGCTTGTTGCGCACGCTTGCCAGGGACCTTGCGCGTGCAGGCCTCCTGAACCCGGGATACGAAGTCGGCGAAGTCTTCGTCTTTTCGTTGGACTAGCTTGGCAAGTGGCTCAGGTCTGGTGGCGGAGCAGCTGCGGAAAGCGTGGAAAGCCAGCTCGCGAAGTTGGAGCCAGAACTCGGGGGGGGGGGGTTGTGATATTGAGCCAGATTGGCGAATTGGCCCGTGCCTGTGTAAGCGTCCGGGGGATGGCAAGCCCCGACACGGGCGTTGTGTGCCACTTGCTTTTCTGCCTCTGATGTAAAGTGAGCACGCCAGTCGATGAATTGGCCGGGGGTTAGAATGGCCCGAGAGAGGGAAACCCAGTCATATGGAACCGCGAGCTGAGTGCTAAGCTCCTCAAGCAAATGTTGGGCGTACGGGCTACCGAGGCCGTCCTCTTTAACAGCCTTGCGGAGGTTTTTTATTTCATCGGCTGTAAAGGGGTACCAGTCCTGTGGACGGTGCCGCGAGGGGGCAGCATTCAGCGGGTATAAGAGCGGCGTCTGATGCGCGGGGGCCTCTGCCAGCAGGGGCCAAGTACCCATGGGCCCTCTGGCAGATGAGGGATCCACGGCGGGGGGTGCCCAGGGGGTGGGGTGAGAATGTGGCTCGTCCCAAGATGGCGGCGCCTCACAAGATGGCGGACTGCCCCAGGGGGTAAGCGGCTTGTAAGATGGCGGCCGCTCCTCTTCCAGCGGGGGCCAAGATGGCGCTGTGGCCGGAGGGGGCGAGTATAGGGGGAGGGACTTCCCTTTATCCTCCCAAGAAGAAGGCGGAAGTTCGCCATCTTGGGGCGAGGTAGGCGTGTCCGGTTTGGGCGGGCAAGAGTCCAGGGCGTTGTTGAGGCAGCTGGACAAGGACTCGGTGTTGGAATCACTGTCTGACTGAGACCCCTCTCCCTTGCTCTTACCGCAGGTGCAGTGGAAAGCGTCCCGATTGACGGGGGTGCCCTGGAGGCACGAGCGAATGGCGGTGAACGTGGGGAGATGGCAGGGGGGAAAACACTTGTTCTCATACTCCATAGCCGCCGTGATGCAGTCAATGAGGTTAGTGTACGTGTCCGGGTCCCACAGCTGGCAAGTGGAGAGCCAGGGGTTGAAAGGCAGCAAAAGGTCCCAGTACGTTTGGAGCTGCTTTACTGAGACATTCATATGATTGGTGTCTAAAAGGCCGGCAAGGGCCCTAACCTGAGGCGCCTGGCAGGAGGAAAGACGGCCGCCCATGGCGCCGACGGCGGGGCCTAGTGAAGACGGGGGTCCTTACCTTGCGGGCGAGGCGGGTGGGGATCCGGCCGGGAAGTTGTTGCCCCCACATTGGACGCCAAATGTCGCATTGTGGGCTCGCCCGGAGGGCTGCTGCAGGGGCAGTGTGGGCTCGGGCGGAGGGCTGCAACACATGGAGGGGCCTTCCGAGAAGGCGCTCCGGGAACGGCAAGGTGCGGAGGACGCGCAGTAGGAAGAAGACTACCAAGGAGACCAGGATCTGTGGGCAAGTCTGATTTATTCAGGAAGTACAGCGGTTAATATAGGGCAAAGATGGGGGAGGGGCAGGGGGCGTGGCTGGGGGGTGGCAGACGGCTGATAGGTTCGTGCAGGGGTGCATTACTGGTTGCGGGCAGAAGACGGGGTAGCCAGGGTTCTCAGTGGCAGCGAGGCGGGGCTGTCATGGCACGGCGGTGGCCCTTGGGGGAGAGGTGGGGTTAGGCCACCGAGGGGGAAGCGGGTGCAGCTGGGCAGAGGGGCGGGCAGTACACTCGAACCCCAAGTGGAGGGCCTTAACGCCCGTTCCCGCCACCCAGGTCCGACTCGCACCGGCGCCTGGAGGCGAGCCGACCCTTGCTGTCGCCGCGCTGCCACACGGTGCCACCCTACAATAGGCATTCCAGAAGGAGAAGAGAAGGGAAAGGGGTCAGAAGGAGTGCTGCAGGAAATAATGGGTGAAAACTTCCCAAATCTACTGAAAGAGACAGATGTACATATCCAAGAAGCACAGCGCACACCACTCGTCATAACCCCAACAGGCCCACCCCAAGACATATACTTGTCAAATTATCCAACGCTCAAGACAAAGAGAAAATTCTAAAAGCAACAAGAGAAAAGAAAACCATCACATACAAGGGAAGCTCCATAAGAATAAGAGCTGATTTATCATCTGAAACCATGGAGGCAAGAAGTCAGTGGTATGATAGAGTCAAGGAACTAAAAGAAAAAAATTTCCAACCGAGAATACTCTACCCAGCTAAACTAGCATTCAAATATGATGGAGAGTTCAAAATATTTGCAGATAAACAGGAACTGAAGGCTTTTCGGCAAGATGGTGGCTGCGTGAGCTTGCCTGGTAGTGTCTCTGCAGGGGGCGGCTGGGCAGCGTTGAAGGCTCTTTGAGACCGCGCTGTTTCGGGGATTTTTGCTGGTTGGAAGGTGTCTGGACGTCAATTCGGTGGGAAGGTAACAGAGAGGATACATCTATAATATATAAACGGAGGTCCCAGCTGGGCTCGGGAAGTTCCCTCCTTGGGTGGGCGGAGCCGCGGTAGCAGGTGCTCCTGAAGCTCCGGAGCCGCGGCGGCCAGGGTTTTTGGTTTTTTTTTCCTTTTACTAGAGGCTTTGCGGTGCTGAGAAATTCGCGGATACTGGGCTGGCTGGTGAGGGATTGTTGGGACAAGACTCCTTTTCAGATTGATTTGGGGAGACAGACGGTGTTTTCTTGTGAAGCGGGGGACGTTTTTGGTCGCCGGACAGGGGGGGCAGTGCTTCCGCCTGGAGCCCCATCCCCACAGGTCCGGCTGCCGATCTGCAACGGAATTGGATTTTGGACAATAAGGGGACACAATTGGGAGACTGTTGTAGGGTGCAGTGAGGGAGGAGGACACGTCTGGAAGCTGATTGGAGGATATTTTGCAAAGTTTGAGATTTCGGATGTTAGAATCTGTTTTCGGCGTTTCCAGCTGAAGCCCACCCCACCCGGCGGGGCTTGGGATCTGGGTTATTGAACTGGCCGTGGTGTAGAGGCGCCCTCAAGTGGCCGTTGCGAGGGAGCACAGGGAGGGAGCTGTCCAAAGGCTGATACCCTGAGGAGTTAGGTGAATTTCAGGGATCAGAAATTCAATATAAAATTCGCGGATCTGGCTTCCCCCACAGGGCTGGCACCCAGCTACGGGGATCCCTGAGGGCTGTGTTGCACTGCGGGGCTCCTAAGCTTTCTGTGGAACAGATTTGAGCTTGCCAGGTCTGGGTCCCCTGAACTCTGGCGGTCCATACCCCAGACTCACACCTCTTGAGTCTTCAGTGTCTGAGACTTTCCACCCCTGAATCCATCACGCTCTGGGGTCTACCTGGGGTCCTTGAGTGCCCTGGACCTCAACGTTTGCGTTTTATCTTTAATGGTTCATATTGTTTTGTTTTTATTTTCACTTTATCTTATTTTTTACTCTTTTTGACGCCCTGATTGCTAATATTGCATTATCCCCTAGTCTTTTCTCCTAGCGTCTCACCCAAAGTCCTTTTTTTTTTTATACAGATATTTAGGGGTTTTTTTGGTTGTTGTTTTAGATAGTGTTGCAATTGTGACACGTGTATACCTGTATCTCTCTCCCCCCATCTGTTCCCCACCGCTTGCCTATCCTCTTTTTCTTTCTTCCTTTCTTCTTGTCTTTCTTTTTTTTCTTTATTATAATTAGTGGGTTTTTTTTTCGGTTCTCTCTTTCCCTCTTGTCCCTCATTTTCCACTTATTTTATTTTAATTCAAGTACACAATACGTGCTACAGGGAACACCTCACATTTGCTGGGTTTTCCCATCCTCCACTGCCTCATTTCTGTGTGAACTGATTTAGGCTACCTACACTATCCCTCTTCCCCTGCATCTTGATAACCACTATCATCTACTGTCTCTCCTATATTCCACCCCCCACCTCCCATTCTTTGATCCACAAAGTGTCTAACTCTTAATTTCTAATACCTTTGTTCTGTTTTGTCTGTTATCCACTCTTGAAACTATTACCTTTCTTTTCTTTTTCCTTCTCTCATGAAAACAATAGCTTTGTAGTTCATACCATATTCCGCCTATATTCAGTCATTTACTTCATAAAAGATACTCTACCTACAGCTATAACTCTATACAATCTACATGAATCTAACCTCCATCCTCCCAGATCTCATATTCTTGCTTCGTTAACATACATTACCAATACCACTTTACACTTTACCCTTGCTGACACAATTGCCTTTTCCCAACACTAATACTTTCTTCTAAAGTGAACTTAACCAACAACAAGTAACTTGAGTAAGAAGAAAAAAGTGACAAAGAGAAGATATAACACCTATGCAAAAATAACAACTAATTAACCTCCAAAAGCAGACAAAGAAGCTAAGGAACTGATTAAATTCGTCAAAATAAAGAGATGACCAGAAAGCAACAAAAATCTACAAACCAAACCAATAATCAGGAAAACATGACTGAATCCAATCAACAAACCAATAATCACAAAGGGGAGCAAAACTTGGCACAAGCAATGAAAGAACTCAGAACATTCATCACCGACAAATTTGATGCAGTAATGAAAGAGGTTAACAACATGAAGACATCACTTGGAGGGGAAATTGCAGACATACGCAAAAACATAACAGATATGATGGGAATGAACACCACAGTTCAAGAAATCAAAAATACACTTGCAGCAAATATCAGCAGACTAGAAGAGACAGAGCAGAGAATTAGTGATGTGGAAGACAGTACCTCAGAAATCAAACAGATAGTAGAAGGGGTCAATAAGAAGATAGAAAAAATCCAATTAGGATTTAGGGACCTGAATGACAATGCAAAACGCTCAAACATACGTATTATAGGCATTCCAGAAGGTGAAGAGAAGGGAAAGGGGTCAGAAGGAGTGTTGCAGGAAATAATGGCTGAAAACTTCCCAAATATACTGAAAGAGACAGATGTACATATCCAAGAAGCACAGCGCACTCCACAAGTCATAAACCCCAACAGGCCCACCCCAAGACATATACTTATCAAATTATCCAAGGCTCAAGACAAAGAGAAAATCCTAAAAGCAGCAAGAGAAAAGAAAACAATCACATACAAGGGAAGCTCAATTAGATTAAGTGCTGATTTCTCTTCTGAAACCATGGAGGCAAGAAGACAGTGGTATGATATAGTCAAGGTACTAAAGGAAAAAAACTTCCAACCAAGAATACTCTATCCAGCTAAACTAGCATTCAAACATGATGGAGAGTTCAAAATATTCACAGACAAACAGAAACTGAAAGAGTATACCAACAAGAAACCTCCCCTTCAAGAAATTCTAAAGGGAGTTCTGCAGGAAGAAAGGAAAAAACAGGAAAGGCAAAGTTGGAGGAGAGTATAAGACCAACAACAACAACAAAAAAGACCAAAAAAATATACAAAACAAAATATGACAAACACAAATCCAATCAAAATATGGCTAACACAAATAATTCCTTGATAGTAATAACACTGAATGTCAACGGATTAAACTCACCTATCAAAAGATTCAGAATGGGACATTGGATAAGGAAATATAACCCATCCATATGCTGTCTACAAGAGACACATCTTAGACCCAGAGACGCATGGAGATTGAAAGTGAATGGCTGGAAAACAATCATACAAGCT
Source organism: Dasypus novemcinctus (assembly GCF_030445035.2). Taxonomy (NCBI): domain Eukaryota; kingdom Metazoa; phylum Chordata; class Mammalia; order Cingulata; family Dasypodidae; genus Dasypus; species Dasypus novemcinctus. The sequence continues at coordinate 88,094,899 of NC_080704.1, read as the reverse complement.
AACAATAACCAAAAAAAGGCAGGAGTAGCTATATTAATATCAGACAAAATAGACTTTAAATGTGAAACAATTGTGAGAGACAAAGAAGGACACTACATTTTAGTGAAAGGGAAAATCTGTCAAGAAGATCGAACAATCATAAATATCTATGCTCCTAACAAGGGTGCCTCTAAATACGTCAGGCAAACGCTGGAAAAACTAAGTGAAAGAATAGATACATCTACAATTATAGTGGGGGATTTTAACACACCACTATCAACTCTGGACAGAACATCTCAAAAGAGAATCACCAAAGAAACAAAACATCTGAATAGTATATTAGAGGAGCTCGATCTAATAGACATATATAGATCGCTACACCCAAACACAGCAGGATATACATTTTTCTCAAGTGCACATGGATCATTCTCCAAGATAGATCATATGCTAGGCCACAAAGAAAGGCTGAACGAATTCAGAAAGATTGAAATCATACAAAACATTATCTCTGACCACAGTGGAGTCAAGCTGGAGATTTGCAAGGGACAGAAGCTCAGATTTCACACCACGATTTGGAAATTAAACAGCACACTCTTAGAAAAACAGTGGGTCAAAGAGGAAATCTCAAAAGAAATCAATGACTACCTTGAAACAAATGATAATGATAACACAACATACCAAAATTTATGGGATGCAACAAAAGCAGTACTGAGAGGGAAGTTTATAGCCATAAATTCATATATCAAAAAAGAAGAAAGAGCAAAAATCGAAGAACTAACTGCACATTTGAAGGAATTAGAAAAACAACAACAAAGTAACCCAACAGGAAGAAGAAGGAAGGAAATAACAAAGATAAGAGCAGAACTAAATGAAATAGAAAATAAGAAAGCACTTGAACAGATAAACAAGACCAAGAGCTGGTTTTTTGAGAAGATTAACAAAATTGACAAACCTTTAGCAACACTAACAAAGAAAAAAAGAGAGAAGATGCAAATACACAAAATAAGAAATGAGAAAGGAGATATCACCACTGACCCAACAGAAATAAAGACTATCATAAGAGGATATTTTGAAAAACTATATTCCAACAAAAATGACAATCTAGAGGAAATGGACAAATTCCTAGAAACACATAAGCAGCCCATATTGACGAAAGAAGAAATTGATGATCTTAACAAACCAATCACAAGCAGAGAGATAGAATCAGTTATCAAAAATCTCCCAACTAAGAAGAGCCCAGGGCAAGATGGCTTCACAGGTGAATTCTACAAAACATTCCGGAAAGAACTGACACCAATCCTGCTGAAACTATTCCAAAACATCGAAACGGAAAGAACATTACCCAACTCCTTCTATGATGCCAACATCACCCTAGTACCAAAGCCAAACAAAGACATCACAAGAAAGGAAAATTACAGACCAATTTCTCTGATGAACCTAGACGCAAAAATACTTAACAAAATACTTGCTAATCGTATTCAACAATACATTAAACGTATTATACACCACGACCAAGTGGGATTCATCCCAGGTATGCAAGGATGGTTCAACATAAGAAAATCAATCAACGTAATACACCATATAAACAGATTGAAGGAAAAAAATCACATGATTATATCTATTGATGCAGAAAAAGCATTTGACAAAATACAGCACCCTTTCTTGATAAAAACACTCCAAAAGATTGGAATACAAGGGAATTTTTTGAACATGATAAAGAGTATATATAAAAAACCTAAAGCCAATATTGTTTACAATGGAGAAATCCTAGACTCCTTCCCTCTAAACTCAGGAACAAGACAAGGATGCCCACTGTCTCCGCTCCTATTTAACATTGTCTAAGAAGTACTTGCACGAGCACTGAGGCAAGAACCAGAAATAAAAGGCATTCAAATTGGAAAGGAAGAAGTCAAAATTTCATTATTTGCAGATGACATGATCCTATACATAGAAAACCCTGAGAGATCTATAACGAAGATTCTAGAACACATAAATGAGTTTAGTAAAGTCGCAGGTTATAAGATCAATGCGCAAAAATCAGTAGCATTTCTGTACACCAATAATGAGCAAGATCAGGAGGAAATCAAGAAACAAATACCATTCACAATAGTAAATAAAAAAATCAAATACTTAGGAATAAATTTAACTAAAGAGGTAAAGAACTTATACAACGAGAATTATACAAGATTGTTCAAGGAAATCAAAGAAGACCTAAATAAATGGAAGACTATTCCTTGTTCATGGATAGGAAGACTGAACATTATTAAGATGTCTATCCTACCAAAATTGATCTACACATTCAATGCAATCCCAATAAAAATCAACGCAGCCTTCTTTAAGGAACTAGAAAAACTAACTATGAAATTTATTTGGAAAGGAAAGAGACCCCGAATAGCCAAAGACATACTGAAAAAGAAAAACAAAATTGGAGGATTCACACTACCTGACTTCAAAACATACTATAAAGCTACGGTGGTGAAAACAGCATGGTATTGGCATAAGGAAAGACACATAGACCAATGGAATCGAATTCAAAGCTCTGATATAGAACCTCACATATATAGCCACATAATATTTGATAAAGCCACCAAACCCTCTCAATTGGGAGACAGTGGCCTATTCAACAAATGGTGTCTGGAGAACTGGATAGCCATATGTAGAAAAATGAAAGAGGATTACCATCTCACACCTTATACAAAGATCAACTCAAGATGGATCAAAGACCTAAATATAAGAGCCAAGACCATAAAAACCTTAGAAAGCAGTGTAGGGAAACATCTACAGGACCTTGTAATAGGAAATGGATTTATGAATATCTCACCAAAAGCACGAGCAGCAAAAGAACTAATAGATAAATGGGACTTCCTCAAAATTAAAGCCTTCTGCACCTCAAAGGAGTTTGTCAAGAAAGTAAAAAGGGAGCCCACACACTGGGAGAAAATATTTGGCAATCATATATCTGATAAGAAACTTATAACTTGCATATATAAAGAACTCCTATATCTTGAAAATAAAAAGATAAACAACCCATTTAAAAAATGGGAAAAAGACTTAAACAGACACTTCTCCGAAGAAGAAATACAAATGGCAAGAAAGCACATGAAAAAATGTTCCAAATCTCTAGCTATCAGGGAAATGCAAATCAAAACTACAATGAGATACCATCTTACACCCATAAGATTGGCAGCTATGAAAAAAACAGAAGAATACAAGTGCTGGAGAGGATGTGAAGGAAGGGGAACACTCATCCACTGCTGGTGGGAATGCAGAAGGATCCAACCATTCTGGAGGACAGTATGGCGGTTTCTCAAAAAACTAGCCATAGATTTGCCATATGACCCAGCAATACCACTGCTGGGTATATACCCAGCAGAACTGAAAACAAGGACACAAACCGATATATGTACACCAATGTTCATAGCAGCATTGTTCACTATTGCCAAAAGTTGGAATCAACCCAAATGCCCATCAACAGACGAGTGGATCAATAAAATGTGGTATATACACACAATGGAATACTACTCGGCTGTAAGAACAAACACACTACAAACACATGTGATAACATGGATGAATCTTGAGAACCTTATGTTGAGTGAAGCAACCCAGACATTGAAGGACAAATACTACATGACCTCAATGATATGAAATAAACAAGCTGCCCTAGATAGCAAGAGACTGAACGATAGGCTTACAGGAAATCGGAGGGTGGAGAAAGGATATGAGCCGATGTCTGCAGGGGTGGAACTTAAGACGAGATGGTGGTAAGTATGAACACAAAGAAGAGATAAAATGGGGGCAAGGGGTTGCCTTTGGTTGGGGCTTTACGGGTTTGAGGGTGGCTGGGGAGTGACGGTTGGGTAATGTTGCCCACAAGTGGGGGGAGGGAGGGGTAGCATACGAACACAGGAGAGGGTTAGGAGGTGGTGGAGAGTAAAATGCCGAGAAAATAATATCAAAATATAATAAAGAGGGTTACCTGTTTAGAATGCTTGGAGGGGAGGGTCTGATGCAGGACGGGCTCCTGGGGAATGTCTAAATGCTCATTCTGCCAGAGTGGGTGACACCATGGGGTAGAATCCCAAGTAGTGAGAGTGGGGGTGGACCCACATCCTGGGGAGGACTAATGCCACCAAATAGAGGGAACTCTATCCCTCGAGAGAAAGGGTGGCTCCCAGGGCATTGGGGCAGATGAGCAAGTTAGGCCCTAAACACTATTCCATCTATCTCTGGAAGTGGCTCCTCAGGAAACGGAGGTTGACTGTCACTGTGGACACCAAGGTGGAAGGGAAAATGGACGTTAAATGTGTGGAACCAAAGTAAATGGGGGGCAAGGGAGGAGTTTCTTGAGAGTACACAAGGATGGATATAAAACATGTAATATTACACCATAACATATAGGAGACGACAGACTGATAATGTAAACCATAATGTAAAACATAGGAGAACTAAAAATGTAAAGAACTGTGTATCCTAAAGTATGCACCATAATGTAAGCACAGATATTACCATGTTAGAAAGCTAATATCTCAGACTCTGTACATCATCTTAAGTAAATATGATGTGAATAGGGTGTAAGAGTATCGCTGTGGAAGGAAAAAGGTGTTGTGGTGGATGTATGGGAGGGCTGTATATTATATATATGCATTGCTGTGGTCTAGGACTCCTACGAAGAAACGCTGAATAATTAGGGGGGGGGGGAAAGGATAGGATGTGGAATTTTTTCAAGTCAACATTCTTTATCTAAGTTCTTCATCTAACTTTATCCAAGTTCTTTATCTATCCTTTAAACCCATCGCTATATGCCATTCCCTAGTAAGGGACCATGACATTATATTGGGCTTCAAATTTCGGGGAGTTCTGGATCACAGAGTGTTTCAACAATGGCAATGGAGGGATACTGGTATGGGATACCAATGACAGGTGATATATGGCTGACAGGGAGCTGTACAGAACATATGTCCAGGGTGCATGGTAATGATTGGATATACTCATAGTGGCAACAATTAAAAACCCAGCAGGGGGGTACTGGGTTCCTGGCCAGTGGTGCTCTGTCGTGGTCCCTAAGGGAGCAGCGATAGTCTCCCAGGTACAGCGGCAGGGACCGGGAGGGAGTGAGGGTTCAACAGTGAGCCCCTGATGCTAATGACTATACTCGTGAGCTGATAAACCTAAAATAAGAACAAGGCCTAGAGCAACATTGTGCCTGGGAATTTCCTCCTGTCAGCCTTCATGTTACTCAAATGTGGCCAGTCTCGAAGCCAAACTCAGCATGTAAATGCAATGCCTTCCCTCCAGCGTGGGACATGACACCCGGGGATGAGCCTCCCTGGCAACGAGGGACCACTATCAAATACCAACTGATGATGCAACTGGAAAAGGACCTTATATGGAAGGTTCAATGCGGATCAGCAGAATATCCATGTCTACATAAAATAACATGACTTTAAAATGCTGTTTGACCTAAAGTAAGGGGGAAATGGAAAGGAGAAATGAGTTTATATGGCTACGAGTTTCTAAAAAAGAGTCTGGAGGCTGGCAGAAGGATTGCCCTCATGCACAACTGAGCAGAGTCAGAGAGACAGATAAAGCAGATACAACCCCCAGATATTGGTTCCTATGGAGGCTAAAGAGACCCATGAGAGTTATGGTCATGGCCGATGGGGTTTACTACCAGGGCAGATGGCCCCTCTTTGGAAAGGGTGTTTATGTGTGATGAATCTGGACTCAGATGGGATCTCCCTTCATAAGACTTTCATACTAATCTGCTGGAGGTGCAGTTAACGTTGGGGTTTAAGATATAGTTAGGGGATTCGAATCTCTGGACTGATAATGTGATAGCCAGGTCCTGAGCCTCAACAGACTCCAGCACCTACAATCTGATTTATTGGACTTACCACACTCAGCTAAGATGGAGTTGAAGAAGGACAATCACCACACCATGGAGCCTAGAGTGATTACAACTGAAAATGGGAGGATGGCAGCCAGCACCCATGTGGAATCTGAGCCTCCTCTTGACATAGAGGTGCAATGGACACAACCAATCCAATGTCCACATAGAAGAGGTGGCATTGGATTGGGAAAAGTGGACATGGTGGACGATGGGTATGGGGAAGGGCAGGAAGAGATGAGAGGTGGGGGCGTATTTGGGACGTGGAGCTGCCCTGGATGGCGCCTCGGGGGTGATCACTGGACATCGTGGATCCTCACAGGGCCCACTGGATGGAATGGAGGAGAGTATGGGCCATGATGTGGACCATTGTCTATGAGGTGCAGAGGTGCCCAAAGATGTACTTACCAAATCCAATGGATGTGTCATGATGATGGGAACGAGTGTTGTTGGGGGGGGAGAGGGGGGTGGGGGGGTGGGGTTGAATGGGACCTCACATATATATTTTTAATGTAATATTATTACAAAGTCAATAAAAAAAAATAAAATTAAATTAAATTAAAAAATTAAAAAAAAAAAAAAAACAGGAACTGAAAGAGAATGCCAACAAGAAACCTCCCCTTCAAGGAATTCTAAAGGGAGTTCTGCAGGAAGAAAGGAAAAAACAGGACAGGCATGGTTGGAGGAGAGTGTAAGAGAAACAAAAAAGACAAAAAGAGAAGAAAAAAAAACACAAACAAAATATGACAAACACAAGTCCCATCAAAATATGGCTAATACAAATAATTCCTTGAAAGTAATAACACTGAATGTCAATGGATTAAACTGACCTATCGAAAGATGCAGACTGGGACATTGGATAAGGAAATATGACCCATCTATATGCTGTCTACAAGAGACACATCTTAGACCCAGAGACTCATGGAGGTTGAAAGTGAATGGCTGACCATAGATTTGCCATACAACCCAGCAATACCACTGCTGGGTATATACCCGGCAGAACTGAAAACAAGGACACAAACCGATACATGTACACCAATGTTCATAGCAGCATTGTTCACTATCTTCAAAAGTTGGAATCAACCCAAATGCCCATCAACAGATTAGTGGATCAATAAAATGTGGTATATACATACAATGGAATACTACTCGGCTATAAGAATAAATACACTAAAAACAAACGTGATAACATGGATGAATCTTGAGAACCTTATGTTGAGTGAAGCAAGCCAGGCATTGAAGGACAAATACTACATAACCTCAATGATATGAAATAAGCAAGCTGCCTCAGAGAGCTAGAGACTGGAAGATAGGCTTACAGGAAATTGGGGGGTGGAGGAAGGATGTGAGCCAACATCTGTAGGGGTGGATTCTATGATGAGCTGGCGGTATGAGCACAAAGAAGAGATAAAATGGGGCAAGGGTTTGCCTTTGGGTGGGGCTTTCTGGTTTTGAGGGGGGCTGGGGATGGGCGGAAGGGTAATATTGCCCAAAAATTGGGGGAAGGGAGAGGCAACATACGAACATAGGAGATTGTTAGGTGTTGGTTGAGAGTAAAATGCTGAGAAAATCGTATCAAAATATAATAAGGAGGGTTACCTGTTTAGGATGCTCAGAGGGGATGGTCTGATGAGGGATGGACTCCTGGGGAATGTCTGAATGCTCATTTTGCCAGAGTGGATTGTACCATTGGGTAGAGACCCAAGTAGTGAGAGTTGGGGTGGACTCACATCCTGGGGAGGACTAATTACATCAGATAGAGGGAATTGTATCTCTCGAGAGAAAGGGTGGCTCACAGGGCTTTAGGGCAGTTGAGCAAGTCAGGCCCTGAACACTGTTGCAAGTATCTCTTGGACGTGGCTCCTTGGAAATGGAGGTTGGCTGTCACTGTGGGGCCCAAGGGGAAGGGAAAATGGATGTTGAATGGAGGGAACCAAGGTAAATGTGGGGGTAAGAGAGGAGTTTCGTGAGAATACACAAGGATGGATATAAAACATGTAATATTACACCAAAAACATATAGGGGACGACAGACTAATAATATAAACCATAATGTAAAATATAGGATAACTAAAACTTTAGAAAACTGTATATCCTAAAGTATGGACCACAATGTAAGCACAGATGTCACCTTGTTTGAAAGCTATTGTCTCAGGGTCTGTACATCAGTTTAAATAAATATGATATGAATAAGTTATAAGAATATCGCTGTGGAAGGGAAAAGGTTTATGGTGGGTGTGTGGGAGTACTGTATATTGTATATATGAATTACTGTGATCTGGGGCTCTTGTGAAGAGAAGTTCAATAATTAGGAAAAAAGAAAGAAAAAGATAAGATGTAGAACTTTCCAAATCAATATGTATTCTATATCTAACCTTTAAACCCATCGCTATATTCCATTTTACTAGTAAGGGATCCTGACATTATATTGGGCTTCACTTTTCAGGAAGTTTTGGATCACAGAGTGTTTCAACAATGGCAGTGGAGGAATACTGGTATAGGATGTTATTGACAGGTGATATATACTTGACAGGGAGTTATACAGGGCATATGTCCAGGGTGCATGGTAATGTTTGGATAAACTCATAGTGCCAACAATTAAAAACTACAGCTGGGGAGTACTGGGTTCCTGGCCGGGTGTGCTCTGTCCTGGTCTCTAGGGGAGCAGCGGCAGTCCACCAGGTGCAATGGTAAGGACCAGGAAGGAATGAGGGTCCAACAGCAAGCTCCTGATACTAATGACTATGCTTGTGAGCCTATATGCCTGAAATAAGAACAAGGCATAGAGCAGTGCTCCTTCTGTTTTTTAAAGGAAAGTAAAAGAAATTAGAGTATCAGGCTGGGGAGGGTAAGGGGTAAGGGGGCAGGATTGACCGGCCATGGGCAAGTGACATAGCATTTGATCAGGATGCATGTATAGCCCTTAGGGTCGGTGCATGCTGGACACGCTTTTAGGGGTGGCTTGCACTGTGGCTAACTTGACTGTGAAGACTCCCTGGACATATAGCAATAAAGGGGGGCGGAGGGTGCACCCAGACCCTTTACGCCGAGGGAAGCAAACCCGTGCCGGCGGCCAGAGGCAGGGAGTCTCACAGCAAGTAGCTTTACAGGCAGGATGTACGGTGGGGAAAGGGACGAGGACGTGGGCGAGGGCGGGAAGTGGAATCAGTAGTAGCGAGACGTTGGTAATGAATCTGGACAAAGGAAGAAAATACGCTGTTAGCTTGATCTTTGGCAAGGCGAATGATTCGTCGAATGGCCCAGGGACCAATGGTGAGACCTAGGACGAGGAGCAAGACTGGGGTTATTAAAGGCAGGAGGTAGGGGAGGAGGGGCTGCAGGAAACCCAGGAGCTGGCAGCCTGGGCTCGCTCGAGTCGGCGTTGGTTAAGGCCTTTTTCAAGTTCTTTTAGGCTGGAGTCTACTAAGCCAGTGTAGTTGGCATAGACGCAGCATTCTTCTCCTAGACCTGCACACAGGCCACCTTCTTTAAGGAGAAGGAGGTCGAGGCCTCGGCGGTTCTGCAGAACAACTTCTGAAAGGGAATTGAGAGAGTCTCTAAGATATTTGACTGCATCTCGGAGGTAGATAATGTCAGTGTCAACTGCTTGTCTGAGGTTTTGGAGGGCGGAGGCCTGTGTGGATAGGGCTGCGACACCAGTGGCGGCCCCAGCTGCAGCCAGAAGGGAAGTGACAGTGAGTACAGCAGTGATAGGTTCGCATTTGTGGAGGTAGATGGCTTCTTGAGTGTGATCGAAGGCTTCAAAGAAATGTCTTGGGGTGTGATAGATGACTCGAGGCATAAGGCGGATGAGGACACACGTTTCGTTAGTCATGTTAAGAGTGGCGACAGATAGGCATGGGGTAAGTCCAGTAGAAGAGCAAAGCCATTGAGTAGTGTTTAAGGGGACTAAGTATTTGGCAGAGACCTCTGGGGAAGTATAGTTGGAGCAAACAGTAAGCTTAGGAGTGTGGGTAGAGCGGGGGTGGACGCATAGACCTTTGGAGGAGATGTGCGTGAGAGTAAGCGGGACATGGGTGGACTGATTCCAATTGCAGGAAGAAGGGGAGTCTTCTGTAGAGGAGTTGAAAAGTAGTGAGGGGATTGCGGGTGGATCGTAAAGGGGGAGGCTAGGGGAAAGGCATAACCAGCAGGAGCGGGTAAGGTTGGGGTGGGAGGCATTAAGAGAGGAATAGGAGGCATTTAGGAGTTTGAAGTAGGGGCTAGAGGGGAGGAGAGGGTGCGGCTGCATGCGAGGAGCGGGGAGGGAGTTAAGGCCTGTAGAGAGTGTGGTAGTAGCCAAGGTGGAAGAGGCATCGAGAGGAGTAGATGGGGGCGGGAGACGGACAGTGGACGTGGGGGGGGGGTTAAGAATTTGATTGGGGCCAATGGCAGAGGGTGGGGTGGAGACGGGGCGCTTTTGGATTTCAAACAGAGCGCCGTGGTCGTAGTGGCTCATATACAACCGGAGTCCGTAGGGCGGGCGGCTAACCAAGTATCGTCGTTTGGGTTTTTCACAGTCAGCCAGATGAAGTCCCAGTGGGTGCTGTTGACCACTCGGAGGGAAAGATATGGGTCTCTGTTGGGGGCACCATAGGCCATGGTCTCACATCCCCAGGAAGGGCAAAAGAATTGTGATGGGTTATGACAACCTCGAGCACTAGCAGGGCAGATGTAAAAACCGGATACAGGGTTGAACTGAGGACCAAGGAGGCGGTTGTTTCGGGTAAGCAAGCATGCTGTGTCTCCACCTCGACAGGATGAAGGAAGGTGAAAGCCTACTTTTGCTTTTCTGGTGTTTTCTACTCGGCATTCAGGATGGAAGGAGATTCCCGCAAGAGGGCAAACGTGCGTGAAGAAGGAGGGAGCTATGCTAGTAACATTGTAAGCAAGAATGCGTTTTTCTGGGAATGTTTGGAGGGTCCAGTTGAACGGCTGATGGGAAGAGGAGCCCTGAGCAGAAGAGGCTAAAGACAGCATAAGGATGAGGAGATGAATGAGATGAGGGAGAGTAGGGGGACAGGGAGTGTGGGTATGGGCAGAACGGGCTCGTGTGAGAAGCTGGAGAATTTGGCGTTCGGTGGGGACATCATCTTCAAGGGAAAGGCGGCTTAGGCGGCGGGCAAGGAAGCGACGCCGACGTCGTTCGCGGCGAGAGAGAGCTGGTGTGGCTTCCACGGGTGACGGCGCAGGAGAGGTAGACTCAGATGTGCTTGCCTGGGGGCGCATAGTGAAAACCTGCAACAACAAAAGGAAGAAAGGCGAGCCCTCACGGGGGGGGGGGGGCAATTAGTATCTCTCGTACGGAGGGCATGGTGTGCTCATCATTTAGTGGAATATTGGGGTCAGTATGGGTAAAAGAGTCTCAATCATTGCTATTAGCATTGTTTTCTGGTGTCAGTGGACGTGGGATGTCATCTGGGTTATGCGGTTGCGTCGCCGGCCGGATGTTTCGTCCTGGGACCCAAATAGGCTGTCGCTCTGTCTCTGGGAAGATACAGGCGAAGCCTCTTCCTTGTGCTAGCAGGGGGGCCAGATCTTGCCAACGGTTAGTGGCTGGATCTTTCCAGTAGACTAGAGGAACTTGAGAAGGTGGCCACATAGGCCCCCAATGCTTATGTGTGGGAGAGAGTCCTTGACTGTCAAAAGTTAAGAGATTGTGGTGAATGAGACAAGCAGTCACAACATCTGCTGGAGCTTTGTGGGGAGAAGAGGCTCTCTCCTTTTGAATGAGCAGCTTGAGCTGTTGGTGAGCACGTTCGACGATTCCTTGTCCTTGTGGGTTGTATGGAATGCCGAAGTGATGTGTGATGTGATACATCTGCACGAAGCTGGCAAAAGAAGCACTGCGGTACGCTGGCCCGTTATCTGTTTTGAGGTCCCATGGGACTCCCATGAGCAAAATGGCTTGGCGGAGTGCCTTGATACAATGTTTGGCACTTTCTCCTGCGAGGGGGACTGCATAGCACAGATGTGAAAAGGTGTCAATGGCCACGTGAAGATATTTGAGGCGGCTGAAGGCGCTGACATGAGTGACAACTAATTGCCATCTCGAGTTAGGTCGGAGGCCACGAGGGTTAACGCCTTGAGGTTGTAGGGGCCCCAGGGGGAGAAGAGGTGCGCAAACGCGACATGAGCGCACCAGATGTTTACAGGTTTCGATGGGCAGATCTGGATAAAGTTTGTGAATAGTCCGTGCAGAGTAATGAAACCGAGAGTGTAGTAACTTAGCCCTATTGATGGAGTTCCCAAGCTGGTCTTCACATATATCGTAGTTCTTGGAGGCTAATGGAAAGACTTTGCGGCTCGACACAGCTGCGTCGGCGAGGTTGTTGCCGTGAGCTAGGGGCCCTGGGAGGTTAGAGTGACTCCTTAAATGAGTGATGTACCATGGCTGTTGTCTCTCCTCGAGCAGGCGTTGCACGAAGGCAAGTGCTCGATCAATATTTGAGTCGCCTGGTAAAAAGGTGGCGAGTGGCAGGCTGCGGCAAACCTGAAGCGTGTATAGACTGTCAGTAAAAATGTTGAGAGGCTGGTCCGGGTGGAGATTAAGGACTGCGGCGACAGCTAGAAGTTCGCCTACTTGAACAGAAAAGTCATTTGCGAACAGCAGTTGCCGGGGCTCAGGATTCTTGGGAGTGTATATGATGGCTGCAAACGCTGTTTTTGAGGCGTCTGTGAAAGCAGTGATGGCTGAGGGGATTGGGTTCCGTGCAGGCAATGGACGGAACGGGTTGGAAAACACCAATTGAGACATTCCCTGCAGCAATCGGTGATGAGGATAATGGTTGTCAAAGGAGCCACGAAAGAGCTCTACCAGGCTTTGCATCTGGGCATTGTTCATGATGAGGGAGGTAGCTTCTTTTGCATCTAAAGGCCAAACAATAGTGTGTGGCGGGATGCCATACGTTTGTATGGAGAGGAGTACCAAGTCAGTGGCCAACGCGATCCAGGCCCTGGTAAAGGGGCAAATTTTTGGGAGTCTGCTTTTTGACGTATGCAGGAAAAGAAGGGGGCCATCTTGCCACAAGAGGCCTGTGGGTGTGATTGGCGTTGGCAGGACTAAAGCTAAGATTGGAAGGTCAGGGGAGAGCCGCTCTAGGCGGCACTGCTGCAGCACGGCGCTAACTTGCTGGACGACTTCTCGAGCAGCAGGAGTGATGGTGATGCTACGGGTGGCTGCAGTTGGTGGGCTGTCTTTGGTCTGCAAGAGCTCGAAGAGGGGTTGCATCTGCGCTGTTGTGATGGGCAGCGCCGAGCGAAGCCAATTGATTTGTCCACAAAGTCGTTGGAGTTCAGTCATCGTCATCTTGTGAGAGACATGAATTTGTGGGCTTGTGGGCTGAATGAAGTGATGAAAATGAAAGCCCAAAAATTGAAAAGGAGGTTGGAGGTTTATTTTGTCTGATTGCACGGTAAGTCCGAGGCTTGAAAGGTTTGTCATAACTGCAGAGAGCAGGTCATTGAGGAGCGCGCTGGAGCTCGCTGCTAAGAGAAGGTCATCCATATAGTGGAGGATGTATGTTTGCTCTGGATGGAATTTAGAGCGTAGCGGCTCAATGGCATGGTTAACATAGAGCTGACATATGGTTGGGCTGTTCCGCATACCCTGTGTCAGTACCCGCCATTGGAATCGAAGCGCTGCGCCCTGGTTGTTAGTGCGTGGGACTGTAAACGCAAATCGCGGACAGTCCTGCGGGTGAAGAGAAATAGAGAAAAAGCAGTCCTTGATGTCGATGGTTGCCGCGTAAAAATGCTGGGGGACTGCGGTGGGATGCGGGCAACCTGGCTGAGGTGATCCCATTGGCTTAATGTGCTTGTTGATTTCTCGAAGGTCATGGAGAAGGCAGAACTTGCCCGTGTTTTTCTTGTTAATGACGAAGATTGGCGAATTGTAGGGACTGGTGGACGGTTCAATATGCCCTGCTTGCAATTGCTCTTCAAAGAGGGCAGAGAGAGCTTGTAGCTTGTGAGCTGGCAAGGGCCACTGCTCGACCCAGATGGGCTCCTCTGTGTCCCATTCCAGAGGGATAGGGTCAGGTCTTGAGATGGGAGCAGTGGCCCCTATGAGGGGGGGGGCAGCGCAGCTAAAAAGGCTTCTGTAGTGATTCGAGCTTTTAGCTGGCTGAGGACATCTCTCCCCCACAGGATGGTTTGGACTGAAGAGAGTACGAGCGGGCAAATATGGCCTTCGTGTCCCTCTCGGTCGCTCCAGTGCAGGGGCTGGGATGTTCTCCAGGAGGTAGCGGCTCCCGTGGCACCTATGACTTGAGGGCCAGTCTCGAGGGGCCAGTGATTGAACGCAGCGATTTCAAAGGGAACACAAGAGATTTCAGCACCAGAGTCTAAAAGTCCATCAAGCCATTGCCCATCTATTTTGAGCTCTAATGAAGGTTTTTGGTGACGTCTAATAGGCATTGTCCACATTATGGTTTTGGAGCTTTCTGGAGGGCCTCTTGGGAGAGGGGCTGAGGCCTGCCCCATCGCCCGTTTAAAGGCTGTCTTGGAACACGACAGTCACGTGCCCAATGATACCCTTTTCCACAGCGCGGGCAGGGGGTGGAGGGCGGTCGGGCGGCAGGAGCAGGGCGTGGCGGTGGCACTATAGGCTGGGCTACTGGCTGCGGTGGGGCTGGAAGGTTGGGGCACTCACGAGCGAAGTGGCCTAATTCGCCGCAGCGGAAGCAGGTGTTGGTTGTTTGAACTGCAGCGACGATAGCTGTTGCGAGCGCAGAAGTTTGTCTGGACACTCCGGAGCAGGCGAGGACCCAGTCTTGGAGTGGCTTGTCACGCAGGGGGCGGATGATGGCTTTGCAAGCTGGGTTAGCCCCCTCTTGTAGGATGTCCTTAACGAAGGACTCGCGGGCTGTGTTGCCGACAACTCGCCTTTCTGCAGCGGCTTGCACACGAGCTACGAACTCATTGAACGGCTCTTCGGGTCTTTGGAAGAGCTTCATGAGAGGCTCTGGGGAGGCCGCGGCGCACGAACGGAAGGCTCAAAAAACACAGTCACGGAGCTGGAGGAAAAACCCAGGCGGGGTGGCAGTGTAGGCGCTGGGATCGCCGTAAGGGCCAAACCCGAGAAATGCGTTTGCAGGGTAATGCACACCCTGACGCGCGTTGTCAGCAATCTGATTGTCGATTAGGACACCGAGATGGGCTCGCCAGTCAATGAATTACCCGGGGGAGAGAACCGCTCGGGCTAGAGAGATCCAGTCGTAAGGGATGCAGCGAGGGATGGCCATACGCTCGAGAATGTCTTGGGCATGAGGGCTGGCAAGGCCATCCTCTTTTATCGCGTTGCGGAGCATTTGGATGTCTTTGGGAGAAAAGGGGCTCCACGCTTGTGGGTTCTGCGGAGTGCGAACAGGATTAAGGGGGAACATCTGAGCCAGAGGCGGAGTGGGAGGGGTGAGAAAGGCGGTGTCGTACGCCAGCGGAGAGGGGTTCACGATGCTCCCGCTATTGCTGGGGAAGGCGGGAGACGAAGCGGGCCATGGAGGTGAGGCATTGGCAGTGCTAACGGGCGCCGGCCAGGATGGCGCGGCAGTAAATGTGTTTTTGACTGGCCAAGATGGCGGCACGGAGACGTCACGCCTGACATCACTTCCGGACTCGGGCCAAGATGGCGGAGTGGCCGCGTCACTTCCGGACACGGGCCAAGATGGCGGGGTGGCCACGTCACTTCCGGGCACAGGCCAAGATGGCGGGGTGGCCGCGTCACTTCCAGGCACAGGCCAAGATGGCGGGGTGGCCGCGTCACTTCCGGGCACAGGCCAAGATGGCGCCAGAGGCTCTTCCGGTTTAGCGGAAAATGGCGGCCGGCAGGCATCCGGGGCGGGGCCGGATGGTGACGAAACAGGAAGAGGCGGGTAGAGGCGGGAAGACGGCGCAGAGGAAGAAGAAGGAGGAAGCACGCCATGTTGGCATTGTTTGCAGGGCGCGGTCAGGGAGGAAGAAGGCGGAAGGTCGCCATCTTGGTTGGGGTCTGGATCAGAGGACGTGGGGGGATTCAGTTCGAGTGCAGCCTCGAGCTGGGCGGGCAGAGAGCGAGTATCGTCATCTCCATCAGGGTCGCAGGTGAGAGGGTGGCTAGGCTCACAGGCGAGAGCGGAGGCAGGGGAGGGCATGCCTTGGAGACAGGCGCGGATAGCGACGAGAGCTGGGATAAGGCCAGGGGGAAACTGCTTGCGTTCGTGCTCCATAGCGGATGTTACCCGCTGAATTAAACGTTCATAAGTCTCTGGGCTCCAGAGAGCACAGGTGATGAGCCAAGGGTTAAAGGGTAGGAGAAGGTCCCAATACCTCTGTAGTTGACGGAGAGAGACCTTCACGTGGTGAGTTTCTAAAAGGGCCGCGAGTAAACGTACTTGAGGGACTTGGTGGGACGAGAGAGAGGCTCCCATTGTGACGGAGGGTTTAGGAGGGGGGTAGACTCGCTGTCGTTGAGGGCCGGATTAGGTTCACGGGTGGGCTGGGATGGCGAAGAGGGAGGGAACAATGCCGGAGAGTCCCTACCTTGAGTGGCGGTATGGGAGGACGGCAATGGGTCCCGTGCGGGAAGTCGAGCGGCTGGCCGGCCAAACAGGAACACGAAGATGTCGCTCCATCGCATACAGAAGGGAGCGGAGTCCCTGTTCAGGCGCCAATTGTTGTGCGGACTTCTGCTACCGCTGGAGTACAGCCGGCGGATCGCTGCCGGGGGTCGGGCCTACGCCACGGCCTGAACGGGGCGGCAACGGGCGGCTCAAGGCTTGGAGGGGACGCGCGGTCAGATGGAAGAAACCACGGAGACAAGGTCTATGCGCAAGTCTAATTTATTGAGGAAGTACACTTAGTTATATATGGTTGGGTAGAGGGAGGGGTTGAAGCTAGGGCGGGCTGGCTAGGGGTGATAATGGATAGGCGGGACTGGGCAGGCGGCTATGAGGTAAGCAGTGGCTAAGGAAGAAGGCAGATTATATGTTGGCAACGGGGGTGGGACTGGCGGGAAGGACAGCAACGGCTGGAAGAAGAAGATAACAAAGGCTGGGGGAAGGGGTGGAGGGAGGCAGCAACAGAGCAGCACTGTGCCTAGGAGTTTCCTCCTGACAGCCTTCATGTTAATCAAATGTGGCCAGTCTCAAAGCCAAACGCAGCATGTAAATGCAGTGCATTCCCCCCAGTGTGGGACATGACACCCGAGGATGAGCCTCCCTGGCACCAAGGGATCACTACCAAGTACCAACTGATGATGAAACTAGAAAATGACCTTGAATTAAAGGTTCAACGTGGATCAGCAGAATATCCCTGTCTACATATAACAACAGGAGTTAAAAATGCTGTTTGACCTAAATTAAGGGGGAAATGGAAAGGACAAATGAGTTTATGTGGCTATGAGTCTCTAAAAAAGAGTCTAGAGGATGTCAGAAGGATTGCCCTTATGCACAACTGAGCAGAGTCTCAGAGACAGATAAAGTAGATACAACCCCAGGTATTGGTTCTTTTGAGGGCTAAAGAGACCCACTGGTTCTATGGTCATGGCAGATGAGGTTCACTGCCATGTCAATTGGCCCTTCTTTGGAGCTGGTGTTTCTGCATGATGGAGCTGCACTCAGATGGGATCTCTTTTCACAAGACTTTCATGCTACTTTACTGGAATTGTACTTGATGCTGAGGTTTAAGATATATCTAAGGGATTTGAATCTCTGGACTGAAAATATGATAGCCAGGCCCTGAGCCTCAACAGATTAGAACTCCTACACTCTGATTTATTGGACTTACCCCACTCAGCTAACATGGAGTTGAAGAATGTCAACCACCACACCATGGAGCCTAGAGTGCCTACAACTGAAAGCAGGAGGATTGCATCCAGTATCCATGTGGAATCTAAGCCTCCTCTTAAAATAGAGGTGCAATGGACACAACCAATCAAAGGTCCACTGAGAAAATGTGGCATTGGAGTGGGAAAAGTGGCCATGGTGGCTGATGGGTGCGGGGAATGGGAAGAAGAGATGAGATGTGGAGGCATTTTTGGGACTTGGAGTTGTCCTGGGTGGTGCTTCCGGGACAATTACCGGACATTGTAGATCCTCCCAAGGCCCACTGGATGGAACGTGGGAGAGTATGGGCTATGATGTGGACCATTGACCATGAGGTGCAGCGATGCCCAGAGATATACTTACCAATTGCAATGGATATGTCATGATGATGGCAGAGAGTGTTGCTTGGGGGGAGTGGTGGGGTGGGGGTGGTGGCATTGAATGGGACCTCATATTTTTTTAATGTAACATTTTTACAAAATGAATTTTTTTAAAATCATGAAAAAAAGACAAACAAAAAAAGAAAGTGAATGGCTGGAAAACCATCATACAAGCAAACAGTAACCAAAAAAAGGCAGGAGTAGCTATATTAATATCAGACAAAATAGACTTTAAATGCAAAACAATTGTGAGAGACAAAGAAGGATACTACATTTTAGTGAAAGGGACAATCGGTCAAGATCGAACAATCAAAAATATTTATGCTCCTAACAAGGATGCCTCTAAACACATGAAGCAAACGCTGGAAAAACTAAGTGAAACAATAGATGCATCTACAATTATAGTGGTGGATTTTAATACACCACTATCAACTCTGGAAAGAACATCTCAAAAGAGAATCACTAAAGAAACAAAACATTTGAACAGTATATTAGAGGAGCTGGATCTAATAGACATATATATATCATTACACCCAAACACAGCAGGATATACATTTTTCTCAAGCACACATGGAACATTCTCCAAGATAGACCATATGCTAGGCCACAAAGAAAGGCTTAATGAATTCAGAAAGATTGAAATCATACAAAACAATATCTCTGACCACAGTGGAGTGAAGCTGGAAATTTGCAAGGGACAGAGGTCCAGATTTCATACCACAATTTGGAAATTAAACAGCACACTCTTTTTTTTTTATTTTTTTTATTGACTTTCCAATAATATTACATTGAAAATATATATGTGAGGTCCCATTCAACCCCACCCCCCCCTCTCCCCCCCCCAACAACACTCGTTCCCGTCATCATGACACATCCATTGGATTTGGTAAGTACATCTTTGGGCACCTCTGCACCTCATAGACAATGGTTCACATCATGGCCCATACTCTCCTCCATTCCATCCAGTGGGCCCTGTGAGGATTTACAATGTCCGGTGATTACCTCTGAAGCACCATCCAGGGCAGCTCCATGTCCCAAAGACGCCTCCACCTCTCATCTCTTCCTGCCTTTCCCCATACCCATCGTCCACCATGTCCACTTTTCCCAATCCAATGCCACCTCTTCTATGTGGACATTGGATTGGTTGTGTCCATTGCACCTCTATGTCAAGAGAAGGCTCAGATTCCACATGGATGCTGGATGCAATCCTCCCATTTTCAGTTGTAATCACTCTAGGCTCCATGGTGTGGTGGTTGTCCTTCTTCAACTCCATCTTAGCTGAGTGTGGTAAGTCCAATAGATCAGATTGTAGGTGCTGGAGTCTGTTGAGGCTCAGGACCTGGCTATCACATTGTCAGTCCAGAGATTCAAATTCCCTAAATATATCTTAAACCCCAACATTAACTGCACCTCCAGCACATTAGCATGAAAGTCTTATGAAGGGAGATCCCATCTGAGTCCAGATTCATCACACATAAACACCATTTCCAAAGAGGGGCCATCTGCCCTGGTAGTTAACCCCATTGGCCATGACCATAACTCCCATGGGTCTCTTTAGCCCTCAAAGGAACCAATATCTGGGGGTTGTATCTGCTTTATCTGTCTCTCTGACTCTGCTCAGTTGTGCATGAGGGCAATCCTTCTGCCAGCCTCCAGACTCTTTTTTAGAAACTCTTGGCATATAAACTCATTTCTCCTTTCCATTTCCCCCTTACTTTAGGTCAAACAGCATTTTAAAGTCATGGTATTTTATGTAGACATGGATATTTTGCTGATCCGCATTGAACCTTCCGTATAAGGTCATTTTCCAGTTGCATCATCAGTTGGTAGTTGATAGTGGTCCCTCGTTGCCAGGGAGGCTCATCCCCGGGTGTCATGTCCCACGCTGGGGGGAAGGCATTGCATTTACATGCTGAGTTTGGCTTCGAGACTGGCCACATTTGAGTAACATGAAGGCTGACAGGAGGAAATTCCCAGGCACAATGTTGCTCTAGGCCTTGTTCTTATTTTAGGTTTATCAGCTCACAAGCATAGTCATTAGCATCAGGGGCTCACTGTTGAACCCTCACTCCCTCCCGGTCCCTGCCACTGTACCTGGGAGACTGTTGGTGCTCCCCTAGGGACCACGACAGAGCACCACTGGCCAGGAACCCAGTACCCCCCCTACTGTGGTTTTTAATTGTTGCCACTATGAGTATATCCAGACATTACCATGCTCCCTGGACATATGTTCTGTACAGCTCCCTGTCAGCCATATATCACCGGTCATTGGCATCCCATACCAGTATCCCTCCATTGCCATTGTTGAAACACTCTGTGATCCAGAACTCCCTGAAATTTGAAGCCCAATATAATGTCATGGTCCCTTACTAGGGAATGGCATATAGTGATGGGTTTAAAGGATAGATAAAGAATTTGGATAAAGTTAGATAAAGAACTTAGATAAAGAATGTTGACTTGAAAAAATTCCACATCCTATCTTTTTCTTCCCCCCCCCCCCCTAATTATTCAGCTTTTCTTCACAGGAGTCCTAGACCACAGCAATGTATATATATAATATACAGCACTCCCACACATCCACCAGAAAACCTTTTCCCTTCCACAGTGATACTCTTACGCCCTATTCATATCATATTTACTTAAAGTGATGTACAGAGTCTGAGACATTAGCTTTCTAACAAGGTGACATCTGTGCTTACATTATGGTGCATACTTTAGGATACACAGTTCATTACATTTTTAGTTATCCTATGTTTTACATTATGGTTTATATTATCAGTCTGTCATCTCCTATATGTTATGGTTTAATATTACATGTTTTATATCCATCCTTGTGTACTCTCAAGAAACTCCTCTCTTGCCCCCTATTTACTTTGGTTCCACATATTTAACATCCATTTTCCCTTCCACCTTGGTGCCCACAGTGACAGCCAACCTCCGTTTCCTGAGGAGCCACTTCCAGAGATAGATGAAATAGTGTTCAGGGCCTAACTTGCTCAACTGCCCCAATGCCCTGGGAGCCACCCTTTCTCTCGAGGGATACAGTTCCCTCTATTTGATGGCATTAGTCCTCCCCAGGATGTGGGTCCACCCCCACTCTTACTACTTGGGTTTCTACCCCATGGTGTCACCCACTCTGGCAGAATGAGCATTTAGACATTCCCCAGGAGCCCGTCCTAAACAGCACACTCTTAGGAAAACATTGGGTCAAAGAGGAAATCTCAAAAGAAATCAATGACTACCTTGAAACTAATGATAATGATAACACAACATACCAAAATTTATGGGATGCAGCAAAAGCAGTAGTGAGAGGGAAATTTATAGCCATAAATTCATATATCAAAAAAGAAGAAAGAACAAAAATTGAAGATCTAACTGCACATTTGAAGGAATTAGAAAAAAAACAATAAAGTAATCCAACAGGAAGAAGAAGGAAGGAAAATCAAAGATAAAAGCAGAACTAAATGAAATAGAAAATTAGAAAGCACTTGAAAAGATAAACAAGACCAAGAGCTGGTTTTTTGAGAAGATCAACAAAATTGACAAACCTTTAGCGAGACTAACAAAGAAAAAAAGAGAGAAGATGCAAATACACAAAATAAGAAATGAGAAAGGCGATATCACCACTGACCCATTAGAAAAAAAGACTATCATAAGAGGATACTTTGAAAAACTATATTCCAACAAAAATGACAATTCAGAGGAAATGGACAAATTCCTAGAAACACATAAGCAGCCCATATTGACGAAAGAAGAAATTGATGATCTTAACAAACCAATCACAAGTAAAGAGAGAGAATCAGTCATTAAAAACATCGCAACTAAGAAGAGCCCAGGGCCAGACGGCTTTACAGGAGAATTCTACAAAACATTCCGGAAAGAACTAAAACCAATCCTGCTGAAACTATTCCAAAAAATCAAAACAGAAGGAACATTGCCTAACTCATTCTATGATGCCAACATTACCCTAGTACCAAAGCCAAACAAAGACACCACAAGAAAGGAAAATTGCAGACCAATTTCTCTAATGAACCAAGACACAAAAATACTTAACTAAATACTTGCTAATCATATTCAACAACACAGTAAAGGAATTATACACCACGACAAAGTGGGGTTTATTCCAGTTATGCAAGGATGGTTCAACGTAAGAAAATCAATCAATGTGATACACCATATAAACAGATTGAAGGAAAAAAATCACATGATTATATCTATAGATGCAGAAAAAGCATTTGACAAAATACAGCACACTTTCTTGATAAAAACACTCCAAAAGATTGGAATACAAGGAAATTTTTTGAACATAATAAAGAGTATATATGAAAAACCTACAGCCAACATTGTTCACAATGGAGAAATCCTAAAATCCTTCCCTCTAAAGTCAGGAACAAGACAAGGATGCCCATTGTCTCCCCTTCTATTCAACATTGTCTTAGAAGTACTTGCTCGAGCACTCAGACAAGAACCAGATATAAAAGGCATTCAACTTGGAAAGGAAGAAGTCAAAATTTCATTATTTGCAGATGACATGATCCTATACATAGAAAACTCTGAGAGATCTACAACACAGCTTCTAGAAGTCATAAATGAGTTTAGTAAAGTCTCAGGTTATAAGATCAATGCGCAAAAATCAGTAGCATTTCTTTACACCAATAATGAGCAAAATCAGGAGGAAATCAAGAAAAGAACACCATTCACAATAGTAAATAAGAAAATCAAATATTTAGGAATAAATTTAACTAAAGATGTAAAAAACTTGTACACTGAGAACTATACAAGACTGTTTAAGGAAATCAAAGAAGACCTAAATACATGGAAGAATATTCCTTGTTCATGGATAGGAAGACTAAATATTATTAAGATGTCTATCCTACCAAAACTGATCTACACATTCAATGCAATCCCAATAAAAATCAACACAGCCTTCTTTAAGGAACTACAAAAACTAACTTTGAAATTTATTTGGAAAGGAAATAGGCCCCAAATAGCCAAGGACATATTGAAAAATAAAAACGAAATTGGAAGAATCACACTACCTGACTTCAAAACATACTACAAAGCTACAGTAGTGAAAACAGCATGGTATTGGCATAAGGAGAGACACGCAGACCAATGGAATTGAATTGAAAGTTCTGATATAGAACCTCATCTATATAGCCATATAATATTCGATAAAGTCACCAAACCCTCTCAACTGGGAGAGAGTGGCCTATTCAACAAATGGTGCCTGGAGAACTGGATATCCATATGTAGAAGACTGAAAGAGGATGACCATCTCACACCTTATACAAAGATCAACTCAAGATGGATCAAATACCTAAATATAAGAGCCAAGACCATAAAGACCTTAGAAAGCAGTATAGGGAAACATCTACAGGACCTTGTAATAGGAAATGGCTTCATGAACATCACACCAAAAGCAAGAGCAGCAAAAGAACAAATAGATAAATGGGACTTCCTCAAAATTAAAGACTTCTGCACCTCAAAGGAGTTTGTCAAGAAATAAAAAGGGAACCCACGCAATGGGAGAAAATATTTGGCAACCATATATCTGATAATAGACTTATAACTTGCATATATAAAGAACTCATATATCTTGAAAATAAAAAGATAAACAACGCATTTAAAAAATGGGAAAAAGATTTAAACAGACACTTCTCCAAAGAAGAAATACAAAAGGCTAAAAAGCACATGCAAAAATGCTCCAAATCGCTAGCTATCACGGAAATGCAAATCAAAACTACAATGAGATCTTACTCCCATAAGATTGGCAGCTATGAAAAAAACAGAAGAATACAAACGCTGGAGAGGATGTGAAGAAAGGGGAACACTCATCCACTGCTAGTGGGAATGCAGAAGGATCCAGCCATTCTGGAGGACAGTTTGGTGGTTTCTCAAAAAACTAACCATAGATTTTCCATATGACCCAGCAATACCATTGCTGGGTATATACCCAGCAAAACTGAAAACAAGGTCACAAACCGATATATGTACACCAATGTTCATAGCAGCATTGTTCACTATCTCCAAAAGTTGAAATCAACCCACATGCCTATCAGCATATGAGTGGATCAATAAAATGTGGTATATACATACAATGGAATACTACTCGGCTATAAGAACAAATACACTACAAACACACATGATAACATGGATGAATCTTGAGAACTTTATGTTGAGTGAAGCAAGCCAGGCATTGAAGGACAAATACTACATGACCTCAATGATATGAAATAAGCAAGCTGCCTCAGAGAGCTAGAGACTGGAAGATAGACTTACAGGAAATTGGGGGGTGGAGGAAGGATGTGAGCTGACGTCTGCAGAGGTGGAATCTATGATCAGCTGGCGGTAAGTATGAGCACAAAAGAAGAGATAAAATGGAGGCAAGGGGTTGCCTTTGTGGTTTTGAGGGGGGCTGGGGATGGGCGGAGGGGTAATAGTGCCCAAAAAATTGGGGGGAGGGAGGGGCAACATACAAACATAGGAGAGTGTCAGGTGTTGGTTGAGAGTAAAATGCTGAGAAAATTGTATCAAAATATAATTAGGAGGGTTACCTGTTTAGGATGCTTGGAGGGGATGGTCTGATGAGGGACGGACTCCTGGGGAATGTCTAAATGCTCATTTTGCCACGATGGGTTGTACCATTGGGTAGAGACCCAAGTAGTGAGAGTTGGGGTGGACCCACATCCTGGGGAGGACTAATTACATCAAATAGAGGGAACTGTATCTCTCAAGAGAAAGGGTGGCTCCCAGGGCTTTGAGGCAGTTGAGCAAGTCAGGCCCTGAACACTGTTGCAAGTATCTCTGGATGTGGCTCCTCGGGAAATGGAGATTGGCTGTCGCTGTGGGCCCCAAGGGGAGGGTAAAATGGATGTTGAATGGAGGGAACCAAGATAAATGTGGGGGTAAGAGAGGAGTTTTGCGAGAATACACAAGGATGGATATAAAACATGTAATATTACACCAAAAACATATAGGGGACGACAGACTAATAATGTAAACCATAATGTAAAACATAGGATAACTAAAAATTTAGAAAACTGTACATCCTAAAGTGTGGACCACAATGTAAGCACAGATGTCACCTTTTTGAAAGCTATTGTCTCAGAGTCTGTACATCAGTTTAAGTAAATATGATATGAATAATTTATAAGATTATCACTGTGGAAGGGAAAAGGTTTTATGGTGGATGTGTGGGAGTACTGTATATTGTATATATGAATTACTGTGATCTGGGGCTCTTGTGAAGAGAAGCTCAATAATTAGGAAAAAAGAAAAGAAAAAGATAGGATGTAGAATTTTTCCAAATCAATACGTATTCTAGATCTGACCTTTAAACTCATCGCTATTGGGCTTCAATTTTCAGGAAGTTTTGGATCACAGAGTGGTTCAACAATGGCAGCGGAGGAATACTGGTATGGGATGTGATGGACAGGCGATATATGGTTGACAGGGTGTTATACAGGGCATATGTCCAGGGTGCATGGTAATGTTTGGATATACTCATAGTGACAACAATTAAAAACAACAGCTGGGGTGGGTACTGGGTTCCTGGCCAGGGGTGCTCTGTCCTGTTCCCTAGTGGAGCAGCGCCATTCCCCCAGGTGTAACAGTATGAACCAGGAAGGAATGAGGGTCCAACAGTGAGCCCCTGATACTAATAACTATGCTTGTGAGCCTATACGCCTGAAATAAGAACAAGGCCTAGAGCAGCATTGTGCCTGGGAGTTTCCTCCTGACAGCCTTCATGTTACTCAAATGTGGCCACTCTCGAAGCCAAACTCAGCATGTAAATTCAATGCATTCCCCCCAGCATGGGACATGACACCCGGGGATGAGCTTCCCTGGCACTGAGGGATCACCACCAAATACCAGCTGATGATGCAACTAGAAAATGACCTTGAATTAAAGGTTCAACGTGGACCAGCAGAATGTCCCTGTCTACATATAATAACAGGACTTTAAAATGCTGTTTTACCTAATGTAAGGGGGAAAAGGAAAGGAGAAATGAGTTTATATGGCTACGAGTCTCTAAAAAAGAGTCTGGAGTCTGTCAGAAGGATTGCCCTTATGCACAACTGAGCAGAGTCTAAGAGACAGATAAAGTAGATACAATCCCCAGGTATTGGTTCCTTGGAGGGCTAAAGAGACCCACGGGTTCTATGGTCATGGCAGAAGGGGTTCACTGCTATGTCAGATGGCCCTTCTTTGGAGCTGGTGTTTCTGCATGATGAAATTGGACTCAGATGGGATCTCTTTTCATAAGATTTTCATGCTACTTTACTGGAATTGTAGTTGGTGTTGGGGTTTAAGATATAATTAGGGGATTTGAATCTCTGGACTGACAATATGATAGCCAGGCCCTGAGCCTCAACAGACTCCAGCTCCTACAATCGGATTTATTGGACTCACCTCACTCAGCTAAGTTGGAGTTGAAGAAGGACAACCACCACACCATGGAGCCTAGAGTGCCTACAACTGAAAGCAGGAGGATTGCATCCAGTATCCATGTGGAATCTAAGCCCCCTCTTGACATAGAAGTGCAATGGACACAACCAATCCAAGGTCCACAGAGAAAATGTGGCATTGGTGTGGGAAAAGTAGCCATTGTGGCTGCTGGGTGCGGGGAATGGGAGGAAGAGATGAGATGTGGAGGCATTTTTGAGACTTGGATTTGTCCTGGGTGGTGCCTCGGGAACAATTACTGGACATTGTAAATCCTCCCAGGGCCCACTGGATGGAACGTGGGAGAGTATGGCTATGATGTGGACCATTGACCATGAGGTGCAGCGATGCCCAGATATGTACTTACCAAATGCAATGGATGTGTCATGATGATGGGAGAGAGTGTTGCTGTGGGGGACATGGGGGGTGGGGGCGGTGGGGTTGAATGGGACTTCATATTTTTTGAATGTAATATTTTTTTAAAATGAATAAAAAATAAAAATAAAAAAATAAAAAAATAAAAAGAAATGGTTTAATGAACTTCAAACTCAAACCACAAGCAGTGAAAGAAAAATTAGATAAATGGGACCTCCTCAAAGTAAAAACTTTTGCACCTCAAAGGAATTTTTGAAGAAAGTGATAATCCAACCTACACAATGGGAGAAAATATTTGGTAATGATATATTTGATAGGGGACTAATATCCTGCCAAATAAAGACCTAAACCTGAAAAATAAAAAGAAAACTCATTTTAAAAATTGGTGAGTGGTTTGAATGGACACTTCTCCAAAGAATAAAGACAAATGGCTAAAAAGCACATGAAAAAAATGCTCAACTTCACTAGCTATTAGGGAAATGCAAATCAAAACTAAAATGAGATATCTTCTGATATCCATTAGAGTGGTGGCTATTAACAAAACAGAGGACTACTAGTGTTAGAGAGATGTGGAATAATGGGAGTCCTCACCCACTACTGGTGAGAATGTCAAATGGTGCAGCCATTTTGGAGAACATTTTGACAATTCCTTAGAAAAATAACTACTGATATGGCATATTATCCAGCAATTCCACTCCTGGTTATATACACAGAAGAACTGAAAGCAAGGACACTAATAGCTATATGCACACCAATGTTCATAACAGCATTGCTTAACATTGCCAAAAGTTGGAATCAACCCAAATGCCCTTCAACAGATGAATGGATAAGCAACTTGTGGTATATACATACAATGGAATTTTACTCAGCTGTGAAAAGAAATACAGTGTTGTGGGTTTTTTTTGCTGGCAGGAGTTTATTGGGAAGCTCTCCCAATGCAGGGGTTCTGAAGATTAGACTTCAGCCCCCCACCAGTATGGTGGGGATCTGAAGAAAGACTTCATTCCCAGAAATACTGTATTAACACACGGGATAACATGCATGAGTCTTGAGGGCATTATCTTGAGTGAAGCAAGCCAGACACTGAAAGACAAATATTACCTGAACCTACTGATATGAATTAAAGAATTTGAGGAGACTCACAGAGCTAGATTATGGAAGATAGTTTTACAGGAAATAGAAAGTGAGAAGGAGGTTGTCAGCCAATGACCATATGGGTAAAAACTACAATAAGGTGGAAGTGTGTAGTTGTACAGTGGAGGGGCATGACAGTGGAGTAATGATGTTGTTAGGTTGGGCAGTGCTGGTTTGCCAGGGGGGTGGGATGGGGAGGGTGGACTGGACTGTCCATGGAACTGGGGAGAGGGTTGGTGGAGGGAACAGGTGAACAATGTGGATTGGCAGGTACCTTGTTGAAACTACGATGTTGGGAATGCTCTGTTGGCAATATGGCAATTGAAGTCTCCTCGTTTGTGGTGTTTGATGTGGGAGGCATTCAGGATAGCACACACCTGGGGCAGGCTTCTAGGTTGTGTGAGTGTTCATCTTGCCATAGTGCATTATAACAGTGGGTAGAGACCCATATAATGAGCAGCAAGGTGGTGAACTAACATCCTGGGGGTGTCCACTATGTTCTCAGATAGAAAGGTAAGAATCTCCCAAGAACATGTGCAGTGACTAATAGGGGAGGACAGACCAGTGAGTCAAACCCTCAGTGCTGTTTCAAGTAACTATGAAACTTGTCCTTTGAGGAGAAGCTGGGTGGTTGCCCTGGGTCCCGACTGGAGAGGGAGGAATAAAACTGAAAAAAAGCAGGCATTTTGAGGGCAATGGAAGTGTTCTACATGATCTTGTTATGATGGATACAGGCCATGTTAAATTTCATCAAAATTTATAAAAGTGTATGGTCCTAAATGTAAACTATAATGTAAACCATTGACCATGGTTAGTCACTATGTTCCAAGATTTGTACACCAGTTGTAACAAACGTCCTATACACATACAAAATGTTAGTAATAATGGAAGGGGGAAAATGGGGAGGATGTTGTGTATATAGGAGTTCCCTGTTTTTGGTATGTGACTTTCCTGTAACCTAAAACTTCCTTGAAAACAAAATGAAAAAAGTAAGACACTGAGGTAATAAACAGAAGAAAAAGGCACAGTACATAAAGGAGAAAAGATCTTACAGTGATGAAAGGCAAAATGTCAAAAAAATCAATATTTTTTTCATTAGTTTCTATTATTTCAAATTTTTCTTTTTTTTTTGTATTTTACTTATTATTTTTAATCATATCATTATTATTTCATTTTCTTATTAATTGTAGTTGGCTATTTTATTGGATTCATTATTGAAAAAGTTTTGGACCACAGAATGGTTTCAACTTTGGCAGGGGAAGTTCATTGGTGTGGGGTGTTAGTGACAGGCAATACATGGGAGGAAGCTAACCTGGGCATACATATAAGGCATATAAATGTGTTCAAGTGTTCATGGGGCATTGGCACAGTGGGTTGAGATTCATGCAATAACTGAAGGAATTTCCAGTTCCCATCCTGGGGAGCTCTGCCACATTCTCTTGGAACACCAAGAAACCCCAAGTAGAGGGGCAATGACTAGTAAAAGAGGATAGTCCAATGATGGACCCTTGATCTTGATGACTGTTGTTATGAACCTTTACTATTGAAATGAAAACTTTTCCTAGTATCATAAGGTGCCTAAGAGTTGCCTACTGGGAGCCTC
The DNA here is from genome assembly GCF_030445035.2 of Dasypus novemcinctus. NCBI lineage: Eukaryota > Metazoa > Chordata > Mammalia > Cingulata > Dasypodidae > Dasypus > Dasypus novemcinctus. Next base: position 88,065,293 of record NC_080704.1, on the reverse strand, counting down.
GTGTTGCTCAAATGTGGCCTTTCTTTAGGCTGTACTCAGCGTATAAATACATTACCTTCCCCCCAGTGTGGGGTATAACCCCTGGGGATGAGCCTGCCTGACACTGCTGGATTACTACCAAGCATCAACTAGCAATGAAACCTTAAAAAGACCTTGAACAAAAGGGGGGAAAGGTAAAGACAAAACAATTTATTTGGCTAAGAGACTTCAAAGTGAGTCGAGAGGTCATTCTAAAGGTTATGCTTTGGCACATCTCAACAGGATCTCATTGACTGCCAAAGTAGATACTACCCCAAATAATAGGGCTCCTGAGGGTGCTGAGATCATCCAGACTTTAAAATCATGGCAGAAAGATCTGGAGTTTGGTGCCTTGCTGGTGGGCCATACTTTGGAATTTATTTTTTTTCTTCTTCATTTTCTTTTAAATGTTACACGCAAAAAATATGAGGCCCCCACATACCCCCCACCCGACCCACCACTCCCACATCAACAACTCTTCCATCATCATGGCACATTCACTGCACCTGGTGAATATATTCTGGAGCACCACTGCACCACATGGACAGTGGTCCACATAGTAGTCCACACTCTCCTCTGGTCCACCCAATGGGCTACGGCAGGACACACAATGTCCAGTATCCATCCCTGCAGCACCATCCAGGACTACTCCAAATCCTGAGAATGCCCCCACACCATATCTCTTCTTCCCTCTCCCAACCATCAGCAGCCACAGTGGCCACCCTCCCCACATCACTACTAAAATTTCTTCCCTTACTAATCACAATAGCTCCCTAGCAGAACACCAGTAAGTCCACTCTAATCCATACTCTATTCCTCCATCCTGTGGATCCTGGGATGGTTATGTCTAGTCCCCCTCTACATCAAGAGGGGGCTTAGATTCCACATGTATGATGGATGCAATTCTCCTGCTTGCAGCTGTAGGCAATCTCAGCTCCCTGATGTGGTGGTTGATCCGCTTCACCACCCTGTCAGCTGGCCAGGGGAAGTCCAACAAACCAGAAGGTAGGAGCTGCAAGTCTGCTGAGGCCCAGGGCCTGACAGTCACATGGAGAGTTCAGAGATTCAGGTCTCCTGAGTATACAGCAACCCAAACGCCAACCACAGGTCCAGTAAAAGTACCAGAAGAAGGCATGTGTAGAAAGGACATATCTGAGTCCAACTCCATTACAATCAGGAACACAAACTCCAAAGTAGGGCCAACTGACATGGCCCTGAACTCCAGAGCCATCTGCCATGACCATAGAACCTGTGAGTCTCTGCAGCCCTCAGGAGAACCAGCACCTGGGTTTTCATCTACCTTGGCTGTCTCTGGTACCCTACTGAGGTGTGCATAAGCATCACCCCTCTGATGACCTCCTGACACTTTTTGGAGATTCAGAGCCATAAAAACTCAATTGTCCTTTCCATTTACCGCATTTATCCACAGTCAAAAAGCAGTTTTTAAAATCTAATATTACATGTAGGCTGAGATATTCTGATTTGACTGATATGTCTGATTTGACACCTTTATTCAAGGTCTTTTTCTAATTACATCATCAGCTGGTGCTTGGTAATAATCCCTCAGTGCCAGGAAGGCTCATCCTCAGGAGTCATGTCCCAGGCTGGGGGGAAAGCAAAGCATCTACATGATGAGTTTGGCTTAGAGAGTGGCCACATTTGAGCAACATGGAGGCTCTCAGGAGGTAACTCTTAGGCACCCTGCAGTTCTAGGCCTAGTTCATATATCAGGCACACAGGCTCATAATTGGAGCCATCAGTATCAAGGGCTCATCATTGGACCATCTTTCTTGGTCTTTGCTGTTTCACTTGGGGAATTGTTGCTGTTCCATTGGGGAATGTGATAGAGCTCCCCTGGCCAGGAACTCAGCACTCTCTCAGCTGTCGCTTCCAACTGAAACCACTATGAAAATATCCAAACGTTTCTATGTACCCTGTATACATGCCCTGGAGAGCTCCCTTTCAACCACGTACCCCGCACAAATAACACCCCACACCAGTGTTCCTCCCCCACCATAGTTGAACATCTCTGTAATCCAAAACTATTTCAAAAAGGAAGCCCGTTGTATTGCCAGGTTCCATTAATAGTAAAATGGAATATAGTGAAGGGTTTAAAGGTTAGATATAGAATACATAGTAATTTAGAAAAATTATAAAGGAAAAATAAATTGGGGTATCAGAAAATGAAAAAATGAAAAAGCTTCATTTTTGATATTTTGCCTCTCATCACTGCTATAAGTGTTGCCCTGTATATTCAGTGGCAAGACAATTTCTTCCATTTCTTCCTCACTGTCTACATACTTCCTTTTTTTCTAAGTATTCAGTTTGTCTTCACATGAGTTTTAGATCACAGTAATTCACATATACTATATATGGTACTCCCACATATCCAACATCAAACCCTTTGACCCTTCCTGAACAATGATGTTTTTACATGTTCATATTATATTTGCTGCAGCTGATGTACAGATATTGAAACAAGAGCTTTGAAACACAGTTCCATTTGGGTTTACATTATGTTTATATTTTAGACTATACAATTTTCTAACTTTTTAGTTATCTTATGTTTTACATTATGGTTTACAACTTAGCCTATAGACTTCTATACTTTTGGTGAAATTTAACATGTCCTATGGCCATCATTGCATGATCTTGTGGAACACTCATTGCCCAACAGTTACACTGATTCCATGTATTCAACACCTCTTTTCCCCTCTCCTCAGGGTTCACCATGGCAATCAATCTTCCTTACTTAAAGGACCATATTCAGAGATACTTGCAACAATGTTGAGGGCTTGACATACCTGACTGCCCTAAGCCATTGGGAGCCATCAATTCTCTCTAGAGATACAATTCCCTCTGTTTGAGAACATCAGTCCTCCCCAGGATGTGGGTATACCTTCACTCTTACTCTATGGGTCTCCACCCAATGATATAACCCACTATGACAAAATGAGCACTCACACACTCCCTAGAAGCTTGACCTGTGTTAGATGCACCCCCTTAAGCATCTTAAACAGGTAACCATCCTTGTTAGATTTTCTAAATAGATTTCTCTACATTATAATTTCAACCGCGTAACTGACAATCTCCTATGTTCAAATGTTCCCCCCACCCTCTCCCAATTTCTTGGGCCATCTGATCCATCCTCCCATCCCTAGCCCCTGCAAGCCCACAAAACCCCACCCAAAGGTATCCCTATGCCCCTATTTTACCCTTTCCTGTACAAATACTTACCTCCAGCTTATCATAGATTTCACCCATGTAAGTGTCAGCTCGCAACCTTTCTCTACCCCCCAACTTCCTTTAAGCTGATCATCCAGTATCCAGCTCTCTGAGACACCTTGGTATACTTATTTCATATCAGAGAGGTCGTGTAGTATTTGTCCTTCAATGCCTGGGTTGCTTCACTCAACATGAGGTTCTCAACATTCATCCATGTTGTCATGTGTGTTTGTTCTGTATTCCTTCTTATAGCTGAGTAGTATTCCATTGTATATATATACCACATTTTATTTATGCATTCATCAGTTGATGGGCATTTGGTTTGATTCCAATTATTGGCAATAGTGAATAGTGTTGCTATGAACATTGGTGTGCATATATCGTTTTGTGTCCTTGTTTTCAGTTCTACTGGGTATATACCCAGTGGTGGAATTGCTTGGTCATATGGCAAATCTATAGCTGGTTTTTTGAGAAACCACCAAACTGTCCTCCAGAATGGTTGGATCCTTCTGTATTCCCACCAGCAGTGGATGATTGTTGCCATTCTTCCGCATCCTCTCCAGCAAATGTAGTCTTCCGATTTTTTGATAGCTGCCAGTTTAATGGGAGTAAGATGGTATATCATTGCTTTTTGATTTGCATTTCCCTTATAGCTAGTGATTTCGAGCATTTTTTCATGTGTTTTTCAGCCATTTGTATGTCTTCTTTGGAGAAGTGTTCATTCAGAACTTTTTCCCATTTTTTAAATGGGCTGTGTGCCTTTTATTTTCAAGATATAGGAGTTATTTATATATGCAGCATATGTTTCTTATCAGATATATGGTTACCAAATATTTTCTCACATTGTGTAGGCTCTCTTTTCACTTTCTTGACAAACACTTTTGAGGTGCATAAGACTTTAATTTTGAGGAAGTCCCATTTCTGTATTTGTTCTTTTGCTGTGCGTGCTTTCAGTGTGAAGTTCATGAAGCCATTTCCTATTACAAGGTTCTGTAGGTGCTTCCCTACATTGCTTTCCAAGGTCTTTATAGTCTTGGCTATTATATTTAGGTCTTTGATCCATCTTCAGTTGATTGTTTTATAAGGTGTGAGCTGCTAATTCTCTCTCATTTTTTACATATGGATATCCAGTTCTCCAGGCACCATTTGTTGAAGAGGACATTCTTTCCCAGTTCAGAGGGTTTGATGGCCTTGTCAATATACCCTATGGCTGTATATATGAGGATCGATATCAGAACTCTCAATATGGTTCCATTGGTCAGTGTGTCTATCCGTGTGCCAATACCAGGCCATTTTCACTACTGTAGCTTTGTATTATGTTTTGAAGTCAGGTAGTGTGATTTCTCCAATTTCATTTTTCTGTTCTTTTTCAATATGTCTTTGGCTATTCAGGGCCTCTTTCCTTTCCAAATAAATTTCATAGTTAGTTTCTATAGTTCCTTAAAGAATGCTGTGTTGATTTTTATTGGGACTGCATTAAATCTGTTGATAAGTTTTAGTAGGATACACATCTTAATAATATTTAGTCTTCCTATCCATGAACAGGGAATATTCTTCCATTTATTTAGGTGTTCTCTGATTGCCTTGAAAATGTTTGTGTAGTTTTCTGTGTATAAGTCTTTTCCATCTTTAGTTCAATTTATTCCTAGGTATTTGATTTTTTAATTTACTATTGTGAATGTATTTGATTCCTGATTTCCCCTCAGATTTCTCATTATTGGTGTAGAGAAATGCCACTGATTTTTGCCTATTGACCTTGTAACCTATAACTTTACTGATCACATTTATAAGTTCTAAAAACTTTGTTGTACACTTCTCAGGGTTTTCCATGTATAGGATCATATCATCTGAAAATAATGAAATTTTGAATTCTTCCTTTCCAATTTGGATGCCCTTTATGTCTGGTTCTTGCCTCAGTGCTCGAGGAAGTATTTCTAAGACAATGTTAAATAGGAGGGGTGATAGAGGGCATCCTTGTCTTTTTCCTGAGCTTATAGGGAAAGATTTTAGGATTTCACATTGTAAATGATGATAGCTGTAGTTTTCTCATATATATTCTTTATCATGTTCAGAAAGTTTCTTTCTATTCCGATCTTTTGCAGTGTTTTTATCAAGAAAGGGTGCTGTATTTTGTCAAATGCTTTTTCTGCATCTATACATATGATCATGCAATTTTTTCCTTCAGTCTGTTTATATGGTGTATTACATTAATTGATTTTCTTATGTTGAAACACCCTTGCATACCAGGAAGTAATCCCACTTGGTCATGGTGTATAATTTGTTTAATGTGTTGTTCAATACGTTTAGCAAGTATTTTGTTGAGGATTTTTGCATCTAGGATCATTAGAGAGATTGGTCTGTAATTTTCCTTTCTTGTGGTGTCTTTGTTTGGCTTTGATACTAGAGTAATGTTGGCATCATAGAATGAGTTAGGCAATGTTCCTTCTGTTTCAATTTTTTGGAAGAGTTTAAGCAAGACTGGTGTTAGTTCTTTCCAGAATGTTTGGTAGAATTCACCTGTGAAGTCATCCGGCACAGGGCTCTTCTTAGTTGGAAGGTTTTTAAAGACTAATTCTATCTCTTTACTTGTGATTGGTTTGCCGAGATCATCAATTTCTTCTTTTGTCAATGTAGGCTGCTTATGTGTTTCTAGAAATTTGTCCATTTTCTCTGAATTGTCATTTTTGTTGGAATATAGGTTTTCAAATATCCCCTTAATGATAGTCTTTATTTCTTTGGGGTCAGTGATGATATCTCCTTTCTCATTTCTTATTTTGTTTATTTGCATCTTCTCTCTTTTTTTCTTTGTTAGTCTAGCTAAGGGGTTGTCAATTTTATTGATCTTCTCAAAGAAACAGCTCTTGGTTTTGTTTATTTTTTCAAGTGATTTCTTATTTTCTATTTCATTTAGTTCTGCTCTGATCTTTGTTATTTCTTTCTTTCTTCTTCCTTTGGAGTTAGGTTGTTGTTTTTTTACTAATTCCTCCAAATTTGCAGTTAGTTCTTCAATTTTTGCTCTTTCTTCTTTTTTGATGTATGAATTTATGGCTATAATTTTCCCTCTCAGTACTGCTTTTGCTGCATCCTATAAGTTTGGATATGTTGTCATTTTCATTAGTTTCAAGGTAGTTATTAATTTCTTTTGAGATTTCCTGCTTTACCCACTGTTTTTCTAAGAGTGTGTTGTTTAACTTCAAGATCTTGGTGCCAAATCTGGGTCTCTGGCCCTTGCAGATTTCCAGCTTCATTCTACTGCAGTCAGATAAGTTATTTTGCATGATTTTGATCTTCCTGAATTCATTGAGAGTTTTTCTGTGGCATAGCATGTTGTCTATCCTGGAGAATGATCCATGTGCACTTGAGAAGAATGTATATCCTGCTATATTTGGGTGTAATGTTCTGTACATATCTATTAGGTCCAGCTCCGCTAATATATTGTTCAAAACCTTTGTTTCTATTTTGATTCGCTTTTGAGATGTACTGTCCAAAATTGATAGTGGTATATTAATGTCCCCCACTATAATCGTAGAGGCATCTGTTCCTTCACTTAATATTTCCAGTGTTTGCCTCACATATTTGGAGGTGCCCTTGTTAGGTGCATTAATGTTTATGATTGTTCTTTCTTCTTGAACGATTATCCCTTTCACTAATATGTAGTGTCCATCTTTTGCATTTGTTTTGCATTCAAAGTCTATTTGTCTGATATTAATATAGCTACTCCTGCCCTTTTTTGGTTATTGTTTCCTTGTAAGATTATTTTCCAGCCATTCACTTCAATGTCCTTGAATCCCTGGGTCTAAGATGTGTTTCTTGTTGACAGCAGGCATTTGGGTCAATTTCCTTATCTAATCTTCCAGTCTGAGTCCTTGACAGGCGAGTTTAATCCATTGACATTCAGTGTTATTACTTTCAAGGAATTACTTATATTAGCCATATTTTCTTTGGATTTGTGTTTGTAATGTTTTGTTTAATTTTCTTTTTCTGTTTTTGTCTTTTTAGTTGCTCCTGCACTCTCCTCCAACTCTGTCTCTCTTTTGTTTTTATCTTTCTTCCTACAGAACTCCCTTTAGTATTTCTTGAAGGGTAGTATTCCTGTTGGCATATTCTCTTAGTTCTGGTTTATCTGTGAATATTTTGAACTCTCCATTATTTTTGAATGCTAACTTTGCTGGATAGAGTATTCTTGGTTGAAATTTTTTTTTTAGTACCTTGCCTGTGTCATACCACTGCCTTCTTGCCTCCATGGTTTCAGATGAGAAATCAGCACTTCATCTTATGGAGCATCCTTTGTATGTGATGGTTCTCTTTTCTCTTGCTGCTTTAGTATATTCTCTTCATCTTGAGCATTGGATAATTTGACAACTATATGTCTTGGGGTAGGCTTGTTGGGATTTATGCTGTTTGGGGTGCATTGTGATTCCTGGACATGTACATGCATCTCCCTCAGTAGGTTTGAGATGTTTTCAGCCATTTTTCCCTCCAGCACCCCTTCTGTCCCTTTTCCCTTCTCTTCTCTTTCTGGGATGCCTATAATGCATATGTTTGTGCATTTTTTATTGTCATTCATGTCCTTAAGTCCCTGCTGAATTTTTTCTATCTTTTTATCGCTCAGTTCTACTATCTGTTTATTGTCAGATATACTGTACTTCCACATCCCTAATTATTTCTTCTGCTTCAAGTCTGCTCTTATTTGCTGAGAGTGTATTTTTGATTTCTTGAATTGTGCTGTTCATCACCATCTTATCTGTTATCTTTATCTTTTTGTGTATGATTGCAATTTCCTCTGTATTCTCTCCAAGTGTTTTCTGCATATTCTTAATCTCTTCCTTCACTTCATCAAATTGGTCCCTTAATATATGTTTTGAGAGCTTTAATTACTTGTGCAAAGTTCTGCTCCTCTTCCTGATTTTGAGTTTGTTCTTTGAATTGGGGCATGTTTTCCTGATTATTGGTTTGGTTTGTAGTTTTTTGTTGTTGTCTGATCATTCTATCTTGATGGGTTTAATCAGTTGCTTAGCTTCTTTGTCTAGTTTGGGGTTTAATTACTTTCTGTTTTTTCCTGTGTGTCAAGTCTTCTCTTTTTCACTTTGTTTGTCTTATTCTATTTCCTTGTTGTTGGTTAAGTTCACTTGAAGGAAAAAATTAGGGCCAGAGAAAGCAAAAAGAGTAAGTTAAGAAAATGAATAATAGTAGTATTGACAGTTGATATTAACAGAGGAACCATGTGAGATCTAGGAGAATGGATATTATACTCAGGTAAGTTATGTAGTGTTTTAACATTAAGAAAGTAGAGTACCTATAATGAGACAGTAAACTGAATATGGGGAGGAATGTGTGAATTAAAAGGCTAGTGTGTTCAGGAGAGAGGAAAAGAAAAAAGAAAGGGCAATAATGTGAAGAGTGAATATAAGACAGAAAACAGAGCAAAGGTATTAGAAATAAAAAGTCAGAAAAATAGCGGGGCAAAGAAAGGGATGTGTAATGTAAGAGGAACAATAAATGATGGTGGATAGAAAGATGTAGAGGAAAGGAGATAATTTTTGGTGGCCAAAATCAACACACAGACAAGAGGAAATGGAGGATGAGGAAATACAGTGATTGTGAAGCGCTCCCTGCAGCACCTAATGGAAAAAGAATAAAAAAGAGGAGAAAGAAAGAAAGAAAAAAGAGGGGGTGAGCCAAAAGGGAGAGGGGAAGCATGCAAGAAAAAGAAAAAGAGGGGGAAAAAAAGAAGAAGAAAGGCCCTTGGGGGAATAAAAAGGAAGGAAAAACAAGAAGACAAACCAACAAAATACTAGACAAAGTAACAAGCAAGGAATCCTCTTTGTAGTTAAATAAAATGCTTAGGGTTCTGAAGTTCCCCCTTTC